>NC_142586.1:27198436-27501466 GCF_965207765.1 Zootoca vivipara | reverse complement strand
ATTTCTGAGGGCTCAGTTCGCTTGCAGGGTGGAGGATTCCCATAGTGCCCAGCAGATCCCTGTTTGCGGGGGCAGGGTGAGGGCTGTGGTTGCCTTCCATATCAACAGCTAGCCATTCTTCTTGTCTCTACAAACCACCCTAATCCTTTCAATTTAACAAAAAACTAACAAAATGAATCACACCATGCATTTTTGGGTTGGTTCTTTTTGGTCTTTTCCCCACTTTGTTTTATAACACATATTCATTTATATAGTTCTGGCTGAACGGTTGTATAAATGTATACCAAAAGCAGCTGTTATTTTGTAGGCCTCTTGCTACCTGACCTTGCTTGGTTAGTTTTTGCATGACTACCATGTTCCATAGTTTATTAATCTACTGGCATCATTCACATATAATATTATGCCATGATTTGTTTTAACAAATGAAGTGGTTCCACAGTCTATCTCCTTATGCCTTTGTCATTGGCAAAAGACTGGAATGGGATGGTCAAACAAACCATGATTAAAGAAAGATTTGCATGTAGTACCTATGCATAGTTAAAAGAAACAAAGATACATAAGCTAATAAGAAGCAAAAGCTTCAGTATGGTTTGTTATCAATAAGCAAACCATAGTTAAACCACTGGCCCAGGGTTCAGGCCGCAAAACCATGGTTTAATAAATCACGGCTTAACCTTGTAAATGAAGCAGGTCAATGTGAAATTTTGGAGGCACCAGGAGAATATATACTGTAATTTTGACTTTGCTGGTTGCTGTTAAGTTGCATACAACCTCACCGGTGGAATACCTTTCCTATATAGAAGATTTACAGTAGCAAATGGGAAATTATTCTGTTTCATAAAAGTTATTCTGTGCTTTCCACTTAATATTTATTTTAACACTTTCCCAGAGCTATTACTAATCGCATAGAGAAGATAATGAAGGAATTGGATGAGGAGGTAAAGTATTGTCTATTTTATATTTCTCCATTGTGTCTCTAAATGTTTTAACCAATCTTTTTTGTTAGTGATGAGGGTATACCATTAGATAAATTAGTGGAATTGTGCTATAGAGGTAGCAGTTGCTACCCTAACAGAATAAAATTAGTAGAATAAAAAAGGAGATAACATTTCTCGCACCCATATGCTATATTAATAAGCGGTTTAATATGTAATCAGTTTTTGTATTACATTGCAGATAAATAGTTTCCAGAGTAGATTAATAGAGTTGTGCTTTTTGTATTCATCATATTTATATCTTACACTTCCTCTAAGGAACTTAGTGCAGCTTACATGGGGTTTTCATGCCTTACATCAACCCTTTGAGGTTACTTATACTGAAATAAGAGTGCTTTGCCTAAGGCCTTTTACAGAGCTTCATGGCTGAGTGGGAGTTTGAACTCAAGTTTCCAACATATGAACCCAACAGCTTTGCCAATACAACACACAAGTCCATTTTTGTGCTCCTCAGAGTCTGATACTCATGCTGGGGAGGTCTGAAATCACAATTCATTTGGAGTGGATTTGCATTCGACCAGTATAAATATTATCTCCAGTATCAGAGGGAGTATCCATTTATTCCTGGAGGATGTGTATTTCCACTAGCTTGCATAAATCTATGCTTAATGTGTGGAGATTGGGTAATGGGGATAGTGAAGAAGTAATATGACCCGCAGTGGAGCTCTTAATTTCTGGTAATCGGTTATATCTAATTCATGTATAAAGGGGCTTATACCAAACCTTAATTTGTCTCCATGAGACTTGGGAATTTTGTTGCTGGTTTCAATATGATATGAATTGCATTTTAAATTTGGACTCCTTAGGGCCAGGTGATGTTATAGACTTTGCACTAGAGTTTTGAAGCATGGAGTTGTAACAGTAGAGTTGGGCTTTCCCAGTCCCTTCTCTCCATTTTAGCTCACTGTGCCACCCGAAGAACTATCCATGAAATGCTATGAATGTGGGGGCTACTGTGGGTAGTTCTCTTCTGATTGCCTGAGGGGCCTTTGGCTCCACATTGTAGATCCAAAACTGCATGACTGTTTTGCTGTTTGGAAATTTTGTGGTTGTTAGAGATTTTGTGTGCACACATCTGCTGAACATTATGTAGTATATTTACTGTAGCCAAATGAGAAACATTTTTA
Source organism: Zootoca vivipara (assembly GCF_965207765.1). Classification (NCBI taxonomy): domain Eukaryota; kingdom Metazoa; phylum Chordata; class Lepidosauria; order Squamata; family Lacertidae; genus Zootoca; species Zootoca vivipara. The sequence goes on along the minus strand of NC_142586.1, from coordinate 27,499,344 downwards.
GTTGCTAAAGCATTAATTAGATTTGATAGACTCCGTGTTGTAACTTCAGAAAAGTGCCTTCAACCTTCATCCAGTTTCTTAAAAGAGAAATATTTCATCTATTCTTACCAGGTAACCTCAAGAAAAAACCTAGAATCTGCCTTAAGACAGTTGGAAAGAGAGAGAGCTCTTCTCCAGCACAAGAATGCAGAATATCAGCGGAAAGCAGAACATGAGGCAGATAAAAAACGTAATCTAGAAAATGATGGTATGTGAACCAGAATCTTGAAGAGCCATTGCTGAACAATGTTGAACAACATTGTCTTATTGGTGCTTGGAATTTGTAAAAGGCTTTTGTGTTTAACTTACTTACTGCTTTTATTACAGTTAACAGTTTAAAGGATCAACTTGAAGATTTAAAAAAGAGGAATCAGAACTCTCAAATATCCAATGAAAAAATCATTCAACTACAAAGACAGGTAAATTACATTTCTATTTGTAAATTAAGCCCAAAATCTGAGGGATTAAGTTAGAATTGTCTTATTTGTTTATTTATTTATTTATTAAATGATGATGAAATGCTTTGCTGCAGTGATACCATCTTGAATGTGGTTAAAAGCTGTCCGTTTTTGGTTGGTAAATTAACTCTGAAATTTCTTAATGGTTCAATAGCTGGATGAAGCCAATGCTTTATTGCGCACGGAGTCTGATACAGCAGCCAGGCTGAGAAAAAACCAGACTGAAAGTACAAAGCAGATTCAGCAGCTGGAAGCTAATAACAGAGATTTGCAGGATAAGAACTGTGTGCTGGAGAATACTAAGCTGAGACTTGAGAAGGACTTCCTCAATCTCCAGTCAGCTCTAGAATCTGAAAGAAGAGATCGAACACATGGCTCGGAGATTATCAGTGATCTACAGGGTATGAGAAGCAGTGTGCTAGAAATATTCAGTGTTGCATAACTGCCCTTGTTTTAATTTGGGTTTCATTGACATGCTCAGTATAAAATTACTATTGTGCCTCCATTTAATTGATCAAGAAGTGGTAACATTTTCTTGTTTAAATTACAGTTCATAAAACCTTGCATTTTAATGCCACACATGGCGAACATTTGTTTTCTTGTTGACCTCTTCCAACATTTTTTTAGGCCGAGTATCTAGTTTGGAAGAAGAAGTAAAGAATGGAAAGACTATATTAACTAAAATGGAGACGGAGAAAAGACAATTACAAGACAGATTCACAGATCTGGAAAAGGTAAATAACTCACAGATATTTGAATGTTGCTCATTGGTTTAATGCAGCAAATATAGTTCTTGTGGCATTCTGATCTTCTTAATTCCTTTTACAGCAGCAGCAGTAGTAGTAATAGTAGTACAGTGGAACCTCGGTTTATGAACACCTCGGTTTATGAATTTTTGGTTTATGAACGCCGCGGACCCATCTGGAACGGATTAATTCACTTTCCATTACTTTTAATGGGAAAGTTCGCTTCAGTTTATGAACGTTTCAGTTTATGAACAGACTTCCGGAACCAATTACACCCATGTTTCAGTTTATGAACGCTTCAGTTTAAGTACTTTGCGGACCCGTCTGGAACGGATTAATCCACTTTCCATTACTTTCAATGGAAAAGTTCGCTTCAGTTTATGAACGGTTACTCCGCGGACCGTCTGGAACGGATTAATCCACTTTCCATTACTTTCAATGGGAAAGTTCGCTTCAGTTTATGAACGCTTCAGTTTATGAACAGACTTCCGGAACCAATTGTGTTCATAAACCGAGGTACCACTGTACAGTGGTGCCTCGCTTAACGAATGCCCTGTTAGACGAATTTTTCGCTATACGAATGGATTTTGCGATCGGAGGTTGCCTCGCAAGACGACGAGTTTTTCTATGGCCGCCGCTTCGTCTTGCGAAGCGTGGCCATAGAAAAACAAACCTCTGACTCCAAAGTCCAGCGTGCAGCGAAAAATTGCCAGGGCTTTTTGCCGCCTGCCTTCCCCTTGGCTTGCCTCGTTATACGAACTTTTCGTAGGACGAATTGAGTCCTGGAACGAATTAATTTCGTCTAGCGAGGCACCACTGTAGTAGTAATTCATTATTTATACCCTGCCCATCTGGCTGGGTTTCCCCAGTGAGAGTGGGGCAGTGTTTTTCTGTGAATGTATCATGCCCCATTTTCACCATATCCTGTTTAGTTTGTGACCTCTATGCTGGCTTTAAGCCTGAAGCAATTGCTAAGGACCATCTCTTGCAGCTTTTGTCTCCATTCCAGCTAAGCAGCATTAATGTTCAGACAGTAGATGAGTGATATAAAGAAGTTTATAGATGGAGAATTCTAGTGGTAATAGTTGATGATAACTATAGGTTAGTGCAGCTGTGATATATTTTATATAAATAATTATTTGATGAAAGCTGAGAAACTGAGGGAATAGGGGATATGGAGTTTGGAATGTATGAAGAGTGTTGAGGTTGTTATGTTGTTCATGTTCCAAGTATGTCAGCTAATCTTGCTAGCCAGTTAGTGAAGCTGAAGAATCAGAAAGTTTTTATCTCAGAAGATCTTCCTCATGCTGCAACACTAGTTTCTATTGGTCTGTGATGGGGGTGGGTGATGTACAGCACTACTAATAAACATCCTGTTTCCAAATGAATGTGTGCCATAGAGTTAGTCCTTTATTGGGCAAAGACCAAGACAAAGTGAATCGAAGCCTATATTTTTCTTGTAATGACTGAACAGGCATTCTAATCAAATTGCATATTTTTAGTTTACGACACTAGTGGGATTATAGTCAAGCAATTACATTTTTTTGTGCTTACTTAACAGGAGAAGAGCAACATGGAGATAGATATGACGTACAAGCTTAAGGTCATGCAGCAGAACTTGGAGCAGGAAGAAACTGAACATAAGGCAACTAAAGCCCGACTAGCAGACAAAAATAATAGTTATAAGTCCATTGAGGAAGCCAAATCTGAAGCCATGAAAGGTAAGCATTTAATGTCACACACTCATGGCTTCATTTATTTATTATATTCGTATCACATCCTTTCTTCAGGGAATTATAAAATTAACCCAATTATAAAATTGAACCACCTTCGACTGCTCACTTTTCAGGGGATTCTCTCGTGGCAGGAGGGGGCTCGTGGAGGGTGGGATAGAAGAAGGTGGATAATATGTTATGTATGTATATGTCTTTTTTATTATGTAAAATCAATAAAAATTATTTCAAAAAAAAGAATGGACCTCCGGAACGAATTAAGTTCGTAACCGGAAGTACCACTGTACATATGTTCAGCAATCCATACGTCTTAGTGTGCAGTTCTGTGATCACTTCCCTGAGAGTAGCCTCCATTGAACCCAGCGGGTTGTATCCCATTAAGTCATTGTGTGAGTGGAACAACTAACGCTTGCACAATTGAACTTCCTCTCTGGATTCCTCCAGCACTCTGGGGTAGATAGGCAGGTGTGGGTGGAGAGGGGGGAGGGAAGTTCTGTGGCACAAGCAGAAGTAATTTTGCTCATGCAGGTGACTTGGTTGGATTCGACCCAATGGGACAGGCATTCACAGGATTTGCTGTTAAGGGTCTTACAAATTGCATAATGGTGCCTCTGAATGTGTCTGACGTTTTATGTTTTGTCAACAACAACAAAAGGATGAGCAAGGATGGCATTTAAAATGTTTTTAACAGAATTGAGGTCAGTTGTACCCAGATAATTTAGGTCATCTTGCCACTTTCAAGACAGGCATTGAATAGCTTGGGAAAGCAAGAAAGAAAATACTTGTTTGCATGTAAATTTTGCTAGAAATAAATCTCATGCTCTTAACAATGCTAATGAATTTATTTGATGTTTTACTGGAATGTACAGAAGTTTCCAGAGCTGTCTAGTCAAAGATAAAGATAGTTAAAACTGGGGGGCAGTCGTGCATCAAAAAGTCTATCTCACTTTCACAAAAGTGAATATGGATAGACAGTAAATGAACCTGTCTTTGAGTAGGAAGCAGAAATTTGACAGTAAATTGAAGCTGAGGAGGTCTGCTTACGTAACTTAAATTTCTTGTTCAAGCTGGCTGGGTAGAACTGAAAAGTGTTTGACAAATAGGCTCTTCAAAGTATTCTTTTTTTGTCTAAGAGGATTCTAGTTACGCTGGTCCTTCACTGTCAGCTGTATTTTCAATGTTATAAGCTGTATATTGACTTTCTTGCATTAAATGGCGGTGATGTGTTTGTTTCTCTTCTGCTTCATAGAAATGGAAAAGATGCTTTCAGAAGAAAGAGTTTTAAAATTAAAAGTGGAAAACTGCTTATTAGAAGTAGAGAAGCGGTGCTCCATGTTGGATTGTGACTTGAAGCAGTCGCAACAGAAAATAAATGAGTTGCTAAAGGAAAAGGATAGATTAAGTGAGAACGTAAGTATTAAAGAGGAAACTTGCAATATCTTTAAACGTTATTCCTGGTTAAGTCTACATAAGGCTTCCTGCCTTCAGTGGTATTTTGTACCAAGTTTCTGTTTAGCTTCTTTACCTTAGTTCTTTATCACAAACAAGTGTGAGATGCGGTATAGTAACCAAATAGCTTGCTTGAACTCAAATAATTAACATGCACCGTTATATGCCTGCACTTTGGCTCTCCTGCCCAATGAAACGTATTGTGCCCTGAGAAGCCATTCCTGAGGATCAGGGAACTCCATGGAAAATCTGGGATAGGTGTTATGCTACATTGGGAGGGGACAAAAAATCTGGAATGCGGGCAGGCATACACCTCAATGTATGTGTAGAAGTGCCTTATCCAGTGCTTTTTTTCTAGGGGGACACAGGGGTACGCATACCCCTAAACATTTTGTGAATCCTTGTATGGAGCTTTTGTTCATTTACTGTATTTATTTTTACCAATTTGAACTATAAAATGGAGATTTTCTTGAGTCAAAATGAGAGTACCCCTAAACCTTTTTTAGGGAAAAAAGCACTGGCCTTATCCAAACCAAGTACTGAATCTACATCTTAATCCCCCGTGTAGGTTGCTTGACATATATATGGGGCATATATTGCAGTCTCATTTACCCCGTGTAAAGATGTGTTGGTGTAAACAGTGACACTAGTCAGAGTGTTCGTTACAAGCCCCATTCACCTGTAGAATTTACTGTTGTGTGAACGTGATTAAAATTGTAGTCTTACAACCCCAATCGTATGCATGTTTATTCAGAAATAAGTACCACTGTGTCCAGTTGAGCTTATTTCTAGCTATGTGTGCATAGGATAGCAACCTTTTAATGATTTTTAATAATACAAGTTAGAGCCGTACAAGATGTTTTGAAAACTTTTAAGTGTGGTTGATTTTCTTAAAACTAATTTCCTTTGGTTGTGGAGAGAGTGTTAGAGGTGATACCTTCCTTCTCCAGATGTTATTACTCTGAAAAGGTTTTGAGCAATATATAATTTCTTTTTCTTCAATATTTCGGTGTTCAATCAGTCTTAAAAAATGATTTCCATGGTGGATGTAGAAATATCTGCTAGTGACATGTTACGAATGTTTACCCGCTCTTCAAAGTAGCTTTGGCAAACAGACTTTGTCCCCATTTTACCTTCAAACACACACTTAAACAAAGTGAGCACAGTAGTATTGTTACTTTTATGAATATTTCTACATAAAACATACTTATGTTTAAAAGGAATCCATTTGTTTTGTAGGTTGAAAACCTGACATTAAAAATAGAACAAGAAACACAAAAGCGTTCTCTGACACAAAATGACTTGAAGATGCAAACACAGAATGTCAATGCACTGAAAATGTCGGAAAAACAACTAAAGCAGGAAAACAATCATCTTTTGGAAATCAAACTCAATTTAGAAAAGCAGAATAATGAACTTCGCAAGTAAGCAGATTCTGCAATTGGAATATTTATTCTTACCACTTTACATAGATAGATAGATTACTTACTTTAATGTTATTTATAAAAGTATTTCTGTACTACTATACGAAATATCAGGGTGGTTTAAATGCCATTTTTTAATAAAAGAATTAAGCTGGTTCATAGGCCTGTTGGCTTAAAAATGCATTCAAGAGATGCCTGAATGGCAGAAGCAACAATGGCTGCCAACTTCTAGTTGAGACCAGTCAGACCTCTGTAGCACAGGAGGCAACTGACAGTTGTCCTCTTGATGATCTTAGTGATCTGTTCCATTGTAGTTGCTGAGGATTCACAACTTTCATGAGCAAGGCTAAACTGGAGAGTTTGGGGCCACATATAACATTATCAAATGTGTAACAAAGACTTGATTCTAAACTGACAAAGGGGTGGTAAAGAATTGAGGATACAATGAGGCAGGTAATCTTGTTGTTCAGGTCACCCTGAAAGATTAAGAAGTACCAGAACATGCATTAGTATTCAGATTTTTCCCATTTCATTTATTCTCCAGTTTGAATGTACATGCAGCAGCTTAGTTGCTGCAGAAACCACTTCAGTATGGAGATCTTACCTTGTCAAAGCAGTTGTCAGCAGTGGCCACACTGCTGTGGGTGTATATGAATGGGGCATAATCTCCCTGATAAATTGTTTATGAAATAGAGCAAGGTCCTTGCAGGAGAGTATTTATAATAATAAAAGCCAACTCCCACTCCAGTGGTACTTCTAAACCTGCTGCACCATTCAGTCTCTCGTATCTCTCCCCTTTAATTTAATCACCTGGTTACTGTGGGGTAAAGGTGTAGTACAAAGCCAGTCCAGATACAGATTTTTAATAAAGGTATTTAAGTTTATTACAGGTAGGTAGCCGTGTTGGTCTGAGTCGAAGCAAAATAAAAAAATTCCTTCAGTAGCACCTTAAAGACCAACTAAGTTTATATTTTGGTATGAGCTTTCATGTGCATGCACACTTCTTCAGATTCTGAAGAAGTGTGCATGCACACGAAAGCTCATACCAAAATATAAACTTAGTTGGTCTTTAAGGTGCTACTGAAGGAATTTTTTAAAGTTTATTACAATATCATTAAAGGCACAGGATTATCTGATTACTTTAAAATAGTACTGTATCTTTAAATGAGTACATGTTCTATTAACTTATTGTTACTTTAAATACTAACAGCTTATATTCTGCTGATCTGCCAACAAGAGGAAGGCCACAAGCAAATAAGGCACTGAATCCTTCCTTCTCTTGTGACAATGGCAGGGCCTTCCAAGAGGCAGAAATGCATCTCACTTGTGTTTGAGAGTTGTATTCCCAATGTACAGCTTGGAACTTGCTTGCCTTCAGTGTACAAGAATTCAGATAAGCTAATTCTGTACATAGTCTTCCATTAAAATCTTCTTGTTAACAGTTTTAGGAAATTATGTTGGGGGAGTAAATATATGGACACCTTGCCTTAAACATTTTGTCTATTCCAAAGGGAAATTTATTTATTTTTAATTATAAATTTTCTAATGTTCTGGAAAAGATGAAAGGCTTCAGAAAGAAATGAAGGTAGGCCTGATTACCATAGTGACAGGTGAGCTTCTGTGAACTCCTCACCTTTTCATAGTGAGCTCATTCTTAAGAGAAGGATATTTGCTACAGAGTTTGTGCTCTAGTCCCTCCTGCTTCTCCTTGCCACCTTCTCCCTGTTTCTAGCCATTTTTATTAGCTAGTGAGATAATGGTAGAAAAGCACTGCTAGGCAGATTTAGGATGGCCTCCATCCTGAGCTGGAGTGTGCACTAGTGCCAGGGAATTTTGATGCCCTTTGGAGCAATTTTGGATACACTGTGTCCAAGGTACAAACAAGCTTTCTATTGGCTTATATTATATTTATTATATATTAACATCTTACATCTAGCATTGTAATCAATACATTCTAACTCACAGTTATCAGTTAAGGCCCATGTGAAAACTAAATTAACTTTCACTAGACAAGACAGAAAGCTTATCACATCAGATATCTTGTAGTGCACATTACACAATGATCATTAAAGCTGAATTCAAATAAACAGGATTTCTTAACAGTCCTCTTCTGCCCTGCTGTCATTATGGACTACAGTGGTACCTCGGTTTATGAACACAATTGGTTCCGGAAGTCTGTTCATAAACTGAAGCGTTCATAAACTGAAGCGAACTTTCCCATTGAAAGTAATGGAAAGTGAATTAATCCGTTCCAGATGGGTCTGTGGCGTTCATAAACCGAAAATTCATAAACCGAGGTGTTCATAAACCGAGGTTCCACTGTATAAGGAAAGGTGAACAATCTGCAGTAGGAAATCCAATTTAATCATGTGGGCAAGCACCGTTAATCAGAAGAACCATATTATTTTAAAAATAAGTACATCTTATTCTAACAGGGAACGTCAAGATGCTGATGCACAGATGAAAGAGCTTCAGGATCAACTTGAAGCAGAACAGTATTTTTCCGTACGTACTACATTGCCATTTTTATTATTCCATTCATTAAGTGTAGCATAGGCATTTTTCTAGCGGTATCCAGGGGTTTGTAGCCATCTCACTGAGGTATAAGTATCACATTTTTCCAATGGAAATTGGTAGGTTTGCAATCATGATGGTAGTTTTCTTATAACTTAACATGGTTTTGCATTTTAAATATGCTTCACAGTAGCATATTAACACTATGCAATTTCTGTGGAATCAAAGTAAATTGCCTTATCTTTGTACCCTGAGTGAACTGCAGAGATAGCACATTGTGAGTTGCTACCTTGGAGTGACAAGACAATTATGTGAGAGATATATGACCTACAATATTCGTTGGTTACATTTAGAGTTCTAGTTGGAGTAGGGTATTTTCATAGCCCCCATTCCCGATAATGCCAGCAACTGAGTAGTGTCTGTTCATTGTGAACACTTGCTCCTGTTCTTACAAGATTCCATATCTTGAATACTGTAGATGTTAAGGCAAAATGAACCTTCTAATGGGACTTCTTCCATTCAGGTGACTGAATCCATCCCACAGTATTTACATCAGTTTCCCTTTTAAAAATTTCAGACACTATATAAAACTCAAGTTCGAGAACTAAAAGAAGAGTGTGAAGAAAAGGCAAAACTTGGTAAAGAAATGCAACAAAAAATGCAAGAGTTGCAGGATGAGAGGTGAGAATTTGGCTGTTTGATTCTTGGCCATGCGTGATAGAATACCACTACAGTAGTACCTCGGTTTAAGTACACAATTGGTTCCGGAAGTCTGTACTTAACCTGGAAGCGTACTTAACCTGAAGTGAACTTTCCCATTGAAAGTAATGGAAAGTGGATTAATCCGTTCAGATGGGTCCGCGGAGTACTCAACCTGAAGCGTACTTAACCTGAAGCAAACTTTCCCATTAAAATAGTGGAAAGTGGATTAATCTGTTCCAGACGAGTCCACGACGTACTTAAACTGAAAGTACTCAAACCGAAGCATACTTAAACCGAGGTATGACTATATTTGAAATTCAGAAATGATAGGAATAATTTCTTCAACCACAATAATAATTTATCATTTCTTTGTAGGGATTCTTTGGCAGCACAACTTGAGATCACTTTAACTAAAGCCGATTCAGAACAGTTGGCTCGCTCCATTGCTGAAGAACAGTACTCTGATTTGGAAAAGGAAAAGATAATGAAGGAATTAGAAATAAAAGAAATGATGGCAAGGCATAAGCAGGAACTTGCTGAAAAAGATGCCACAATAGGATCAGTAAGTAGTTTCTATCCATAAGTAGTTTGATGTTTCCGCAAGAGTTCTTGATTTTGGACACAAACTCATTCAGCATGATGATTTAGTCCCTGCAAACCGAAGCCATAGTGGGTTGATGCAGAAAACATCGGTAAGCAACTTTCTTGGGCAATATGTGTTCCACAATGAAGATAACAAATGTTTATTGTTCAGAGAAAATGTTTCTCAGAATATGATTTTCCACCTTGGTGGAAAAGTGCAGTTACCACAATTCATTTCAGCCTCCCGAGAAGTAAATCTATTCAGACAGGTACCCACTAATTACACAGAGTATAATTTTGTCATGTTGCAATCATGGATACTTCAGTACTGAATATTTTGAAGGTGTATAATTTGACTAGCCAGTAGCTGGGATCCTTGATTTCTGTCTCCTAAGGAGTATTCGTTGCTGCTATAAAAGATAGTAAAATGAGCTACAATAAGCAATCCTGAATCTTGTTACATAAGATACAGTTTGCTTGTAAAGCAAAACATGACTTAGCGCAAACGTGCAGCTGATTTGTTCTTCCTCTGGCCCTGTTGCTGTGCTTGGCAATCATCTGAACAGTTGGTGCCTGCAAAACATTTGCTCCCTTTTGGCTGAGCCAGATTTTTACCTGTACCACAATTGAAGCAGCCTTGCAGGCCGTATGGTGAGGTGTAAGGTTCCCCATCCCTGGTTTAGCAGGCCATCCAAAACCAGGCATGTGGTTCTTCCTGCTGTAAGCCCATGGAACAAACATTGATTACAGCTTGTGTGGTTAATCTAGAGTGTGAAAAGGATAAGTTCAGGTTTGGACAAAACACCGATTCCATCTCAGCAGCAAGACGAGAGGGAGAGCAAAGTGGCCACATTTTCCCTTTCAGAAGCCCATCAGAAGAATGTTTTGGCTTACATTACAAAAAAATTGAACCAAACAACTCACATTGGTTTTCAGTTGTTCTGTAGCCCAATACATAATTGTAGCTACATTGTAGAGGATTAAAGATTTAAAGATTCTTCTGGTCTAATACACTTCCTCTTCTGGCTCATGAATGGTGACCAGTACTGTATTCAACTTTTACTGCAAATTGTGTTCATCTGTGAACCCAACCTATTATTTTTCTGTACAGTCAGTCTTGCTTTTGAACCTTGCCTTGATTGTTTTTAACCTTTAGCCTTTTTTCCTATAGTGTAAAGATCCCTTTAATATATTTTTCCACTATTTTGTTCTTAAACCTATTTATCTCTACACAACTTCATGTGGTCTTCTAGTAGCTACAAACTCATAATCCCAGCAGTATCAACTCATACTTGAATAGGTAGCTGGTTTATTTTTCAAGCCAAAGAGTAACAAATTCCTACTTCATTTTAGCTGGAAGAAGCTAATAGGACACTAACCAGTGATGTGGCTAATCTTGCAAATGAGAAAGAAGAATTTAATAACAAGCTCAAAGAAGTCCTAGAACGTGAGTGTTTTTTTTAAAATAAAATAAAAGTACCTTCTTTTATATCAGAGTCTATTATTTTTTCACTTTACAAATACTAGTGAGTCTGTTTTCATTTGCAGGAATGTCTCAAATGAACACAGAGGAAAATGATATAGTGGTGCTTAAAAGTCAATATGAGAAACAGCTAGCTTATGAACGAACAATGAAAACACAGGTAAAGTATGAAAAATGTGGGATTTTCTCCCTTCTCTCATTAGATATGAGAGAAAATAGTACAGGTAATGCAAATAAAATAAGCCCTGTAAATGTTTATAGCACTAGTCTTTAATATAATATCATTTCTCTGATCCCTTCATCGTTTATTTGAATAGTTTATTTGGCTTTGTGGACCAGAACTTAGGACAAGCATTTTTAAAATATTTGAACCTTTTGGTAATGACAGCTGCCAAGCTCAGTGTAGAATGTATTATATTTTGATCAAATAGAAAACTCAAACAAAATGCTGTAATTGTGGAATGCAGAAACATCTGATTCTGTAATCCTAAAGTAACTGTTTATTCTTCTTGTGCATCTCCCTCCACCAGGCTGTAAATAAGTTAGCTGAAGTGATGAACCGTAAGAATCCTATCCAGCGAGGAGCAGACACTGATGTTAGAAGAAAAGAAAAGGAGAACAGGAAACTGCACATGGAGCTGAAGTCTGAACGTGAAAATTTATCCCAGATGATGATCAAATATCAGAAGGAGATCAATGAGATGCAAGCGGTAAGTACCTGTACACAGATGTATCTGGCAACAATAAATTGCTTAATGGATTAATAAATTGCTGAAAGAGAATTTGATCTGAAAGAATGTTTCAAAAGTTGGCAGACCTTGTTGAGTTTGTAAATATTTCCAGTAGTTGAATCTACCTTTGTATTCCTAAAACCTTTGCAGCAGTCCTATTGCCCTTAGTCTCTTATTCCTCTTCTCATTGCATGAGCTTTTGTAGCCCAAATGTGCTATTTCATAAGGTTATGTATTCTCCCCCTGCCATCTTCCAGGGACTTGAATTAAAAGAATGCTCTTCCAATAAGCATGCCAAGAAAATCCTGTAAGCCAGATTTTATAAGGTGGCAAATATTTAATAATAAGATACGGTTTGATTTGTGCTCCTTGAATCTCCTTTTATAGCAAATAGCGGAAGAGAGCCAGATACGAATAGAACTACAGATGGCTCTCGACAGCAAAGACAGTGACATTGAACAGCTTCGCTCACAGCTGCAGACAATACGCATTGACAGTACCAGTATGCCAGGTGGCTCAGGGGAAGCAGATGGTGATGGTAAGATTCAGTCTTCATTAGAACACTTTTCTTTTGTCCCAAAAATCCTGTGTTTAAACTGATTCCTTTCCATAGCTTCCGAAAGTCGCTAGCAATGTAATTTCCTCACCTACCTTCTTGCCACTAACGTTTTGACCTTTTAGCATCTTCTGAAATGTAAAGAATATAGTTATTATTAGCCCCCCTTAAAGCTATTCCATTCCATTATAACTGAAGAAGTAAACATTTTTAAAGCTCTTTTGTCATTAACTTTTTGTGCACTTTATCCCTATCATGCTGGGTTCTCAGTTCGTATTACTCAATCCCATACTATGGAGTCAATGTCTTTTACCTACGAACGCTCTTCTACCTCTGTCAGTATTGCCACTAAGCCTTCCAGTTCTCGTGTGTTTATCAACTCTGATTCTGACTCAGAGGAAGAATCGGCGTCTTCTGTAGAAGTCCCTTCAGAACCTGACAGTCCAGGTGACATTCCTACAAACCATTTAGTGATGGAATGCTGCTGCTGCTCCTCTGAACTTTCATTACTAACATTGCAAGCAGTTGAAATCAAATATAGTTGTGTTGCATGAAGAATGACGTGGCCCTTTTAATTTTAAAGTAGCCCCTGATTGTATTCCTAATTAGGCATATTCTAGAGGCATATGCATGCAGTATGCATCTTTCCCTTTAGCAACAGCCCCTACCACCTTTCTCCAAGTTGCTGGTAAGAAAATTAGGGCTTGCAAACTTAAGTTGATTCATTGACAGGAATTTTTAATTAAAAGTGGAAGTTGAGCGGCATTCTTTTCATTTGTGGATTTTGTTTCTCAAATTGCACTTTTGAAAATTGTGGCTTCTGTTTATCAAATTGCACATATATTCCTCCAGTAAGCTAAAAAGAAAAAGATGGTTACATTGAGAAATTGACTGTTATCAATTATATTTAATTGTTATCTATTAAAAGACAAATGATGAATCAATCCTCAATTAATCACTCTAGTGAAAGTGCGCTGGATTATTTTTTTTAATTTAGGAAGAAAAATGATATGGAAGAACTTAAAAGGGTATGTGCTTCCAGATCATCTACGATGCCAAATCTAGATATCTTAAGTTACACATTCAAAATGGCTCATCAGCCAGTGAAATAACTAGGTGACTTAGGCCCATTTCAGAAATCAGTGCCCCAATCTTTGGCTTGCTGTTGCTCTAAATTCGCTTACTGACTGTGCAGGTATGTGAGCATATATTCACAGTCTCACTGCCAACTCTCTACACAAAATACACTAAGCTGAGTACTTGCTTTGGCACTGCTTCTCTCACCCAATTTAGGTAGCCTGCTTTCTTCTATATGTTAGGCAAGGGCTTCCTAGCTCCCATGTAATGGTACAATAAATCAGAAAGGTAATCAACTAGAGGTGATGGATTCTCTGACATTATGAGATCAAAGTAATAGATACCTTTGGGTAGGTTTCATCCTCTTGTCACAACTGCCTTACACATTGAACATCTGAAAACTCTGATCTGAAACACTAGACATTTAGAGACACGGTTTGCATTTTTTTTGTGTGTGTGTAAAACTTTCTTTAGGCAGACCTCTACGGGAAGAGCAGAACTGAAAATGAGGGGGAATCTTATATATTTTTCAAAGGACTTTCCACCAAAAGTTAAACAAAGCATGTCTCAGTGTAAAGACTACAATACAAAACATAGTTTTTTATCTTTGTTTTCCCTATGCATCAATATACTTCAAACTTTTGTTCTTGCTGGAAGTTTTGCAAACATTCACATTCTGTTTTGTGAAATCTAGTGGGTTGGATACTGACTTGCCCCTCTCATCTCTTCTGCCTAAGCCATGTGATTCAGCTACCCCTCCAAGCCACTCTGCCTCCCTTTCAGGTCATTTCTTCTTCCACAGTCCTCTTCATCTGCTGTCTCCCTAACAAACACATTGCAACATACATTACGATATAAATAAAAGAATGCATTACATAATATTCATTAAAACACAGCCTAAAAGCAACAGAATTTCTTTACACAAGGGAAGCTGTTAAAGGCAGTTCAGAGGGTCCAAATTCTGCACCGAGAGCAGGAACCCTTGAGTGCATTGTACAACTTCTGTGTTAAATACTCTAAAGGTTTAGAAATAGGAGAATTTGCTATGTGTGCTTTGTTAACGTTTTCCAAAAGGAATCAGAATGGATGGCACAGACATTTCCTTAAATAGTAATAAATGCTTTAAATATGTTTCTGCTGTGGAACATAAAACATTTACTAATAGGAATGTGTGGTGACACAATTTTATGACTAGAGCTTTGCTCGTGTTTGCTTCTAAATATCAGCTGTTTTGAAATATGGTTATTTGCTTGTAGATGAACATAGCTTTCAAGAAAACATTTTTCTTAACTTGACATGACTTTAAAAAGTAGCACAATACCTATTCAATATTAATTGTTTCGATGTTTGCTCACTTTAATACTTTTCAGAGTCACGGCTAGAAGGCTGGCTATCATTGCCTGCCCGAAACAATACAAAAAAATATGGATGGATTAAAAAGGTAAGAAATGCATGCAATTCTTGGAGCTATTACTTGGGCGTGGTATGCAGTTATTTTAATGCTCTGTTCAGCGCGTAAAAACGAAGCACTACAGTTTTTGATACACTGCTGCTTTTCTAGAGATTGATTATGAGCCTGGCTGGGATGCAAGAACACTTTCTTTTGAGGTTCCTGAAGGCTTTCCCACCAAAAACAGGAAGAGAAAACTGAGGAATCAAACACACTCACAGTGGAAGATGGGTCATTGGCTGCTTATCTTCCCATATCTCCTCCTTAGTGAATAGTTTTCTTTTAAGTGCTAGAAGCAGGAGGAGCAGAGAAAATGGGAATTTGCCAGATCCCAGGTGGAAGACATTCTGAGAGTGGGCTTACACCTCCTACTGGAAGGAATGTGCAGGGTCCCCTCAAGTTGTTAGCATCTTCACCAGGGAGAGGAGTCATCCCTCTTTCAGTCTCCTCTTCTAGCTTGCCTGTCGAGTCTGTGTGTTCCCTCCCCAATATCTCCCCGCCCCCGATCTCTCCCTGCCTTCTCTTGAATTCACAGCGGAGGAGTGGGGGCTTTTTGTTTGGGGGCCTTGGTGACTGCTAGAGCTCCAGGCACATCCTGCAAAGAGCCTTCTAAATGCGATCACCTTTTAATCTTGAGCGCAGCCATTGCTGTGGCTTGTCCAGCTTCCTTTGATGCGGGGGTGGTGGTGCAAGAAGCATCCAGTGGGACCTGCCTGCATTGCTCCCCACCCTTCCTGTTGCTTTGTTGTAGCCCATGTGAGGGCTTGAGCATGCAGTCCCACCTTCATTGGTGTGGGTAGACCCTTCATGCCTCTTCAGGCAGCCTTTGGGCTTCGGTGCACAACCATGGCTACCCCTCTCTTTTTTGTTGTGCCTGTGAGGAGAGGCTGACTTACCACACAATAGTGTCCTGTCCTCTGTCTGTGCCTCCGTGCCATGGTGTTTGCTCTGTGGACATCTGTCTGACTCTAGTTCCTCTAGTTCCATGGCTGACTGGTTCCCTATGGCTCTGGTTGCATCTGCTGAGGTGAGTACCTCTTAATGTAGCCTCCCCCCCCCCCCCCGATTGCTTCCTTTCCCATCTTCAGACATCACCTGTCGCTTTCGGGCGGGGAGAGGGGTAGTTCTGTATTTTCCTCTGTCAGTTTAGTTTTATGTTCTTTTCGTTTCGGTTGCCCATGTTCTTCCTGTGAGTTGAGTGGCCCAATATTTCATTTGGGCTTGAGGAGCTATCCCGCTCCGGGTGTTGCAACAATAAAACTGCAAGCACATTTGCAGAGCTAAGCAGGGTCCGATATGGTTTCAAATTGGAGGGGAACCACGTGGATGACGTTCTGCCCCCCCCCCCAAAAAAGAGGCGAAAGACTTGAGAGGACCCTGCCTGATCCCTCCAGTAGGAGGTGTCACCCCACTGTAGAACGTCTTCCACCTAGATCATCAAACAGAAATTCACAATAAGACAAATTTCTACTGGGGTATGTACTTTATACTAGGCATACACTAGAAGTAGAGGCCACTACAGATTCGGGTGTGGGCTGAGAGAGGAAGGGTTGTATATGCACATTTTGGCTATCCATCAGCATGAAATCCAATTACAGTCTTAAAGCTAATGAAGGACTTGATTCAAAGACTAGACACTTTAGTACATTGGGATTTTGTTTTTGTAACTTAGTTGAGCTTTTATCATGCTTGCTGCATCATATCTTAAAGAGTTATTTTGCTTGTTTAGTTTTGATGATGTTTTGCCCATTGTTTTTGATGTGACTATTGCAACATAAATCGTAACAATGCATTTACTGGGTTAGACGACTTTGTTGGGCAAGTAGCTTTAGTTATCAAACTTTTTAAGTAATTTGTTTTGTGATGTGGTTTAATCCTATGAAAGTATTGTCGTGGAAGAAAAATGGCATGTATATATCAAAGTGAAAATTTGTTGCCCAACCTGTGTGTTTACTTACTTTTTTTTAAATTTAAAAAACAGTATATAATTGTGAGCAGCAAGAAAATATTATTCTATCACAATGAACAAGATAAAGAGCAATCAAATCCTTACATGGTGTTGGACATAGAGTAAGTATTGTTTTGTGACATTATCTTTTTGCTTCTATTTTACAGGATCTTCCTATGGGTTATTGCATAGCTTTTGCTGTGTTTTTAAAATTCTTTTCCCCTCTGATTTTTTGTAATGTTTTATACCCGTGGGCCTAATTTGACCCAGCAAGGGTCCCAGTTTGGCCCATGAGATCATTTCTCCCAAATATTGCCCCTTAAAGTGCCCTCCTAGTTGTTCATTGACAAGGGGGGCTTCCTGTAGCTGCTGGTCAAGTGATTGGCAATAGAGCAAGCCTACAAGGGTCGGCTGGTTTACAGAGGTCCTTGGCTACATGGCAGATTTCCCCATAGGGAAGTCCATGGCACAACTGACTCCTGCCCAAAGCAGGGCTTGGACACTGCCTATCTAGCTGATGGGCGGAAACTTCAAGCCCTGCCTGATTTGCTTTTTGCTTTGTATAGCAACTTGAATAACAACAGAGGAAAAATGGGTCACCTGACATCATTTTACTGTCAGGTGATAGAAAGGTGGGCCAGACCAGACTTTTTAATAATTATAATGAAGAAATAATAAAATTCTGTCCTCGTGCCATCTAATCACAGAGGTTTATTATGTAAATTTGTAATGGTCAAGACTTAACTGATCCTTTGTTCTAATTAAAGAGGGCATATATATGACATCCATTTCTTCTTATTTTGACTCGATTGCTGTTTGTTTAAAGATTACATAGGAAAAGAGTTCAAATAATACTTGGAGTAATATTTGTTTGGCAGTTTAAAAAATGTACTGATTGTAGAATTTGCACTACTAAGTCTTTAAAATACTGTACTATTAACACAGGTGCATCTTACTTTTAAATTATTATTTCATGTCCAAACTGAACTCTACTGAAGAGAGAGCTTCCATAGACTTTCATAGATTAGTATTCCTTACGTTACTGTTTCCTATCTCACTTACATTTCCGTTGACTTTCTGCATGTGTGCTGCTACAGCAAATTGTTCCATGTTCGGCCTGTCACACAAACAGATGTATACAGAGCAGATTCCAAAGATATTCCTAGGATATTCCAGGTATGCCTTTAAAAAATTATGAACAACAAAGGGGGGAGAGGGTAGAAGAAGGAGTCATGCATTCCTTAAATAGTCAGAATACACTTGACATGGTATAGTTTCACTTGAAATATATTCTGAACCAAATTGTAACCAAATAAAGGGATTGGGAGTTGCTATTTTTCTTCAACTGTGGAGTTGGATGGCAGAAAAGATAAGTCTTGTATTACTAAATGAGCCCTACAAGAGGCTCCTTTCTGTATTAATGTCATTCCCGTTTATGTATCTCTGGGCTGGTTCAGGTGAGCTCCCAAGTTGGAAAGGGGAGCATGTCTACCTCAACAGGATGCTTTCATGGAAGAGAGGATCAGGGAGGTGATTTTCGCCCAGTCCTCCTCGTTCCCTGCCCCCGTTGAAATGCTGCTCTGGAGGGTTTGGGACCTTCCAGAACACAGCATGCTTCCCTCCAGTGAAAGCTTCTGTTGGATCTCAGTCTCTTCTTCTTGTAGAGGCAGCCCTCCTGTTCGCAGAAGGAACACTGCATTCAGCCCATCACATCCACCATGTGGATAATAGGTGGAATGCGTCAAACTGTGTTGGCCATCTGAAAGCATTTCACATTCTTTTTCATTGTTTCTTGCTGTCTTTGTTTGATATTTATGTTCGTGCTGCGGGGCAACCAATTTTTTCTCCTTTGTAAAACATGGCTTGTGTGTACCAAGTATTACTGGTACAGTGCTTTCTGTTTTTGATTCCAGATCCTGTATGATAATGAAGGAGAAAGCAAAAAGGAGCAAGAATTTCCTGTGGATTCTGCAGGGGAGAAGTCAAACTATATTTGCCACAAAGGCCATGAGTTTATACCTACTCTGTATCACTTTCCAACCAACTGTGAGGCTTGTATGAAGCCATTATGGCACATGTTCAAACCTCCTCCTGCTTTGGAATGCCGCCGCTGCCACATTAAATGTCATAAGGATCACATGGATAAAAAGGAAGAGATTATTGCACCTTGCAAAGGTACCTAGCAAGTAACTATAGTATAAAATGGATTGGTCTATTAGAAGAGTCAGATGCAACTCTTCAGTCTTGTGAAATGCTAACAGGGTTGCTTATATAAGTGAGTTTAGTCAGCTTTATGCATTTGGGATGTGTGGATGGTTTGTGAGCTGGTTCACATACAGCACTAAGCTATGGTCTGTTTAACAAGTCACAGATGAGCATACAAACCATGGCTTGTTTCTTCAAAGTTCAGTTTGTTTTCTAGTTGTTATTGTCTTATGTCTTTTGTAGCTTAGTGAGCAACCAGGGTGGGAAGACAAAAAAAACCATGGTTTAAAGAAGAGTGCTGGGTTTTCACCTAACACTGAAACCATAGTTAAAACAAATCAAGGTTTGTAAATGAACAACAAACCATGAGCTCAGGTTATGATTTGTTGATACTAAACAAATCATAGTATGTTGCTAGGGAGGGTTCAGAAGATCAAATGAATAATGGTTATTCTTATTAAATTATCTTACTAAACTGGCTTAGCATTGTGTATAAACCAAGTTTCTCTGTAATTTTGAACTGTTTGTTTCTTTCACAACTCAAAGCCTTTTGCTTCTGAAATATAATTGAGAGAAAAGGATGTGTTGTGATGTTCTGAATACTGTTCATGGATAAATCCTAACATGACTTCTGTGCCCCATGGCTTTAAAACTTTCTGTCTTCAAAGAATCAAACAAGGTGCCCTATGTGTTTGGACTTTAGCTTTATATAGTCTGTCCGCTCATTTGACCACTGCTCAACAAGGCTTTTCATCTTGTTAGAGTTAAGCCAAAGTTGAGTCTCCTGGTTCCAGCAGGGGAGTTGAGGCTTTTAAGTACATATGTATGTATTCTGATTTTTCTGATTTTAATATGTTTCAGTAAATTATGATATTTCAACTGCAAAGAATCTACTACTGTTAGCCAGTTCCACAGTGGAACAGAAGAAATGGGTGAGCCGCCTAGGGAAAAAGATTCCCAAAAAGGCTCCAGCACCAGATCCGTTTGCACGATCATCACCAAGAACTTCCATGAAAATACAGCCAAACCAATCATTAAGACGGCCAATTAAACCAATCCAACTCTCCCCCCCGACTGAAAAGAAAGACTTTCCTACCAGGTAAAAAGTGGCATGTGGGAAATTGTTAATATCCTTGGTTTTCCCTTCTTGGTTTTTAGATTACTACACTGGATCGTTCACATAAGACAATTTTAGTTTTTTCTTTGACGGTCTCTAAAGCACGGCATCCTGGCAGCATTTTATTACTTCGCCCACAATTTATTTAGCTTCTTGTGGAGTATGGAAAATAAATTGATGTAAAAAATAACAGGCACTTCCTTAACATTTAAATGATTTTTATTGCTTTACACTGCTATTTTATCTTTTATTCCATATTTCATTACAGCAGTGATTTGCAGAAAAATAAGAGAGTCATTTAATGATAAATAAATATTGTTTTGTTAGAATAGCATGAAATGCAGTGTTTGTGCATTTCATGTTCTCCCTTGTTTGTCAGCTGTGCCCTATATAAAATAACATTTCAGTTTTATGGGGAATATTCATGTCAAAAAGGCTATTGAATTGCCAAATATAAAATGTACAAGAGCTGCTGTAGTCCAATCTAGAAAAAGTTAGCTACAATCCGTGCAGCTCGTAAGTCCATTGTGTGTGTTTTAAGTGTGGCTTTCTTGATCAGGGCCCATAATTTTTACTTAAAGCCCAGGTTTTAAGGTGAATATTGTTCACCCAATTGTTACATTGTGTCAGAATACTACTAATCCACTCTTGGGAGGGAAAAGCACCACATGACATACTCCAGGATGTGTGTGCAATCCTTCAGATCAAAGCTATGCTTTGTTGCATATTCTTTACTGATGAGACAGGGCTAAGAAAGCACACAGGAATGGTGTATATGGATTCTAGACTGCAGCCAATATGTCATGTCACCATTAATGCATCAGGAGAAAGTTGCACTGATTGCCATATTAAGAATTGTTTTTAGTGGACTGTGTCTCATAAACTTTAAAACCTCATTTTGCAGATTAATTGATGTGGCATGTAGAGACTGGGATTGGTCATTTGATGATATTGATTTTGATATTGATTTTAATATTGATGATGCTGGGAACGATAACGATCTTGATGATAGCGATGATGATGATAACGATGTGTTTGTTCTGAAGAGGTAAATGGGTAGGAGGAGAATGGATTGACTTTCTTAAAACGAAGCATGCTGTTTGGATTTTCCCCAGCAGTCAAAGTGTGCCAGCTTAAAAGCTCCCAAAAGCAATTTTACAATAAATGCAAAAAACATTTAACCATGCATGCATCTAACTTCTGAAATATTTTGAAAATGTAGTTCTCAAAACCCACATGGCCGCCATCTGTGTTGTAAGATGCTCTTCAACTGTGTATTACTAACTTTCTGCAAAAAATGTTTTGTTTTGCTTTTTTTAAAAAATCTACGTTTCATGTTTTTTATATGTTGCTCCAGGCTCAGATGTGGGCAGCAACATATATATCCGTTTTGAAGTGTTGTGCAGCTTTTTATTTTAGCTGATGACTTGCATACGTATTGCATTCTTTGGTAGTGCCGTGAGAACTTGATATGCTTTTTTTGCATTGGTGTGCCATTTTTATTTTTATAACAGCTCATTCGTGATAGAAGGGACCAAACCTCGATACAAGAAGCTAGCATAGAGCAAGCCCCAGCGTGAGTTAAGGTAGCGTAAAGTGCTGGCCAAGCTGCTCCAAGCCTTGCAGAGGGAAAACAAGCCTTTAAAATACTGTTTGGGTTGCATCACCCTTTTTGCTGGCCAAACTTATGCTGGCTTCTAAGATCATGTGACCAAGCTGAAGAGTTTTATGATCTAGCCAGAGTACCCTCTCTCTGGTCCCGCTGCAATATGATCATGGGGAACCCCCCCCCCCCAATTCCAGGGTTTACACCTGTTTTAAGGTCAACCAGACTTGGCTTAGCTGGCTGGGTCCCAGCTGAGCCAAGAGGAGAGACATACGCTAACTTATTTCTGACCAAGACACATGTGAAGAAGTTAAGCTGGCATACCTTGGCTTCATCCAGAACCTCCTGGATCAGTTGGATACCCACACTCATCCCAGCAGATCT
Organism: Zootoca vivipara; assembly: GCF_965207765.1. NCBI lineage: Eukaryota > Metazoa > Chordata > Lepidosauria > Squamata > Lacertidae > Zootoca > Zootoca vivipara. Next base: position 27,477,140 of record NC_142586.1, on the reverse strand, counting down.
TGCTATAGGATTGCTCTCTAAGTTGCTTTGCATTGGAGCAGCCATGCTGGAAACTATTTCCACTTTTCCCTAGGTAAAAACCTATCCTGTTTAAGAGGAAGGGGCGGGATGTAGAGTTCCAGTCTTTCCCCAGCCCCTACTCCCTTTCCCCACCATACTTCTCTGTCATTGAGGCCATAGACTTGGATGGGGCCAGGCCTCAATCCCCAAATATGGCCAGGCTCCATATTTTCCCAAAGCAAACATGGCCATCCCTGAGGAGGATGTTGGGACACTCTTCCACCCTGGTCAGCCAAGAAATGCTAAGACTTTCAACCCAGAGTTTCTTTTTAGTGAAATACCTGTATTTTTCTTTACTTTAGTAGCTTTTTTAAATATAAAAATAGGAACTGATAAAAGCAAAAGAAGACACACACACCCCCACAACTCAACAGCTGCATTCACACTGGAAGCAAAATGGGGCTCAAAACTAAGGGATACAGACAGGGCCGTCTTAAGCGTATCTGGCGCCGTGGTGCGAAGATCCCTCCGGCGCACCCCCCCCCCGCCCCATTTCCCAGCATGGCTGTCTGGCGGGCGCAGCGCGGCTGCCGTGGGCACAGCAGCGTGGCGCCCCCCTGGCGCCACCCAGCCTTGCCTTAGAGCCGGCCCTGGATACAGAAGTCTCTTCTTGAACACTTTAAGGGGGTAATGGTGGTTAAAATCCCATTAAAACCAGGAAGAGGAGGACTGTGTATGCCTGCTGCCCTTGAGCTGTTTGGAAAACTTATTTTGCCTGGTGCCCGCTGCTGTTTGTTTAAAGGGAAGAAGGAAACAAAGAGACTTCATCCTTCTTTTAAGACAGGATGGGAACAGGAGATCAAAGAGATGTCCTATCAAACAATTCCAAAGCAGGTTGGAAGACACTCTTGACCTGTTAGGCTGTCCCAGGCAGGTGGGAGGTCCAGCAATTTCCCAATGCTGCTTTTGGCTTGGATCTTGTTTGGGAGCCTGCAGGCCATAGAATTAATTTCACTGTTTTTAAATATGTTTTCTAGATTTTACTGACCAGATCTTTTTTAAAATTCTTTTTCAGCTAACTGCCTCCTATGAATACCATCACTATTGGAGTTGATAAGACGGAACCATCATATTCCTGGGGTTACGAATATATATATATAGATGTTTCTGAAAGACAGTTCAAGTATAAATAGATAAGAAGTTTACAGAGGTGTGTGTTTTTTTCTTGCTGCAATACAACGTACTAATAATTCCTGTTGGTTTTTTTAATGTAATCCCTCTGGGTGACTGAGCAAGTTAGGAATGGTTGGTAAATAGTACAAGGATACTCTCAAATTCTGTTCTACAAATTCTCTCTGGGAAAGACTCTCACTACATGTCACAAGAGGAATAAAAGGAGTGGGGGAACGTGATGAATCCAACTCTTGGTCAGTTTTTTTTAGAGAAATGCAACCAGCAATTTTGCCAGAAGAAAGGGCAGTAAGGAGGGTCTGACACACTGATGAAGACTGCATCTTAAAGAAGTGACCATTATACTGTGTGTGTATGTGTTTTGGTGTGTAAATATGTATATTGTACTGTAATGCTGCAAGAGGGTTAAAAAAAACTTTCCACTTTATTTTTTATACATATTATTCATATACCATTACCTGCAGTTGCAACTATGCACGTGTATAAAGCCATACTGTTGAATTTTGCCATTCATTATCTGTATATCAAAGGCTGCATGTCTGTTTTCAGCAGCGACATATAATAATAACTTCCAAGTATATATCCAGTAACTACTTAATGGGCAGTCCTCTTTTACCAGTCTTGAATGCCTTAAATTAATGTCATTTCCTTAAAGTCTGTGCCCATTCTAGATATTTAAGAGAGATAAAGGATCCAGAGGTTTCCCAGCTCTTGGGATGCAATTTTGCTTTGTGGCAGAACAATATAGTGCACTATGTTTACAATATAATAGTTTATATCAATGTCAGTCTATTCTGAATGTATATCTAAATGGGTTGGGGAGGAGAGGGGTCAGCTGAGTACTGATTTCAAAAACAACGAACAGGTAGTATTAGAACTAATATATAGCTTTCATGCTTAGGCATAACTTCCCATCCACCCTTTGTACAAACCTCAGTATTAGTCATTGATTTTATATTACCCTTACTAAGTGCTGCAAAACAGTGTTCTGCCTTTCTTTTTTTGCATACTATCTATTTTTACATTTTCACCACACAATCAATATCTAAGGACTGTCACCAATCCTTAACGATTGAAACATACTGTAGATGTATTTTAAACTTTTTGAATCCTGTTCTCTTAGCACATAGCATTTGGAACAGGAAGATAATTTCAGTTGTGTGTTTTTGAGAACATATGTGAGGAAAGGGCCTTAGAGGCACTTAATCGAATTTTTAAATAAAAAATTTGATTTTGTACAAAATATAATTTATGTGAGATTTTTAATGATGTGTCCATAATTTATCCAGAAAAAATGCATGTTTTATACAACTACAGTATGCTATAATGTTAAAACATGATGGCAGTAAAAAAAAAAGGAAAAGAAAAAAGAACTATTGTAGCCTCCTCCTTGGTCTCTCTCTCTCTTTTTTTCCATATGTTTACATATATATGCATATATATGTTGTGTGCTAGTGCTAATGAAATACAGAATTAACATTTGAATGAAGGAAATGAGACATTTCACTACGTTGTTTTCCTTAGTAGATATTTGAAAGGAGAGAACCAAGATTTATTTAACATCTCAACCAAAAAAATTGGATTTCCACCCAATAGACACCCATAAGGTACAATTCACTAAACACTCCCCTGTGGTTTTTAGTTGCTTCAGGAGGGCTTGTGCAGTAGAATGCAGTGAGTTTGAGCTCACTATAAACTGGTGTCTTCTCTCATTCAAACCCCCTTGAAATGAGTAAGAATTTGTTTCACTGAGTCACGCACAGAAAGAAGATCCAGTTGGTGACTCACCAACCATATATTCAGTTTTACTGTTTATACACACACTAGGTATGAGAAGCTGTGCATCCCATAATTTAAAATATACCTTTATTATTTCAGTTATCTTTGAGCCCCAATGGCACAGCAAGTTTATCATTTTGCTTGCTTGTTTTGAATAGTGAGAGTACAGCATATTTTTAAAAATGCATATTTTGCATACAAAACTTATTTTTAAAACATGTATACAATAAAAATTGTTTCCATTCACTGAAGGCATACATATTTTATATAAAATTGTTATTTGTGGGAAGTTCAGAATTGGAAGAAATATATATATATATTTTTAAATAAACTATTTGAGTAAGACTAAATAATTCCTGATGTTGGTAAGTTGATTTTTATAAATTGAAGTATACAAATGGAACATCTTGCATAGAACTGTTATTTTAGAATTCTGAAGGACAAAATGTTGCTTACATACCGTACATTTATAGGGAAATGCATTTTTAACAATTCTTGGAATCAGCTAACCAATGCTGGACAAAATGTTCCCTGTGTTTAAAAGTAGCTTTGTGTAACACCTTTTGAAAGATCAGATGATGTCCTGTGCCTGATTAAAAGGAGAGTGAAGCATTAATTCACGTCCTTTTCAGAGAATAGCATAAGCGCTCAAGCTTGGCAGAAGAATAGCAGGTCACAGGTACATTCAGGACTTGTGTTTGTATGAGCCAATCTGTCAGAAGATAATGGGACATCCAAAGGTTGAAGGGACAGCTATCAAATTTGACCACTCATGAGCAAGAGTTCAAATCAGTTCCCTAAAACAGCATGGGACAACAATACTGTTGCATATTTTGTTGGAAGTAAATCCCATTGAGCACAATGGAGCTTTGGTCTTAGTAAACATTGGCAGGATTATGTCTCTTGCCTACGTAGACCATCCTTTGCCACCATCATGTTTTGGATCTGACTAATTCACAGAGACTCACTCTTAGGTAAGGAAAATGGGTGGGCCCAGGACCAGCTCCCTCTTGGTAGAAGATGGTAGTTGGAAATCAGTCTCAGACTCTAGCAGTGGGATCTTATTCTTAAATCCAACTTCCCAATGCTGCCTATGGTACCGGAGTCCCCTGAATGGATGCATTTTTTGAAAGAAAGACTATTGGATTTTCCAAATTTTTAAAGACTTCATTGGTTAAGGTGAAGTCAGGCCAGGCCAGAGATTTTCCATTCCTGGTTTAGTGATGCGGTCTCTGTCCTATAGTTATGGAGAAAAAGCCACAAATTTAACAAGTCGTTGGGAATTGCCTCACAAGTTTGGCAGAAATAGATTGATGTTCAGATAGGAAGGTACCTGGCAATACCTTCCCTAAGAGACCCTGCTACCCAAGGCCCATCATCCAGTAGCCACAGGAAGTCTGCCAACTCACCTGTCTACCTTCTTCACACAATGCATAATTTCATATGCCTCACTTGGGTCTCCCTCTGCTTGCTTTTCTCCAAACTAAAAGGTAGTTTGTCATGCAGTTGAGAACACTGCTATATGTGCTCCTAGCTTTTAGTTTCCTGTATCCCACTGTTCTGAGAACAGGCTGCTGCTTAAGACACAACTTCCATATTGTACCTGGTTCAAGGGAGTAAACATTGGCACTGCTAGGTTTTGCACTTGAACTAGCTGGAAATGTGGCATGAGGTACACCAATCCAGGAGGATTCCCTGCCTGTATACAGTAATTGGGGAAACCCTTTGAGGCAAATTGACAAGTCCTTGATAATGTATGCCAGGGGTCCCCAAACTAAGGCCCGGGGGCCGAATGCAGCCCAATCGCCTTCTAAATCCGGCCTGTGGACGGTCCAGGAATCGGCATGTTTTTACATGAGTAGAATGTGTCCTTTTATTTAAAATGCATCTCTGGGTTATTTGTGGGGCATAGGAATTCGTTCATAGATTTTTTCAAAATATAGTCTTGTCCCTCACAAGGTCTGAGGGACAGTGGACCGGCCCCCTGCTGAAAAAGTTTGCTGACCCCTGATGTATGCATTTTGGACTGGATCTTGCAAGCATGCATTGGTTTTATGATTGCTTCCTTCAGTTCTTCAATTTGCACTGCTTGACAACAGTCCCCATCCACACACCAGCTTGTAGTAAGTCTCCTCTCTTCACATTAAACACTGTAAAGCTTTCCGCACAATGGGAGTTCCTAGGTAGTATTTACCCCATAATGCAGTGCAGGGCACTTTGCCAAAGAACGACACCTTGAAATACTGTCTTCTACCTTGGTGCTAAGGGACGCGGGTGGCGCTGTGATATAAACCACTGAGCCTAGGGCTTGCAGATGGGAAGGTCAGCAGTTTGAATCTCTGTGACAAGGTGAGCTCCCGTTGTTTGGTCCAGCTCCTGCCAACCTAGCAGTTCGAAAGCACATCAAAGTGCAAGTAGATAAATAGGTACCGCTCACGCAGGAAGGTAAACGGCGTTTCCATGCGCTGCTCTGGTTTGCCAGAAGCGGCTTAGTCATGCTAGCCACATGACCCAGAAGGTGTCTGCGGACAAACGCCGGCTCCCTCGGCCAGTAAAGCGAGATGAGCGCCGCAACCCGAGTCTGCAACTGGACCTAACAGTCAGGTGTACCTTTACAGTACCTTGGTGCTAAGACTAAATTGATGGTACTCATTCCTCGGTAATGTACAACTGCTACAGCAGATAAAGCCATAGGAGGTTTATTTTCCCCAAGCATAGATTTAAACCATGTAAGAAGCATTGTGTTTAATATAAAGCTTTTATTGACTTAAAATAGGTTCTAGTCATACAAAGTTTTCATGGCTTGGCTTGCTCAAAATGTATAGATTCGCATTGTACAGATTCAGCTCAAAACACCATTTTTGCCTTTTCCTTGCTCCACAGGGAAGTAGCGAATGGCTGCTTACTTTCACATATTTGGAAGCATTTCTGAAAGTGCCTTTCAAAATAAAGGATTTTATATTTATGCTTTCTGAACTGCGATGAAGCATTGCCGCTCTTTCCCAACTGTCATTCAAAAATGTAACTGAATCCTAGGTAGCCAGCCTAAGCAGCTGTTTTTCTCAGCTCAGGCAAGTTTATAATGGGGTTTATATTCCTGGAGTTTAATGTGTATTTCAACCGAAACAAACCCATTCTTGCAGTTATTTTGGAAATGCTTAAAAGCATTTATGTAGGCTGTTGTTTCTTTTACAGGCACCCATTAGATCAGGCATCCCCAAACTTCGGCCCTCCAGATGTTTTGGACTATAATTCCCATCATCCCTGACCACTGGTCCTCTTAGCTAGGGATCATGGGAGTTGTAGGCCAAAACATCTGGAGGGCCGCAGTTTGGGGATGCCTGCATTAGATATTGAGAACCAGCTAACCAATAGGAAGTTGGATGTGTAAAAGAATAAGACCCCAATCCAAAGAAACTTAGCTATTCTAAACTATTATTGCAGTCCATGAAACTTGAGAACCAATTTACTATGCAGCAGGCAGGACTAACAGGTTTACTGAGCAAGTAAAGAAGTTAAAACTCCAGTTGTGTGCGAGAAAGAGCACACTGTAACCTCAGAAACAAAAGCTTCAGCAATGAAACTTAAGTTTTTTGGTAAGGGGCTGATGCAAGAGCAACTAATACATTTAAGGGTGCTACAACCTCATACCCTGGAACAACGCTTGTATCATACATAACTAGAATTTGACAAAAAGGGACGCCACAGCTGCATTTCCATTTGGCAACAGATACTTGATGGGAGAGTGAGAGGCATAAGAAGTTGCTTTAGTATTTCAATAACACTATATGGGCACACATTCGGCAATCCATTAAAATTTTCTTACAAAATACATCAAAGTGTATGCATGCCAACAAACATCAGAACTTTTATTGAATTCATAGTGGCAACTTCCTTTAGTGTGTGAAACATCAGCAGTTTCCCATTAAATGGATTTCTGGTTTACTGAAGCTTGGTGATAACTTTGGTCCTAATTTACCGTCTCATATATTGGTTTCATTCTTCCTTTCGATCCAGACCACTTAAAATAGACAGAACGTCATCTTAATCACTCTTCTTTGCTGGCTTCCTGTATTGCAGTATAGTTGCTGTGACCCATATATTCAGAGCCATCATGACTATGAAACGGACCAGAACTGTGGGGGGAGGGGAAGTGTTTAGTTAAAAACTTTTGTTTTTCTCCATTTTACTGTATGTAACTTAATTTACTATATTTCTAGTTAGTCTCTCATAGGATAAACACACTTGAGACGAGTTACGATCAATCAATAGAAGACATTAACATTCTACGATTTAAAGCAGTAAAAACTGTCAATATTAACAATAGTTACAAATAACAGTTCTCAACAACATCAACAACAACACACACACACAATATTTTTTAAAACCCCAAAGCATTTTCTTAAAGGTCTGTGCCATACAATTTTCCCTGTAGAGGGCATTCCAGAAATAAAGAGCCACCATGGAGAAGGCCCTGTCCTTGATGCTAACCTAACCATTTTTACTTGCAGACCAGAGCCCAAGGCTTTGAATGCAAATTCTTCAATCCTGGGCAATGGTAGTCTTTCATATAGCCTGGTCCCAAAGCATTTAAGGGCAGGTGTGGCTAATACGTGGCCTTCAGGATGCTGCTGAACTACGACTCCCATCATCACCCTGACCACTGGCCATACAGGCTGGGATTGATGCGGGTTTTAATTCAGCAACATAGGCCTGCAGGTTAACTACCCCCGCTTTGAGGTTTTAAAAGGCCAATATTTGAGCCCAGAAGCTAAGAGAAACTTCCAGGTATAATTACAGGTAGGTAGCCGTGTTGGTCTGACGTAGTCAAAACAAAATAAAAAAATTCCTTCCAGCAGCACCTTAAAGACCAACTAAGTTTTTTTATTTTTGTATGAGCTTTCGTGTGCATGCACCCTTCTTCAGATACACTGAAATAGAAGTCCCCAGATGCTTATATGTAGAGAAAGGGTGGGGAGGGGTATCACTCAGAAGGGTGGTGGAAATGGGTGACTGACTATCAGTCACTTTTTTATTTTGTTCCAGGTATAATCACAGCTATGCCAACCTGACGTCACAGTAGCTACTGAAATACCTGACCACTGTGTTAATTTGCATGCACCCCACGAGGCAAAATTCACACACGGAAGGCGGTTTCTGTCCCTTAACCGCAACATAATGCGCAGTGCTGGTTGTGACATGCACTGCTGGATGCAAAGCACATGGTTTCCATCCACGCCTGCAAAGTGGCAGATTGATTGGAATGTACATTTCTACCTGCCTTGTCAATAGCAATATTGAAAGTGCAATATTAATACTGTATAAATCACTTGAATTGCAGAATTTATATGCAGAGGATTTTAAGTCAAATTCCCACAGTAGATGCTTCTAATCCTTGTGTTTAAAATGCAAAGAACAGGTCCGAGGAGACTGACTTGTCCATAACTATTCAAGCATTTCTCCCTAAAGAGATACAACATAAACCAGATATTTTGCAAGATTCTGTGTCACCCCCACCCCACCCCCCAAAATTGTCTTAGGTGAACAATATGCCAGTGAAACAAAAATATGGAAAGTGAACCTCATGTGCTAATTACAGATGCAAACTGGAGTGACCCAGTGTTTGTAGCCAATGTTCGGTCCGCTGGGCAAACTTTGCTTCCTCTCTATTCAGAGTGATTAAGTCCATTGGCTGAAAAGTTTGCCTCTCACCATCCAAAAAAAGTTGGTCCAATGAAAGCCTTTTCTGTTCTGAGCTCCCCCAGTTATGTAACCAGGTAGCATAAAAGCATCTGCACTACAGCTATTGATGGAAATGTGTCAGTGGATTTGCTGACTAGTTAAGGACCCCTTATTTAATTGTCCTCAGCAAAACAAATTTTAAATTGCCACACACACAAATCACCTGACATTACAATATTACCTGTAACATCCTTTGTTGTCATTACTGTCGTAAATATTCTGGCTGCAATTGAAAGAGAACATATTAGCACACTTTAAACAGGCAAAAGGGGAGAGTTGTCAGGCAAATATACTGGCCTTTTGAAACCTGTGGTTTCCCCAAGATAAGTGAAATGGCTCAGTTTAGAACAACTTTTACCCCCTACGCAAGATATTTTGCTGATAATTCTGCATTCCTCTGATGTTTTTCCTTCCACGTGCGAGTCAAAATTTAGTTTCAGATTAAAATTGCAAGCAAATCCAGCCCGTTTAAGTCAACTTCGTTCACAGTGTGTAGTTACTACACAACTCCCAGCAGAATTTCCAGTTCAGGTGAAAGACATAAGGCACTCACAGTACAGATGTCACCCACAATTTCCATTCATTTTCTCTCTGTATAAGATATAGGGAACCATCTCCAAAATATTATTAGGCCAACAAACTTTTAATTTCCCTTGGAATTCCTTTGAGCAGGAAACCCAGAAGTTTGCATTACCCAATTTTTGGAGGCAATTCTATTTCAGGCATGAGCTGCTCTCATCAAAACAAGGATGTGTGTTTTCAGGTGGCAGGGACTAAAGCGGGAGTTTGCACAGAGTGATTTGCATCAGAAAATGTTCTGATGCTGGTGGCTCTAGAGAGCCATCAAATTTAGGCATGCTTGCTTTATTTGTATTTAGTAAACAAAGCTAAAAGTTTGAGAAGCTGCTTACTTGCACAGGTATATACAGCTAGACTCCAAGTCGTGGCACTCACTTGCCCAGAATCTCTCGTCCTCCAAAGATAACGAAGCTGCACAAGTTTACTTGCAGCGCTGATTACAGTGCTTAAATTCTGCAGGGAAGGAAAAGGGATAGAGTGGGAAGTACGGGGTGTGGTGGAAAACTGCCCCAATTCAGGATAAATCAGCTGCTTTGGAAAGTTTTAACTCTGAGCTGAGATTTAAATCTACTCTGAACTTCTGAAGACTTAACAGCTCAATCGCAAGCACGTCCACTCAGAAGTACAGTGGTACCTCGGTTTAAGTACACAATTGGTTCCGGAAATCTGTACTTAACCTGAAGCGAACTTTCCCATTGAAAGTAATGGAAAGTGGATTAATCTGTTTCAGACGGCGGCTGCGGAGTACTTAAACTGAAGCGTACTTAACTTGAAGCGAACTTTCCCATTGAAAGTAATGGAAAGTGGATTAATCCGTTCCAGATGGGGCCGTGGAGTACTCAACCTGAAACGTACTTAACCCAAAGTATGAGTGTAATTGGTTCTGGAAGTCTGTACTTAACCTGAAGTGTACTTAACCTGAAGCAAACTTTCCCATTGAAAGTAATGGAAAGTGGATTAATCCGTTTCAGACGGGGCCGTGGAGTACTCAACCTGAAGCGTTCTTAACCCAAAGTATGAGTGTAATTGGTTCTGGAAGTCTGTACTTAACCTGAAGCGTACTTAACCTGAAGCAAACTTTCCCATTGAAAGTACAGTCATACCTCGACATCCGGACGCTTCGACTTCCGAAGGTTTCGACTTCCGAAATCGACAACCCTGGAAGTCTTGTCGGCACGTGCGGCCGGCACATGCGCAAAATCGTGCTTTGCGCATGCGCACAAGTGGCGCTTCAACATCTGAAAACCTCGACTTACAAAGACAGCCGCAGAATGGATCATCTTCGTAACTCGAGGTACCACTGTAATGGAAAGTGGATTAATCCGTTCCAGACGGGTCTGCAGAGTACTTAAACTGAAAGTACTCAAACCGAAGCGTACTTAAACTGAGGTATGACTGTAAGTTGTATTGAATTCAGTGGTGCTAACTCCCAGGTAAATGGGGCTAGGATTGCAAACCTAAGAGTGCTTTTTTGCTTAACCCCAAACATTTAAAATCCAAACATAGCCAATCTCAGCCCCTCTCCAATCTTGTCAAGTGAAGTCTACCTATAACTTTATAGTAGTGCAGATTCAGCTCTCTTATTTTAAATAAAAAATTGTGGTACTTTAGGAAAGCCAGCTGCAATCAGAATGGCTCTTTCAACACTCTCAGAGGCAAGAAATGGAATAAAGAATTTGTTAAAATGGCTTTGCTCAGCAAATGTTTCACTTGTCACAGACAGCTTAAGCTCCTCCTCGTTTTCCATCAGCAGTGGGAGAATGAGCCTACCAGTGATTTTCAGGAGTAAGAAACACTGCAGCAATGTCCAGCAATTGGGGTGAAGTATCTTGACTCATGGGAGGCCCACTCTCTAGTAAGCACACACACTTTTAATTCCACACTCCTTGGCGCTCAATTTAAAGCACTAGTCCTCAGGAAATATGCATAAATGTTTTACAATATAATCATATTTTTCTGTGTATAAGACCAGGTTCCCCCCCCCCTAAAAAATAATGTCAAAAATTAGGGAAGATCTTATACACGCATATTGCAGAGAGTGGACTGGGTATTTTTGAGTCCCCCCCAAAAAGGAGGCATCTTATACATGGGGGCGTCTTATAGACGGAAAAATATGGTATATCTTAATCCAGGTGGTGGTGGAGATAATGAAGCATGCAACAGCCAGGTCACTGGGTTCTGGCTTTCCAATCCACCACTTTCCCACAGCACACATGGAAACTTTCCACCAAGAACTGGAACCATTCAACAATTGTTTCCCAAATTTGGGGTCTGTTTTGAGACTACAATTCCCATCATCCCTGACCACTGGTCTTGCTAGCTAGGGGTGATGGGAGTTGTAATCCAAAAACAGCTGGAGACTCAAGTTTGGGAAACACTACATTAAACAGGAGAGACTATATAGATACTTTTGCTGAGCATGATGTGCATGCCAAGCTTATGACTCAACTGGACCATGAGAAGCTTGTGGACTGGCAGCAAGGAATTCAAAGCTACGTTGCCCCTCCCTGTTCTTTTTACTTCCTGCTACACTGAGCTGTGCCATGCTTTGGCTTAGTGTGTCATCCAAACCAGGGCTTATGTTCTAGCTCTTTCCTTGCTAACCATGAGCTGTAGCCACTGTTTATTATTCAGCTTGTGGTTAGCAAGGAAAGAGCTTAACCAACCTGGGTTAGCTCAGTGTGGTGCAGGATTTAAAAAGTCAAAAGTGGCTGTAAGCTTTCCTCTGGAAGCCTGCGCATTCATGCAATCTGGGTGAGCCAAAGTTTGGCTTACCATGATGTGCAAACCAGGCAATAGACATGTTCCTTCCAACTAGATAGATAGATAATCTTATTGTCATTGTCCCATACAGAACAATGAAATTGAAAAAACTTTACACCAGACATTCAAAACCAGGCATTAGCAACCTGCGCCCCATGGAGGCCGTTTATCCGGCTCACGAGCCGCCCAGTCACCGAGCTGCCTGCTCGGCAAGTCCCCGCACCGTGCTAAACCGGCGGAGCGCGCATGGGGACTCGCAGAGTGGTGCTGAAATACAGCGTCTGGGCATGCCAAGACGCCAGAAATCGCTTCTGCGCATTTCCAGGCATGCACATAAGCGATTTCCGATGCGCCGCCCATACTCAGAAGCTGGAAATCGCTTCTGCACAAGTCCAGAGTGTGTCCGGCCCACGGACCAGCGTCAGTGGCAATGATCCGGCCCACGGCCGGAAAACGTTGCTGACACCTGTTCAAAACCAACAAGCCTGCTATTCCATCCTGATTAGCTCCCCCAGACTCTGATGCCCCATAATTAAATACAATATACCCCCATAAAGACTATCCTTACACTGCATTTAAAACCATAATCGCATTTGGATAGAAACTGTTTTTCAGTCAGCTAGTTCTAGTCTTCATAACCCTGTACCTTCTTCCAGAAGGCAGAAGCTGAAAGAGATCATTTCCGGGGTGCGCACTATCCTGCGCTATCTCTGCAGCTTTCTTAGGACACCTGGAAGCATAGATTTGATCCAAGGTGGGAAGGGTGCACCCAATTACACAGTCTTTACAACCCTGGGCAGCATTGTTTTTTCCCCTGGCCATGCAGGTCCTGAACCACACACACAGACCATAAGTTAATACACTCTCAACAGTACAATGGTAAAATGCCGTCAACAGGTCCTTTGAGATATTATTTTTACAGAGAATTCTCAGAAAGTACAACCTCTGCTGTGCTCTCTTCATCAGGTCTTTGGTGTTTTCTCCCCAAGTCAGGCCTTCTCTCAACTCCATTCCCAGAAATCGAAACACCGAGACCTGTTCCACACACTGCCCCTCAATAATAAGTGGCTGAATATTCAATTTACATTTCCTGAAGTCTACAATCATCTCTTTTGTTTTCTTTAAGTTAAGGAGCAAGTGATTTTTCCTGCACCACTCCCCCAACTGCTCAATTTCCTCCCCCTCTTCAGCCGTGATTAAACCAACTACTTACCATAGCCAGGTCCACTATCCATTTCTGCAGGGTTAGCATGTACCATCCTGCCACAAATCTAATCTTGAGGTTAAGTTGCATAAGGATGCTGGCAATCAGGTGGACACTTGGTAGTTCACTGGGTTAAATGCATTTACACCCTGTCTTTCCGGGTCAAGAAATGTAGCTTCTCAAGGTAGCTTAAGGAATGAATTTTAAAAAGCCAATTAAGTAATTACTAAATTGCAAAGGCAGCCTGTAAAAATCACCACAAAGGGTTTCTAGCCCCAAGGCTGTAAATTTTGTGATTGGATACGCCACTCTCGGGCAGCCATGTTGTCAGCTGCGCCTCCAAGGCAGCCATTTTGCGCTGGTCCCCAAAACAAGCTCAAAATTCCAAAGGTGCCCATAGGCCCAAAAAGGATGAAGATCATGCTGTAAAAGATAGGCAATGCCTCATCATGCCAGAACCCAGAGGGGAATTTGGACAGGGTGCTCTTTTGAGGGGATGGGGTTTAATTACCCCTTGTTCCTGACAATAAATTATGCAAAATAAGCAAATTATGAAAATATTATGTGTAATTTATTCAGGTTGCTCTACCCTGGTACAGAGTTTTGATTTTAATTATAAGCGTGGCACATAACCTAAAAATAAAAGAATCCCAGGAGTTAAAAGAAAGGCTGTTCATGCTGGGCCTGAACTTTCCCCACAAAGTCCTTATATTCCATTACAGGGAATCAATTGCAAGTGCTGCAGCTTAATCCACCAGAAAACACCTGAATAAGATCCTGAAAAAAATGTGCACATCAAATCAGGAATGTGCGCTGGAAAATAGTTGCTTCATTCAAGACGACGGAATACAAAAAGAACTGGCAGAAATGCTATATACTGTAAATGGAAATGAGCAAACAAGATAGTTAAAAGGATACATGGCTGTGTAAGGCAAAGCATGCTTCATTTTGCCACCGTAATGAAGGACAAATAGCAAAAGAATGACATCTGAAACGCAACAAACACAAATGATCATGAGCAAGAGAAACAAACGATGCTGCAATATTGGCGGGTAGGAGCAATGTACTACCTTGCACAATGATGATAGGATATTCTATATACGTCAGCAGAGGATAATTGTAGTAACTCATATACCGCAGGCATACGAGGAAGCTGAAAGGGAGAGGTACAATTTCAATTTCTACCTTAAGCACACTTAAAAGTAACACAGGCTCCGTTTCAATATCTTTGCCCCAGTTCAGATGCAGAGCAGTTAACTACATATGGGCAGTGGTGGACTTGGGGCTTTCAAATTTCAGCAACGCCAACATTCAGTGTCTGCCTGGCCTTCCGCCATTGTTGCGGTGCCCCCCCCCCCCCAGCTCGATGCCTGATGTGGGCAAACCACTCATGATCTTCTAAATCCAGCTCTGATAGGGGTCAGTTACAGAGGGCAAGACATGACTTAGCCCTTAATAACACAGGGCATGAATAAACCTAGTGATATCTGCGGGTTACGAACCACACACTGCAGCACAGAAGGGCTGTGTGGTACAAGCTATACCTTTAAAGCACATTCGTTCCCTCAAAGAATTCTGGGCACTGTAGTCCAACCTTCAGAGTTCTCTTTCCCAGCAAGCCTTAAACTACAGCACCCAGAATTCTTTGAGAGGAAGAATGTTTTGCATGTGGTTAAAAGGTACAGTGTGTACACACAGACAGCTAAGGATTTATTATTACTGTATTTGCTTTCTGTGTTTTATTAGCATGGCTGTCGTTGTAAGAGGCCACAGCACTGGAATAAGGTGACTATTCTGTGCAAAACAACCTTAGAAGTATCCACCCAACCTTAAAAGAAGAGGTTTAATAAAACAGACCATATCTTTTAAGTAGATAAAATAGGGCTTGTGGGGAAACCGCAACCTATATAGAAGAGGCTACCTGGAGCCGGTCTGCGATACAGGGAATGAAATCTGCACATGCTCAATGATACTACTTGTTACTTCAGTTATTTATTTATTTATTCATTTATTTTCAAAGTTGCCCAAAGAAGAAAAGAAAACCCGTTTGGGAGCCATCGCGCATATTAAAGCCACGTTTACGTCTCTTGAAAACAGGAGCCAATGCTCACATTTCTCTTTTCAAAAACGGGCTCAGCCCAGGAACTTTTGAATCATCTGGTGGCAGGGCAGGCCACGCATGAAACAGCAGTCATAGAATTGTGGAGTAGGAAGGGTCCCCCAACGGTCATCTAGTCCGACCCCGTGAAATGCAAGAATGCAGTCGAGTAGACAGCGCCTGAAGGGGAGAACCCGACCCGTGCCAACTTGAGTTGAAAGCAGCTCGGGAAATGAAAACATAACGGGTGTGTTCAGAGTGCCTCCGTGTGTGTTCAGAGTGCTTTCTCCCTCCCAACACTAAGTACAGCCCTAGGGGAAAGACCTCGCGTGCTTCAGCGCCAGGAAACTCTCAAGAAAGAAACGGGAGTTCTCCCTCCTCCGAAACCCAAGAGAAAACGAAGGCCATAACTTAAAAAGATCCCTTTACTTGCCCACTCAGCTCCAGCACCAAACTCTCCAGGCTGACTCCCCGGGCGGACTTAGCAGCCAGCAAGTTGGCTGCCTGCGGCACTTTGAGCACCCCGCAAGCCAGGATCGTGCTCCAGTTGGCCACGTCCAGCAGCAGCGACTCCAGCCCCATGGCGATGACCCCCTTCCCCCGCCCCCAAAAGATGCTGCCGCTGCTGCAGCCACCGCCGCCTGCTCGTCTCCCTCCTGGCAAGGGCTGCTTCCGCCGCCCTTTGCTAAAGGGACCACCTCCTCCTGGAGCGAGGGGAGGAAAACGCCCAGTGGGAGGAGAGATGGGGGGAAAGGCGGCGCGCCCTGGGCGCCTGTTTCTCCGCTTGCATGGCGCGCGTGGCTTGCAAAAAGGTATTACTGTATTGTTATTCTTCACACACACACACACACCTCTTTACCCCCCTCACTATTATTACTAGTGTAGTGGTAGTTGTACTTGTAGCGATAGTAGTGTAATAATAGTGTAACTGCCCCTCCCCGCGAGAGCTGTTCCTAGTTTCTGTTTTTAATGATTTCTGTCAAGGGCGAGGGCGCAAAAATCCTATTCCGAGTTTCAAAGGCCGCACCCACAGTAGGAGGAGAGGCGGAAAGCCTCACGAGTTAACTCCTTCGCATCGCCTTGCCGCAAAAAGTAGGCTGTTTGTTATTCAGCTGGCAAAAAACCCAGTGATTTTTTAAAAATTTAAAATCCATTTTGTTGTTTTAATGAGGTGCCCAAGGTTGATCAAAGCGCCGTGCGTGGCGGCACAAAATGGTTGCAAAAGAAAAGAGGTTCGTTCTTAGTGAGTATCGTTACAAAGAAAAGCACGGGGAACAACTGTTGTCAACGCCACCTGATGCAAAGCAGGGCCTACCCTCTTTCAGTTGCATTACTCCTTTCGCGGCAAAACAAATACTGTATCCAACTGGTTAAAGGTAAAGGGACCCCTGACCATTAGGTCCAGTCGTGACCAACTCTGGGGTTGCGCGCTCATCTCGCATTATTGGCCGAGGGAGCCGGCGTATAGCTTCCAGGTCATGGGGCCAGCATGACAAAACCGCTTCTGGCAAACCAGAGCAGCACATGGAAACGCCGTTTACCTTCCCGCTGTAGCGATTCCTATTTATCTACTTGCATTTTGACGTGCTTTCGAACTGCTAGGTTGGCAGGAATCCAACTGGTTATGTTTTTCCAATTGTCCTGTTAAGCTGCACCTGTTGAATTTCTTTTTTGCCAATCAGCTGAAGAGTTCTAGAGTGGGGGGGGGGAGAGAGAGAAGGCAACTTTGGAAGTTACACACAAGTCGCTGCAGAATTATTTGTATGTTTATGCAGAAGTCAGTCCCAGTGTGATCTTACTGCTTTGGAAAGTGTGTCAGGTTGCAGATTTGGGTTGCAAGCCTATGTATATTTATTATTATTTATTATTATTATTATTATTATTATTATTATTATCATCATTTCTATGCCACTTTATATTACAGTATATATAAATTATATATATATTATATCTCAAAGTGGTTTACAACACATTAAAACATCAAATAAAACAACCCAGAATAAAACAAATTCAAGCTTCAAGGAAAGTATTTCAGATCCTTCTCTAAGTGACATTTTGCTTTTCACATTTATTTACGTACTTAATTTATTTAGCTGTGCATAATAGAAGTGCTCTAGGAAGTCAGTGTGGTGCAGTGGTTAGAGCAGGCACCCCCAAACTGCGGCCTCCAGATGTTTTGGCCAACAACTCCCATGATCCCTAGCTAACAGGACCAGTGGTCGGGGAAGATGGGAATTGTCCAAAACATCTGGAGGGATGAAGTCTGGGGATGCCTGGGTGTCGGACTAGGACCTGGGAGTTCAGGGTTCAAATCCCCAAATGAGCATGTTGTTGCATAGGATCAGACAACTCAAGTCTGAGGAGAAACACTGAGTGCTCACCTAGTCACTGTAAACTCAAGCTTTTAACAACATCTTGATGAGTATATGCTAGCTTGCAATGTGTTATATTTCTGCACTGTGAAGGGCTTCCACCTAACGCTGTCTGTCAGATAGCCAGTGGTGTGACCCCCCCCCCATATAGTGTTGGACTTCAGCTACCATCATTGCCAACCAGATTAGCTAATGGTCAGGAATTATGGGGGTTGTAGGCCAAAAAAATGATACAGAGAGTGCCACAATGGCTATCTCTGATTTGTGTCCCAGGTAATCCTGTGGTTCTTCAGATGTTGGTGGACTACAACTCCCATTAGCCCCACTCAGCACAACCCGTGGTCAAGGATGGTAGGAATCATAGACCAGCACATCTGAAAGGTCACAGGTTCTTCCTCCTTGCTGTTGAAGATACTGGGCTTGTATTTTCACCTTGTTATTTGACAACCTAGAGTACAGTCCAAATACATTCCCATTTGCCCTGAGTGGGCGGCAATGACACGCCATAGCTTTATTGGGACTCAAGAAGTATGTCTGGAATCCTCACTGTCTGATTTGGAACGTTCAGGAAAACAGAGAAGGCTGGTTGAGAGAACCGCAGTCTTCACATGAGTAGAAGCCCACCCTTATTTGTGCGTGCTAGGACTAGAATTCAAAACCTGTTTCAGGATTGTGTGACTCTGCGCTGCCCCCACTTAAGCCCTGCACTTCCCCCAAATCTGACTGTAGTGATGGGTCCGTGGCTGCAATCCTAACCCTGCTTGATCTATAAGTAAGCCCCATTGAATTTAGTAGACTTCTGAGCACACATGGTTATGACATTCCCATAGTTTCAATTACCCCATCTTGTTTTGCTTGGCTTGAAATGTAAGATTTAGCTTTAGATTACATATGTTTGCTAAAGCAGCTAGTGGGACATAGATGTGTTTATTGAAATGGAAGGGCAGCCTGATGCCACCTTTGATTGCAAGCGGCTGTCTGTTGCAGCCAGGTTTCAAATGTGCTAGTTTAGCAAAAAATCGCCAGTGTCAAAGCAATGATTCTTCAACATCAGCTTTGTTGGACAGGTCATGTTGTTTAAATGTCTGATTATTATCTTCCAAAGGTGCTCTCAAGGCAAATCTTTAAAAATGTAGTATAAATACAGTACCGACAACTGGGAAACATTGGTCTGCAAGCACTCCAATTGGAGAATAGCCTCTACCAAAAGGTGTTGTGGACTTTGAAGAAGCACAAACTCAGGACGAAAAGGAGAAATGAGCTAAGAGGAAGGAACATTTGGCAAACCCTCACCATGATCAACTCCTGCCTGGAAACCTATGTCGTCACTGTGGAACGATATACGGATCCAGAATTGGCCTCCACAGTCACTTACGGACTCACTGTTAAGACCGTATTCATGGAAGACAATCTTACTTGGTTAAGAGTGATCACCAAAGAAGAAGACGACACAGCAGTGTGCAACTCACAAGCCATGTGAGGTCCAGAGCCACAGCTTGACGGGCCAAATAGCAGTTGAGGAAAACAATACACGGATTGTTGCCTTTACTATATGTGCACAGTGGTTTTTTTTCCTTCCTTGCTGATCTTTAGCCAGCAGTACTTAAAAGCACATTAGTCACAGAGCTGGATTACTGCTAACATTATATGTAATTTAAAAGCTAGAGCAGCAAAAGCTTTTCCTTAGCATCATTTAATCTTCACTTCCTGCTGCTGTTGATTCCCCCACGCAATACTTTACAGCTAAGAGCTATATCCTTTGAGCGAAAATATCTTCATTTAGATTAGTCTGTTCTTTCTCCACAAGCTTTATATTGCCTGATTGCGTGAGCATGTCTGTAGTATACTTTAAATGAAATTATTCCTTTTTTAAAAAAAAACATGCCTAAACCAATAACTGATGGAATAGTTCGGCACACTTACATTTGTCTTTGGAAGATTACCAAGAACAGTCCTCAGTCTGTGTAGCACAGTAATTATACCAACGTGTCACATTTCTTTTCCTAAAGAAATTAACAACTGCGTATTCCATAGCTTATTTTGTATCCGAACAGGCTAGCAAGATCCACCTGTGGCCCACTCTTGGTTTGTTGTTTGTTTGGATGGTTTGTTTGGGGGTTATTGTTTTGTAATGGGGGGGGGGTCAGGGACTGCTAATCCTTAACAAGGAAATAAAAAAACTTTCCCAGTTTAACAGAAAAGGGAAACCCAAAGGTTGAACTGTTTTCCTTATGAGGGAGAGAGTTGGAAGCCCCCTTTTTGTAGTTTAGGAAAAAGATGTCTAAGAGGAGACATGCAAAAGTTTATTATAGTGGTGGGGGACCCTGTGACTCATCAGCCCTAGCTAGCGTGGCCCAAGTGCCATGGGGGTGAAGTTGTTGCCTGACATAATGAATTGATATTGAAATGAATTGATGGGCTTTTGGACATACAGTGAAAAATGCAAAATTATCAAATAAATAACAGCTTGAACTTAAATTATGGTAGCACAGAAGCATATTAGAAAACCAATCAAGGAAGCACACTGTGTAGGAAACAGGCAATACAGGTTTGTGCTGTTATTTATTTGATGGTGTTCTGTATTTTGTCAGAAAACCTATCAATTAGTTTCAACTACAGTCTTGAGCTTATGGTCCTATGCTTTACCCACTGGGGTGCAGGGGTGCAAATTCAACCACAGATTAACAAAAACTAACTCTATAAATGTGCCTAAAGGGGTGCACTCCTGTGCCTGTCTACCTGGGAGTAAACCCCATTCAATGGGACTTATTTCTGAGAAGTCATGTACAGGATTGCTCTTTAAACTATTTTGGGAGGGGGGAAGGAGAAGAACCAAAAGGTACTTGGAAGAACGTTTACACTACAAACAATTTTGCTTGATGCTTCTTGGCACCTGTTCACTGAACAGAAATCGTAAGTAGTGTTGTTATCAAAGGTGATTAGGTTCAAAGACCTATCAACACAATTGATTTCCTCCAGACTATAAGATGAAAACAGAAATAAAATCCTGAACGCTCTCTATATTACTACCTATGTGTTGCTTGGAAAAGCTCTACATTTTTAATTAGTCAGCCTTGAGTGCCATCTGCAGGTCGCTAAGTATTTTTGTATTTTAGAATTTCTGTTTTGTTGGAAGCCGCCCAGAGTGGCTGGGGGAACCCGGCCAGATGGGCGGGGTATAAATAATAAATTATTATTATTATTATTATTATTATTATTATTATTATTATTATTATTATTATTTTGTGTTGTAGTCTCTGCATTCAGTAGCAACATCACTGAATTCTGTGTGATTATCTTAAGTGGTTTTAGGACTGTGAACAAAGTGTTATTTATTCTGTATTCAATTAGTCAGGAAGAAAACCTCACCATTATGTAGCCCCTAAAGTGTCTTCTTCTTCTTCTTCTTCTTCTTCTTCTTCTTCTTCTTCTTCTTCTTCTTCTTCTTCTTCTTCTTCTTCTTCTTCTTCTTCTTCTTCTTCTTCTTCTTCCTCACCACAGAGTCTCATCAAGCCTCCAAGTCCAATAGAAAACTATTTTCAGGGATTTCTGAGATCCTGGCTGGCATAAAAGGATTAAACCATTATAAGAGGCACAGAGCTTCTACCACAGGTTCAACCGTTGTCATATCCCTTTACAAGGATCCCAGGTAATAGGGCTTATCAGGGCTGTGAAAGGCATTTTCCCCAAGATCTGACCCTTAGTCAGGTAGGCAGTACTTGGCTTCCCAGGCCAATGATGTGATCAACATGGGTGCAACTGGAAAGTGGTTTGCACCCCACAGCAAAGTGATAAAGAGACGGCAGAGGCAGTTGATGGTGGAAATCTTTATTTCAATGCTGGTTTCCAGGTTTCCTAACACATTCCAAATGTAGATGTTCCTCATCACAGGAAGCCATTTGATGTCTTCATTGAGACATCAATACACTGGTTAACAAAACAAAACAAAAAACACCAACTTGCTTATTCTAGATACCTTAGTTCATCTGCTTTGAGTTTTCATTCAGGTTTAATGTTTCATGGGAAACCCACTGGGAAACGCCCTTGTAAATAACAATGGCGCCTGTTGGACTTTTCTTCAGTGCTAACTCAGTACCATGTACTATTGATCCTAACCTGCAAAGGTGGATGTCGAAGAAGACTTGTTTCCCCAGCCTAACAATTCAGTGATTTCTCTACTTGCAATATGGTAGGATCCATACTATTACTTTTTTGACAAGCATGGTCCATCACATGCTGAATTCTATCAGCTGTAGTGTACATGACCCACTGCAAATGAGTGCTTTTAAAAAGCATTTTAAATAAGGGACAATTGGTTCCCACAAAAGGGCTTCAGCAACAGGAAGCCAGTGACAATTCTTCCCTAGTGGGTCCAATCAGTTAAGTCAGCAGGGACTGGGAGGATGTAAAACCTCTGCCGAACAATCCCTTATGACTCTCTATTTTCCTCTACTTTCCAGTTGTTTCCTAGGCAATTATTTCTGTAGTTTACCAGCAATTAGGTGCTTGGGGCGGGGGGGAATCCCAGGCATCCTTTTCATGTGTGAACAGAAGTGGATGAATGAGAATAGAATTCAAAACCCACAGTTGGGCATTATCTTTATTAGGACCAACCAAAATGCTGTAACATAGCGGCAAGCTTTCACGTTCTCCTGAACTCTTCATCTGTCAAGACGTTACACAAAGTGCAGGGCAGGGATGAGGAGAAATTAAAAAGTACAAGAAGTTAAGCTGGGTTTTATTGCTATAAGGCCAGCTTTTAGATTCATTTTCAAGAAGGTGTATATTATTCCCCCACCCACTTCGTAGACCAACACAGCTTCCTTTAAGTTGCTTAGGGCAGAGTTCTTAAGCTCCTTAATTTGACATTATTGATTCCAGGATCTTTACTTTCTGTCCTTATCTGGACAACAGGTCAGTTTCTTCTGCCATTGCACATCAGGCCTTCAGCTCAATCTTAAACATCCACTTCCAGCACTGGACACAACAGGGACTATCCTAGTCTTTGATTGGGTATGGCCATCCACAGACCTGTCCAGAAACTTTTTCCCAGTGAGAGGAATTGCCTTTGTACAGTCAAAGCACCCCCTGTGTTTGGCACCACCAGATCTTTGCTATGTAATGTTCTAGATCACTTTGCATAAGAAAGATGGCGAACTGGTGATAATTCATAAAGGAGCTATAACTGTAGGGTAAAGAGAAGTTGTAGTCAATAGGTGCTGAAGTCTGCAGATACATAGAAGCAGTCCATGCAGTCTTCATTTGAGAGAAATTCACCCTTCATTGTACAGCCCGTCTTCCATGACTCTTATTTCCCAGTCAGTCTCCCATCCAGGCATTGGGCTGATCCAGATCTGCTTACCTTCAGCAAAGTGGTGGCCTTCAAATAATGTCCTAGGACTCTAGATCAGGGTCCCCTCCAAATGATGTTGGACTCCAGCTCCCATTATTCTTGCTGCCTGGGGCTGATGGGATTTGGGGTCCAGCAAACATCGGGAAAGCACAGCTTTGGTTCTCCCTGCTCTGAAGATCTTGTACAAAATCTTTGCAAATTGCTTTGTTAACAATCTGCTCGGAAGCTGCCAGGCACCCTTCAAGCCAGCACTGTCTGCTAGGAGGTCACGACTGCATTCTGTTCCCCACAACAGCTTACGCAGAATGCAAGGTCAAATCTGGAACAAACTGTAACCTTGAATGGAATCATTTCTCTAAAGAAATTCTCACTTGGATAGCTGTTAAATTTCACGTCCTTTCACAGGTCACTGTGAAAGTTGTTTTGGTTCTCTTTGATGCAATGAATATAATATAATGATGGCAGATAATGTAGACGGCTCTTAGTTTTTCGTAGAGAAAATATAAGCTGCCAAATTATGACAGATTTGGTAAAGATAGACCTCCTGGTTCTCTAACATAACTCTGCACAGATTAAGCTTTTGGAATGCGATTCAGCTCCATAAACTTCTTAAAAAGTTGAAACTAAAAATATTAAATGGAACCTGTATTCATGTTCTCAGGTGTCCACTTTGAAATCACTGCCTTGTTTGGATAGAATTTCAACCATCATCCACTAGCCTTTGGAAATATGGCATCTAGAGAGACAGAGAAAGTATGTTATTGTTTTTGGTTGTAGGTGGTTGTAGTTAGAGCAGTAGTTCCTCTTTTAATAGAAGGGGGTAGAATTCTTTTTTCTGATTCTAGGAAGCCTGGAGTTCCTGTCCAAGTTTATTTTTTCTTCTTCCATAGTTGAGGAAGTAATCCATTTTTACTAATGTTTTGCCGAGATCTGTGTTCATTCTGCTGCCAATAACATGTCCGCTGGTGTTGGGAATTTTGTCTGAGAAAACTGACATGTATTCAGGAAGCTGCTCAGGTTCTTTTATCTTGCCCTGGGTAAAAGAAATGTCAAGTTATGTGAGCTTGCCTCAAACAAACAGAAAACGCTTCTGTAAATACTGCAATTACTTTCTTTATTTCCAAGTATTTACAGACTGGTTTTAAACATAATCCTGCATGAACTAAAATTGGCTAATTGTTAACGTGGCATCTATATCATGTAATAATAATAATAATTATTATTTTTATTATTTATACCGCGCCCATCTGGCTGGGTTTCCCTAGCCACTCTGGGTGGCTTCCAACAGAAAAGTAAAATACAATAATCTATTGAACATTAAAAGCCTCCCTAAACAGGGCTGCCTTCAGATGTCTTCTAAATATCTGGAAGTTTTTTTTCTCTTTGACATCTGATGGGAGGGCGTTCCACAGGGCAGGCGCCACTACCGAGAAGGCCCTCTGCCTGGTTCCCTGCAACTTGGCTTCTCGTAATGAGGGAACTGCCAGAAGGCCCTCGGCACTGGACCTCAGTGTCCGGGCAGAACGATGGAGGTGGAGACGCTCCTTCAGGTATACTGGACCAAGGCCATTTAGGGCTTTAAAGGTCAGCACCAACACTTTGAATTGTGCTCGGAAATGTACTGGGAGGCAATGTAGATCTTTCAAGACCGGTGTTATGTGGTCTCGGCGGAGTTATGTAGTTCCCAGAAGTCTCTGTAAGGCAGGGGTGGGCAACTGAATTCAACTAGTGGGCCAGATCTAGCATTCTCTTCCTTCTGCCCCCACCATCCTGCAGGCCACATGAACAGGTGTGAGTGGGGCACCTCACCTGTCAGTCACCTGGTGTCACTATGCTGTCAGGTGATTCAGCTGCAAAGGAGATAATTGGTGGCACCCTCTTAAGCAGGCTTCCTCAACCTCGGCCCTCCAGATGTTTTGAGACTACAATTCCCATCATCCCTGACCACTGGTCCTGCTAGCTTGGGATCGTGGGAGTTGTAGGCCGAAAACATCTGGAGGGCCGAGGTTGAGGAAGCCTGTTCTTAAGTGTGACCACAATTCTTCCTTTGCAGCCATCTTTTTTGTGCTTGGAAGAAGGGTGGAGGAATCTCATCAGCCTTGTTTCAGAAAGCAGTGAGATTTTGATTTTCTTCTGACAGCAAGGCACCTTACATAATATTTTAAATGAGTATGAATTAAGAAACCTAGACAAACAAGAGTAAAAAACTTTTTCAGTGATAGAGACTTGTAGGCAGTTTTTTTTCCTGCTGAAGCTAAGTAGGTCTGTCATTTTATAAAGCAGCTTCGTATCTTCCCTGGGTGGGAGACCAGGAACTATAAGCTAACAAAACATCTGGGTGACCCAAGCATGGAGAAGGGCAAGAAAATTTCTGAGACCTGGTACTCAGCATGCAATCCCTGCATGTATCTGGGAAGGAGGCATCGCTCCTGCACTAGGCCAGGCACCCCCAAACTTGGCCCTCCAGATGTTTTGGGACTACAATTTCCATCATCCCCGACCACTGGTCCTGTTAGCTAGGGATGATGGGAATTGCAGTCCCCAAAACATCTGGAGGGCCAAGTTTGGGGGTGCCTGACTTAGGCAGAGCATTTCCAAAGCTTAGCATGAGAACATATCACTCCCCAACCTTTTGCGGGAAAGAGCATTGGTGTGCAAAGGTTTGTCTGGCTACCAAAAACTTCCAAAGTTTGTGGACCCCTGCTAGGGTCCATTGTTACATGTGTGTATGTGTGTGTGGTGGGGGGAGAAGACAGAAGTGAACAAGCATAATTAAGGCAAGAATTATACCACCCTGAAGTTCCTCATCCCTTTTGTAACAGGGTGTTCGCCTTTGACTTACCAATGGGTCGTAGTCCTTTAAAAAACTCCAGTTCCGGTACCTTTGGAATAATACAGAGAGAGTGCTTTAGTTTTGTTAGCCAATCATAGCGATGCCAGATGTTCCGAAATTAAAGATGGCGTTAAAAGGACTAGAATAAAGACATAATTATAGGGCTGGCTCCAACCAATGGCTTTTTCCTTTTTTAACGTATTTTTTATTAAAGATTTCTTGGTTTACAAAAGTATGTGCAATGTCTCTTTTTCCAAGTTACATTTTCTACAGATCAGTTTCATTTGTTGAGACATTAGTGTTACATTAGGAAGAAAAGGGAGAAAGAGGTGGAGGGGGAGGAATGGTGAGTGGGGGTGGAGTCGGTTGGCGATGTTTCTGTTTTACTTAAATGTATGTGTGGGGTTTTGTGTCAGCGTCGCTTATGCAGGTTCTCTTTACTATTCGCCTGTGTTCCTTTGGTGGTGAGAGAGGTTGGGGTTGGCCTAGGGCAGGAATCCTCAAACTGCGGCCCTCCAGATGTTTTGGCCTACAACTCCCATGATCCCTAGCTAACAGGACCAGTGGTCGGGGAAGATGGGAATTGTAGTCCAAAACATCTGGAGGGACGAAATTTGGGGATGCCTGGCCTAGGGTGTAGATGTTTGTTTGTGATTGGCTGTGGTGAACTTTGTTTTCATATGTGAGTGGGGTGGGTGGGTATTCTTGAATCAGGTTAGCCATACAGTATTGATTTGTATGTTGTTGGTGGATTCTTGTCATTGTCCTGTTGGGCTGTGTATTTGATAAAGAGGAGCCATACTGGGGTGAAGGCATCTTCTTCCATTTGTTCCCAAGTCAGTTTCAGTTTATCAGTTAGTTTTTTTCTAATAAGGCTGTTTCCCATAATATTTGGTACCATTGGTCCATGCTTACTCCTGACAGGTCTCTCCAGTGTCTGGCTATGATGTTTCTGGCTGCTGAGAGTAGGCCAACCAATGGCTTCTTGAATTGAAAACTGCTCATCTCAGCCCTCATGTGTTCTCAACTTGCACACACCTAGGATGGGCAGATGCAAAAGAGGGCAGACCTCCTGCTGCTTAGAAGATGGAATTTCAGCAGGTCTCATGCAAGCCGCACCTGTTGGAATTCCCTCTTCTACACATTTATTAAAGGTGCAGGAACCCTTCCATCTTTTGCACCTGCTCCCCTTAACTCTACGATAGCCACAGTTAGAGGGCGTGCCTATGTGATATGCCTTTTTTTACTACTACTACCCCAAGGTCTACTAACTAGAGCCAGGCGTGAAATGGTGGTTCATGGGGCAGAGCCGATTGCCTGTTGCACCTCATGGGCCATACATTGGAATGACTTGCTATATGTACAAGTACACGTTTACATCTGAACTGATGCAAGTCAGGTAGCAAGTCAGGTAACCCCAGTCCTTAAAAGCCTGCAAAACAAGAAAGGTTTGTTTTTTTCCAGAGAGCTTTCATTTGCCATGAAATGGAGTAAGTATTGAATTAACCATTGCATGAGAAGCCCTAGAATCCTGCTGGCCCTGGTGCAAACATACCGTTGGAAAAAGAAGAAGCTCCTTGCCTCCTCTACCAGAGTGCTCACGATATAAATGAAAGGGGCCTTTCCTGTGCTGCATTTCCCCAACACAAAAATATTCTTCACATGAGGCAAAGTGCATACAACCATTCGGCCCCTATCTTTGCTTTTTCTTTCTTTCTTACAGAGATACGTTGCAAATATGTTTTGTGAAAGCAATAGCCCTAAGAAACAAAGCAATAGGCAAATGCACCAACATGGAGATTATAACAGTGGCACCCACAATGAGTAATATAGGACAGCCCAAATGCCAGCTGGGCAGTGGGAGACTGCGACAAAACAGATGAGCTGCCGCTGCATCTGCAGACATGCTGGCCAGTGGACAGGCTTGACTAGGCAGAGAGGTACCTCTGCCCAAGCCATTGCCCCGCCTGGCACAAAGGGGGGGTTGGACTGCAGCCTAATGACCCACCCGCACTTCTGCTTGTCCTGTGCCTAGAAAGCATGAGCCCTAGACATTTCCCAATTACCCCATGCTTTCTGAGTGTGTTTTTCCTTGTCCCTACTACTTTCCCCTGGGGAAAACCCGCTGTTTACCACTGAATCAGCACAAACATTAATCTGCAGAAAAACCAATTGATGTTTTGTTCTGATTCAGCGGCAAAAAGTGGGTTTTCCCCAGGGGAAAGCTGTGGGGTGAGCCGAAGTCTGGATGAACTCCCCGTCTGTTGTGGCAGTCCAGGATGCCCACCCGAGGTCAAACATGAGTTGAGAGTACAGTTGGGTTACTCACCAATATTTTGTTGCCCTTCTTTCGGCCTCCACAAACTCTCTCCAGACTGTGTCCTGCCGGACCTGGTCTGCTTTCAGGGCTTCTTGCTCCTCTCCACCATGGCCTTTGCTCGATTGTTTCACCGAGCTCCGTGTGGTAGCCAGTAGAGTCCTTGCAGATTGGCTGCTGCTGAGCGAAGGAGATGAGGATGAGGCTAAATTCACATCTGCAGGGCTGGTAGCCGGTGACCGGAAGCCTGCCGAGGTTGTCCTCCTGAGTCCCTTTGCTCTGCTCCCCATCCTATAGGAGATTTTCTCTGCCAAGCAATACTGGGTCACCAACCCCCAAGAAGCTTGGCCAGGTGCTAGCAAGTCCTAAACATTCGGAGTTTTCCTTACCCAGCATTTTTCCTTAGGCATTTGATTAGGTAAGCGAAACACATTGAAACCCTGGTGTCCAGCACGCAGCATGTCTGAAGAGGTTCTGCAGGTTTCCTGTTTGGGTTTGTGCACACTTACTGGATGGCCTAACAATGTTATGTTGAGAAGCTGGATCTGTGCACTGCATGGAGGCAAGATTCCATATGGTAATATTTTTCTAAGCTAAAGATGCTGCTATTGGAAGCTCTGAGTTATCAGTTGTCCGCAGCAAGCTTTTGTTGCTGCAACTCAAGCCACACTGGTGTGCACTTTCTAACACCCACATTGCTCCAGGAATCCCCAGAATGCCCACTGAATGTGTAAGGAGAGCTTGTTGTTGTAGCTTAGTACTACGGGGAGCTTTTGTTCTGCTGGTGCAGCTGAAACCAAACACCCCAAGAGCCTTGGGTTTTCCCAGTGTGTTTACTGTCTCCATTGGAAACCAGACTGGCTTTGTCATGAATATTCATCACAGACAAAAGGGCATGTACCTTTTGTCTGCTAGAGGGCTTGGCTAGACATTTGATTGTGGGTTAGGAATTTGTCTTTTAGCTGTAGTGGCATTCAATCCTCTGCTTCTGTTATCTGTTCATTTTGCAAAGGTATGTATTCCTGGCTGGAAACAAAAATATCAGTCCTGGGGTCACAGATGTGCACAAACTATCTTCTGCTTTGGGCAAGTGATGTTTGTATATTTGCTGCTTTTTGGACAAGGTGATGAGCAACTGCTAAATGCTTTGCCTAAAGCACCTGTGACCCTCCAGGTGTGTTGGACTCCCAGCTTCCCATTATCCCATTTTTTTTATATCTGAACATTGGCCTTGCTGACTGGGGAAGTTAGGAACTGGAGACCAATGACATCAGGGTCACAGGTTCCCCACCTCTAGTATAAAAGATGTACTAGGTAGAAAGATCAAACTAAGAAACAGAACATAGCAAATCCCCCTTGCCTTTGATGCATCCCTCTCTATTCCCTTGGAGGCAAAAAGCCAAGCTAATGCAGAGCAAAGGTGTTTACTTTTTGACCAAGATCAGATCTTCTTGAACAAGAGTGAGTTTTACTTGTGTTTGCGCTCTTCCTAGGGAGCCCTGTGTGTTCCTAACCTTCCCATCATTTTGGTGTCTGCCAAAGATATTCCCGTCCCTCGCCCCCACAGTGACATTTTGACACCAACATTATATTGTGCTGCAGAGTCTGTTTTTTAATATTGCTTACACGGTTTTTATTGTATGTTTTACTTTGGGTGTAAATTGCTGCGGGAGATTTTTAGTGGGAAGCAATGTATAAATTGAATAAACCCAATGTAAACCTCCAGCCCATTTTTATTGGACCAACTCCTATGCACAGCAGTTAAGCAGGTGAGACCTTTCCCATCACTGCCTTCATGCCAGGAGATGTTTCACCTGGCCAGATTTCTGCATGGTCAGATGGTGCTGAAGGCATAGGGACAATGTATCCGAAAATATGGCTCCCCTAACACTTCTACAGGGGTTAGCCAGGTTGACCCCCATCAAGGGTGCAAGCCTGCCCCCCCCCACAAAAATGGCACCTCTCTATTCTGGCTCAGAGTGGCTAGGAGCTCGCCCACCCACCCCCGGCCACTCCTGGGCTGCTTTGAGCAGCCAACATTTCATTGCCAAGAGTGCAAGGGGCACCAATTCAACTCCTTGCTTCTTTCTCTACGTTGCTTTTAAATCTGAAGTTTGAAGCTGTTGTTTGAAGCTACCAGGGACATGAGCTCTGGTGCAGCAAAGGTGGTGCAGAAAAGGGCTGGTGACGAATGGGTCCTATAAGAAAGAACATCATGGCTTTGATATTTGTTTTCAGTGATTTATGAATGAGTGCTTTAAACCTTTCTGGTTAACCACTAAACGGAACGGAACTAATTTATGAGCGGAAGCATGAATGCACATAGCATGTTGCGCTTACAGTGCACCTCCGTTCCTCAGAAGGTCAATGAACCCCAATACCAAAAGCAGAATGGAAATTTGCATGTTTTCCTGTTATTTTACTGAGGCAGGAGGGGATGTATCTGACAAAACAAATATAAACCACAAGAGGGTGTTATAGGGCAAAGTATACAATGGGAAAAAAGCTGCCACCGCCACCACCACACTGATTTAATTTCTCTTTCTTATCCATGGCAAATTGAAACTGAACAAAACATTTGCAAGCATATATAAATCCATTTTTAAACTAAAGAAAAAGCTTTATTCTCTTCACAAAACAAATTATGAGTCAAACTTGTCTAAATGGGGAGATTATTCTCACACTCTTACTTTGGCAACCAGTCAGCAAAACTTTGCGCAACAGAAATTTGCCCTGCCTTCTTTGGGGACTGTTCTACCAGTTGTTTTTACCTGTTCTGTTGCTATTAATACAACACTGAGCACTTCTTCTACAGCAGCAGCCCCATTGAATTGGGCAGAAATAGCTCAATAGCAAGTAGTAGCTAACTTGTGGCTCTCCCAAGCCTTGCTGGGCTTCTCTCCCTTCATCCCTGACCTCTTACTAAATCATCAACGTAAAGAGCTGGTGGGAGTTGGGGATCCGGCAGTGTTTGTGGCCTTCATGTGGAAAACAAATTTAGTGAAACTCAGAAGACAGCCCTAATATGCTATTCATTTCTCCACTTCCAAATAGACCAGGAATATCTGAAGTGGAACCTGCTCACTTAATCCTCTTCAAGAGACAATTTTGTTAGCTTGCTGTAGCCTGAATCCTCTTCGTGTTGCTGCGCTGTCATAAGTTTTTATTCCAAGCGGATCCATAGGTTAGTCTTACTTGGGGCACTATTCTGCGTGAAAACAGCGAGCTAGAACCTAAAGTGCACATACAACATGGACCAATGCTGAAGACTCTCCAAAGCCCTGCCAGTAGCCACCAGGAATATCCATGTGGGCATGGTTATTCTCCATGAGATGCCAGAAATCCATGCAACAATATATTCTATGAACTACATTTGAGAAATAGAGAAACACCCATCCGCATGCATTCCAGTTCTTCACCACAATAGAAATTCTAGGCTCCATCTTACCTCTTTGAACATCACCTTGCAGCGTGTGTTTTTTAGCAGCGTCACCAACAATATTTCTGCAAAATCCACAGTTCTACATACCTCCTTGGTTGAAACTGATGTTCCAAACCCGTTTTCTTAGAAAAAGGACTTTGAAGAGCCATACTGAATCGTAGAATCACAGAGTTGGAAGGGACCCCGAGGGTCATCTAGTTCAGCCTCCTGCAATGCAGGTAACTGAGGCCAAGTTACTTTGCTTGTCTGATTTCAACTTTGTGAGTGGCAGTATACACATGGACATTGCTAGCGTTAGCCAATTGGCCTGTTGGCAAGAGAGCGCGCCATGGCAACTTTGGCTTCAATTTACAGTTCAAATAAATTCCCATTGGCTGAAGAACTTGCAGAAGGTTTGCAAGTGGCTTTTCTGATTGCTTTGGCAACAAATGGGTTGTGAATAGGGCTATGCCTCTTTCTCAACAAGCCGTCTCTCTTTTCACAGCAGAGCTTTGTCATCTGCAGGGCAATGTCCTTCAGAGAGAAAACAAGTTCGCAATTGCATGTCACACATTTATTGGTGCTTGTATATTTTTCTTCATAGGGCAGCAGGTAACAACTTGTGTGTTTTCGAATTAAAACTGGAAAAACCTTTGTGGAAGGGAGGGCGAGGACCCCACTCTCAGAGCCAAAACCTCAGTTGTCTTCCCTGCCACACACAGAGGGAGCTGACTTTAACATGGGAATGGAGAGCCTGTGGTGGCCCTCCAGGTGTACAAAAGACAAGTAACTGAACCCTCTTCAAATACATATCTCTATTTGTTCCTTTATCTGCTGAAGTGCCCTGTCCCTCTAGAAGGGAACTTGTTCTTTCGTTGGGGTGGTGAACTCTCTTTCCCCCTGTGATGCATCAAAACACGCTTTGCCTCCAGACGCTGATCATACATGCTCCTGTTTGCTCTGCATCCATTGGGCTTTCACTGCTGGTTTGGAAAGTGTTGTGTATATGTCTTTAGTCACAAACTGTACCTATCCTGTTGTTTCTGATGGAATGCTGAACGTTTATCTGTTTTACCCGCAAATCAGCGTTCACAGAATCATAGAATTGTAGAGTTGGAAGCGGCCCCAAGGGTCCTCTAATCCAGACCCCCTGCAACGCAGGAATTTCAGCTAAAGCATCTCTGACAGATGTCCATCCAATGTCTGCTTAAAAACCTCACAGGGGTGTCCTTTCCACTGTTGAACAGCTCTTACTGTCAGAAAGCCCCCCCCCCATGTTTAGACAGAATCTCCTTTCCTGTAACTTGAAGCCATCCATTCACATCCTACCCTCCAGAGCTGGAGAAAACAAGC
The DNA here is from genome assembly GCF_965207765.1 of Zootoca vivipara. Taxonomy (NCBI): domain Eukaryota; kingdom Metazoa; phylum Chordata; class Lepidosauria; order Squamata; family Lacertidae; genus Zootoca; species Zootoca vivipara. The sequence goes on along the minus strand of NC_142586.1, from coordinate 27,444,135 downwards.
TTATTCCCTCTTCCATGTGACATCACATTATATCTCCTCTTTTCCAGCTCCTTCAACCATTCCTCATAAGGCTTTGGTTTGATCCGAATCGAGAAAAACAATAACCCAGCTGCCTTTTAAACTGGTAATCTGCACACAGCCTACGATTTAGGTCTGCTGTGATGGAAGTGTCACAAGGAAAACATACTTTTCTGAGAGTAGGCAGATTGAAGCAAACAGATCAGTGACCTTCTCAGCCTTGGGAAACGAGACAGGGCTATGCACCATAAGGTCTTCTGCTTTGGATCTGATCCAAAATACCTATCTGGACAGCCACAGAGTGAAAGGAAGCTCTGGCCCGGATTATCTGTCCGGCGGTGATTTCATGGGTACTATAACTCTCAGTGGGGTGGCACATATCCATCGCCACCACTAAGCTCTTCAAAGGCAGCAAACTAAGCTGCTGGACGGGTGAAATTTTGCTGCTGCTTTGCCAAAAGAAGCTGGCAGCTCAGCTCTTCCTACGAAAGGCCTTTATAGTGCTCAGGATCCAGCTGGTTACTATTACTGTGGGCAGGATAGTTAGGAAATTACCGGTAGCAGTGTTTCAGGGGGAAGGAAAAAATGCTGAGCATAATCATTAAAAAGCTTTTTAAAAATAGTCCTATAGAGAGTGAACCTCACTTCAACAACTATTTGAAAGTTGTTGGGGTTTTTAATCAATCCTTTAAAGTTAATGTAGTTGTCAGTAGAGGGCACCCTAAAGCAATGAAGGTATGTTCAAATTAAACTCATCGCCTTTACTAAAACACCTCCCTTTTTTTCCTTCTGCGCGGTTACGTTTGCCCATAAGAAACATCAACAAGGAATTTTATAATTATTTTTAGCCATCAGCGTCCTCTGTTTAGCAATATGCACAGATGCTTTGCATGCACTTCCAAGAGACACATCTCTTCCCCAACCAAGCTGAGATCCTCAGATGTGAATGGAGATGTTCAGTTTTCATCTCAGACTGCTAGACATATGTAACAAAGCATAAGAAGAGTTGGATCAGGGCCCAGCTCCATAGCTGCCAAGTTATCCCCTTTTTTTTTAAGGGAAATTCCCTTATGCTGAATAGGCTTCCTCGTGAGAAAAGGGAAAACTTGGCAGCTATGCCCAGCTCCCCTGCAAAATAAAAAATTGAACAAACAGGAATTCTTATTCCAAGGATCTTATTGTTAGAAACAACAGGAGCAGTGAGAGGACTCTACAGTTTCTAAAGGCAGGAATATAAGTGAATCGGACTAAACAGACATCGCTCATTGTTGACATTGTATTACATAAGAAGTGTAGAAAAGAAGCAACGTAGAAGGAATAGTTGTGCAACAATCTCTAGCCAATCCATTGTTTGGTTTGTACCATCTCACTAATCCTCCATCTTTCAAGGGATTGGAATAGCAAACTGGACTGGTTTGGATTTGGGGGTAAAAGCATGGGGGGGAATCACATGTGTCTGTCGTGCATGTCAAATGTGCTATATCAGCTTAAACCAGTTTCAACTCCTTGGAAGCACCCTGAGCCTGGACTCTTATGAACTATGGTATCACCACATAATAGAAGTTAATACTCCATGGTAGCTTGACTGAAGCTCTCACTGCATGGTGACGCTTCGCAATGTGTTTTTAATCTAAGTTCAGTAGCTTCTCAAAAAAACCACATTGCATTAGCTCAAGGATTTACATTTTGCACAACAGAACTTCCCCTTCCTCTTCTCTCCCCATGCATGCCCATGCTCTCCTCCTCAAATCTGCTCCAGAGGGATGGAGGTAAACCCAGAGCATTTTTGGGGTGGGGGCACACTGGAAGAAGAGAGGGAGGGGAAGTTCTCTTGCACATCCAAAAGTTCTTGTGCCAATAGAAGTATTTTTCTGGATACTGGCCTAAATATTCTAAGACAGGCATTGCTATGTGTATTGTGGGAGGAGGATATTCAAACCAGGTGCTTGAAATCAACGGGAGTTTTTGCCCTTGATTTCAATGTGCTGTCACTTTTATTCATGAAAGGTGGAAAGGTGAGTAAAGGGTAGGGTTCTTTGGATTTTTTCCGTTCTGCTGGAATTCTGCTTCTGACAAAAAAACTTATTTGCCATGGTGGAATTTACGTAATTATGTCACATTGCGTTCATTTCAAAGCAAAGCAAAGGGATGAAGGGCATACAATCAATTACGTAATGTTTGTGGACTGAAAACAACAACAACAGCAAAAACCGATTGCATTCACTGGATTGAATTCCATTCTGAACATGGGACTTACAGTACAAGAAAGTATCAACAACTCCTTCTTCTGTTTCCTTCTGATTTTCCTTCTGATTTCTGTGGCATCCCTATTTCCTGCTGAGTGCTTACCCAGACCAGCCAGTCATGGTTCCCTGGCAAGTGTAGCTGTATGATACCCAATGCATCCAAGCACCATTTTCAGGTGCATCTTAGGTGTACTCCAATAGGCCTGTATGCCCTTTAAATTTGTGTTTCCATCACTGACATAGTGGCTGAGCGGTAGCTGAATCACTGCCTCTGGCATTCTAGCTGCAATCTCAGATGTTATCAAGACATCTTGCTTGAAGTGACTCATTTTGTGCAGGAGTCCTTGAGTTATCCCAGCCTCTGCCCTCTCGGGCAAAGACAAGGAAGTAAATTACATTTCCCAGCCATATCAATATCAGGTTAAAAGACAGCTAATTATTGATTTCATGCCCCCAACTTTATGCTCGGGAGTGCAGATGTTTACAAAGCATCTACTCTCACAGCAATTCCATTATGGCAATTAAGTGGTGTGCAATTTATAGCAACTATAAATTAATGAGACGGAGGATCCAGCATACTCGCACAAATTAAACAGTCAGTAAGATTATTCCAGGCATGCTGGCATGATTAAAATTAACAATCAAATCCGGTTTTCTATATACCAGTTGAGTTGTTCCATCTATTTCTAGGCGCTGCCATACAAGGAGAGATGTTTCACATTTCATTTATTTTGTCAATTACATTCCTGTTAGTTACTGAATTGTAGGCAGATTTAATTTCTGGCAAGCGAAAGTTCAGCACAAAAGGAAAAGGGGGGTGGGGGTGGGGTGGGAAAGACCACACAGTTATCATTGCTTCTCCTGCACTGCAATGTACTGAGTCGCTGCATATTTCATGATTTAGCAGAAACAAAGTAGAGAATTGGGTATTCAGCATCAATTCATTAAATACAACAACAAAGTTCTAGACCTCATGCATGCATTTCTTCTTCTTGTTGTTGTTGTTGAGATATGTTGTTTGAGATATTTAAAAGTTTTAATGGGAAAAACCACAAGACAGGTGGTATGGGTGGCATAACTACTCACCAAATATTGGGAGCGCCCCCCCCCCTCTTTATTTTGATAGTCAAGCTAGATAAATGCGCACAAGCCCAGGCAACACACACATAGAGACAGACAGACAAAACACAACACAGAGCATTCCCCATCGCTCTGCTCTGCCCTCCCCGAGTAATGCACAAGGTCACTGATGCCCTCTCCAACCTCACCCCACCAGATTACTAGTCAACTCCTAGATTACCAGGCATGTTACAGCGGATCCTCTCGCCTGAAGAATGTAATATGCAGGCAGGGAGGCTCGTGTTCTCTTCAGTGGAATCCAGAGAAGTGTCGTGTGACATCACACCCTGTTTATTTTATTTATTTATTTTATTATTATTTTTGCTGCCAGGAATGGTTCTGTCCTGTCATGCAGGACCAGACTTAGAGGTTTCCCTCCAGCTTCCTTAAGGTTCACTGTCACATTCCCTGCCTCTTGCTTTGGGACAAGGGAATTCCAAGACTCATGGGTTAATCCCTTAGGCTCATCCTTTTAAGGTACAGGTAAAGGACTCCTGGACGGTTACATCCAGTCAAAGACGACTATGGGGTTGCGGCACTCATCTCGCTTTCAGGCCGAGGGAGCTGGTGTTTGTCCACAGACAGCTTTCTGGGTCGTGTCCAGCATGACTAAACCGTTTCTGGCGCAGTGGGACACTGTGATGGAAGCCAGAGCGCGCGGAAACGCCATTTACCTTCCCGCCGCAGTGGTACCTATTTATCTACTTGCACTGGCGTGCTTTCGAACTGCTAGATTGGCAGGAGCTGGGACAGAGCAACGGGATCTCACCCTGACGCGGGGATTTGAACCGCCAACCTTCCGATCAGCAAGCCCAAGAGTCTCAGTGGTTTAGACCAGCGTTTCTCAACCGCTGTTCCGCGGCACATGCCGCGAGACGCTGGCTGGTGTGCCGCAATGTGCGGCGACGAGAAGGGCAATTTGCATTGTCACGTGCCTGGCGGCCGCCAATACACAACACTGACCTGCCGGAAAGTAATATTTCTCCTCCTCTTTCCCAAAGCTCAGTGCAAACGACTGGAGGGTGGTTTTAGAGTCTTGGGAGGCCCCCTAGGGAGGCGCGCTCCAGATCCGCCGCCGGCCCCCCTTAAGCCGCATCGAGGTTGCTCCGCCTCCCCTGCCTCCTTCGCCCGTCCTTCGCCATGGCTGCGCGACGGACGCTGGGCTTCGCGGTCCGGAATTACTCGCAAGCAGCAGCCAAGGTAACCTTTCGCCTTTGAGCCGCCCCGCAGCTCCCCTGGAAGTGCGTGCGCCCTTGTAATCTGGGGGCAGGCAGAGCCTTGCCTGGACTGTACCACTTCGGGCCGCGGAAGAGGAGAATTGGGGGTCTGAAGGCTTCTCCCCTCCCATGGGGCGGCGGGAGGGAGATTAATTCCCTCCTTCCTACTTAATAGGAATACGTATTCAAATAAAATAAAATGCCTAGGGGGGAAATAGCAAGACAGGGAGATAGCTGGCTGAACTATTGTAATATTTTTTTTGGGGGGGGGAGGTAAAGCTTAAAAAAATATTCATAATGTATATAAAACAGAACAGTTATGACAGCTGATGGAAATTAAACGATGAAAAACAAAACTATAAAATAGGCACGAAGTACAGTTGCACATGGGTTAAATTACAGTCATAATTATATAGTCAATATAGGGCGGCACAGAGTTAATTTTTAAAACTTTTTAAATGGCCTCGTGATTTTTTTCATGGAACAAGTGTGCCGTGGCCCAAAAAAGGTTGAGAAACACTGGTTTAGACCACAGCACCACCCGTGTCCCTTCCCTATCCCATAGCACTTCCCTGTCCCATGACACCACCGAGGCAGAATCCAAGATGCTGTCTCTCTTACCCTTACCTTAACATAGGGGGTAGTTTGAACAAGAGATTGGTATATTTGGGGAGGTTGGTTCCTTAGGATGTCAGAACGTGCAGCCATGTCCCAGATTGTAATCTGACATTTTTATTCAGGTGAATTTATTTTTCTGACATTAATATCCCTCCTTTCTTTCATCATGGAATTCAAGGCAGGGTGCACATGGTTCCCCGGCAGTCAACGTGCCAAGCACTGACGAGACCCAGACCTGCTTAACTTCATGAGCAATCATACTGGAAAACAGTTAAGGTAAACAAACAAACAAAATTTACTCTCTGGGTTTAGCCTCCCTGCTTGCCCTCTTCACAGATCATTGGCTAATCCTAGTTGGCTCAAGGCCCGCGTATTGGAACGATGCCTAAATTGGCCAAATCCTTATGATCCTTTAGTTTTGAGCTTCCATCCTTTCGGCTTTTGTTTCGTTGCTAGGAGTTTGTGCATTTTGAGCAAAGCCTTGAGGTTTCCTAGTTGTCTTTTATCCAAGACAGGCTGTTAATTAACATATCACGTTAGACAAGACATCAAAACCTCACTAGGGCTCCTTGCTTTGGCAGTGAAGTGGGCAGCATGGTCACAGCTTGACATTGTAATACTGATATTTTGTAGGCTCTGTGGGTAGACTTTCTGGAATAGGTGGCTTGTGTTTAGGTAGCTTCATTAAACTAGCAGCCAGCAGCCAGTTGGTTTCGTAGTGGCTCTTTGAGACCAACACTATATTCCTGTGTCTAAACATTTTATGAATTGTTTTATGCCAAAGTAAAAGATCACCAGATCAGACCATTCTCTGGTGGCACCATACCTAGTTGTGATTCCAATGCTGTATGTGTGTGTGTGTGATTGTTCAAACCAAGTGGAACACTATCGGTATCTCTGTGCAAACACACTTTTCTTTCTCCAGCTTGCTTTCAAAAATGCTCGCTTCTGCAAGAGAGAAACAAAGAGCAGAACTCACACCACTAAAAATCAGCAATCTAAACAGCTGATGCACCAGCTGTAGGAGACACTTCAGCCAGGCAACAACACTGTTTATGGAGCACTGTGTCTCCTCACACCAAGAAGCCAGTGCATGTTAGCTGTATTATCTTGCAGAGCAAAACAAAAGGCCCCCCTCCCCAAATCTGAGCTATGTGTACAGTATTCCCAATCTGTGCCCCTTAGGATTTGGAAAGTTTTATTGGCCTGACTTGAGTCTAAGGAAGCAGGCCTCTCAGTGGCGTAGCTAGCTGCTTGGGTGCCCAGAGGGTAGGGCGTGCTGCGTGGAGCCGGGAATGCATGGAGTCCACTCCGCCTCCCCCTCAATTGCAGGCACTGTACCGCCCAAAAAGGCAGTGTGGGGCTTGCATCAGTCCGCTGCCTCCCCCTCAGCCGCCCTCCAGCTGAGGGGGAGGTGGTGGCCAGACATGAGCCCCACTTCGCATCACTCCCAGGAGAGAGGTGTGGCTCAGACATGCAGCAGGTAAGTGCCACCCCTGTGGTAAGTGGTCCCCCACCTCACTATGCTAGTGCGGCCTCTTCAAATAGCATGACAAGAGAACGTAGTTACAGGTAGGTAGCTGTGTTGGTCTGACGTAGCCGAAACAAAATAAAAAAATTCCTTCCAGCAGCACCTTAGAGACCAACTAAGTTTGTCATTGGTATGAGCTTTCGTGTGCATGCACACTTCTTCAGATACACTGTGTATCTGAAGAAGTGTGCATTGCATGCACACGAAAGCTCATACGAATGACAAACTTAGTTGGTCTCTAAGGTGCTGCTGGAAGGAATTTTTTTATTTTGTTTCAAGAGAATGTAGGACATTATAAAAGAACAGAAATTTGAGACTAGCAAACGGGGGGGGGGAGAGATGAGGCACCTAGAAGAATCATTAACAACAAATGATAATGTCAATTGGTAATGATAATTGCAATCAAACTTTGCCCCTACTTTCATTGGGATGATTTTGGGTCACAGTTAACTTTCTATTGCCAGCAGAGCGTGAGGAGATCATATGCAAATGAATGCAGAAGTGATTCAGACAGTGTAATTATGGCTTTATTTGGCTGTGCTTGCAAAGTTACACAAGTTTGCAACTCTAATCTTAAAACTCAGGTGTCAAGTGGAGATTAGATTCTGACCTGTGTGTAATTAGATGGTCCCTTCTTTGATCACATAACATTGTTAAATCAAAACGGCAATTATGGTTTCCAAGCTTTTAAAAGACAACCTAAGCAAGCCTGGGATATTAGTCATAAGAGGCAGCTGTTTGTAGGCAAGGAGTCCAGGGGTTCATATCAGATTGAGGCTACTTCTGGGTCCAGCGTCAGTGATTCCAACACAAAGATGAATTATGATATGGAGGAATTATCCAATCTGTGTACTGCAGCAGAACATATCCCCCCATTTGTTGAATAATAAAAACACATGCAGACCAGTATTTTAGGTTTATGGGCAAATTAAGGCCACAACTTTATTGGTTACAGAATGTGAGTGGTATTGACTTAAGCATTGGAATTGAACCGATTATATCTGACTCCTGCCCACCATGCAGGAAATCCAGTAAGGGTCAACCACCAGTACATCAACTGAGAGCTCCCCCAGCGTCCCCAATGGGGTCGTGGCATGGCCCTTACTCCATACCCGGGCTTCGGATGAGATCCACACCCCCGGATCCCTTTAATGGAATATGCTTAAAGAGGAGGGGTAGGAACCAAGAGGGCAATCCCCGGCCACGCAGCTGCTTAAATGCAGCAAGCCACGCCCCCCCCCCCCCGGCGACCAGATTGGTCGGCTGTGGGCGTAACACAGCCAGGAATCCCCTCTGACATGGGGGCATTGCTACGCTCCCGCTGTGCACGGGGAAAGCCCATGGCCAGCTTGCAACACCACCCCGCCGGGAAGCGGAACAGCCTTTCTGCATCATTCTGACATTACAAATACAAATTTGTGAGCATAGGTTGCCATGTTACACAGAAACACTGGCAGTGGATGTGCAGAGTATGACTCATGCATCCCGTTTTTGACTTTGCTGATGCAATAAGAGAAAGGGGCGTGTGCATGTCCATCCGTAATTATTTTCAACAACAATCCCAGCATCGAGTGCTCATAGACAACCCACTGGAACTCAAGGAAACTCTTTCCCTACTGTAAAGTGCATGCTGAAAGTTTCTAAAGCTGCTGTTAGTTTTAAAAAAGTGCTCTTTTTGTTTCATTATGGGAGCTTGTTTTATTATTAATGCAATCAGTAGACTGCATGAATTAACACCCTTCATGATATTCAAACATAAAAGAGGGGAATTTTAATATCTTGTAGGGTCGTATTATTAACAGCTCATAAAAACTAAACGGACAATCTGCTCTGACGCTTGTTAACCTGACCGTCGAGGTAACAATTTTTGCTTCTTCAAAATGGACAATACTTTGAAATAGTTTTATGTATTTATATGTGAAGCTTCTCATTCAGTTGTTCTGACTAGGTGATACTTCAGCTTTAATATCACAATCAAATCTGGTGGTTTATTTCACCAGCTGCGATTGTAGTGATGGGTGTCTTGTCATTGACCTTAGTTGCACACAATTAAAACCATATGAGCTGTTCTGACACACGGCAGTAGATACTTTTGCAAGTGTATTATTTCTGTACTGCTCACAGTCATTTTGAGGACAGGACACAATAATGCTGTTTACCCCCAAGAGATTCACATTCAGCAAAGTTATATTAGGATATTTATCCTAGGGTTTTTTTTAGTGTCTCCGATTGCTAGTCATTCTCTGTGGATGTGTCACATGCAGTTACATTCATTAAATCCCACTGATTCCAACGAAGCCAAGTTGTGTCTACACTTTGGTGGTTGACTAACTCACCTCCCATCACTGTGTAAGGAGAGAATTCCTTACAGCTAAGCTGCTGCGCTTCAGTTAATATTATGTTGTGATAAGGATGGAAACATTTAAAAGGGTTCTGTTAAAGAGTTGAGTCCGGTCCCTGCCCAATTATTGAAACAGAAAAGAATGCAGAATGGCTGGCCGAAAAGGAACTTGAGCGGCAAATTGGTGTTAATATTAAAAATAACAACTAAAGTGTTTTTCAAATGCATCTGAAGCACAAAGTTACCCAGGGAGAATTTCACAATAGCCACAAAATGAATGCTCCACGCAGGACAATTTAAAAGCAAAATTTAAGCACTTTTTTTTTTTTTGCATCTGTTCACCTTCAACCCAATTTGTACCCCAAAGAAATTGGTGGAAAGTATTAGAAAGGGGGCAGAGTTTTTAAAGCTGTGGATGGAAACTTGGTTGCATTTGATTGAAACTTAACGTGCATTTTAAACTGATCTGATTCCATGTGGCAAAAACAACAGCAACACAGCTGTTTCTAGTTTGTCTTAAACTGCAGCTTCCTACTTCATCTGAACTTGCAAAATTGTGGATTGTGCAAACAACAGCTGGCTAACCAGCAAGGACATCCAACCAGGATGTACGTGATGTAGGAATCCCCATGGCTCATGCTTGTAAAAGTGGTGCGTTTGGAGCAATGGGTTCATTGCGAGTAGTAGAATTTTAATGTAGTTCTAAAAAATAGTTTTCACAGTCTCCTGAAAGCTAAGAGAAGCCATAATATCCACATATAGTGTTTTTCTTTGTGTGCTCTTGTGATGTTAATATGTGAGATGGGTGGCTTGGGGGAGGGACTAGCAGGTGAGCCATGTACTCTCTATCCCTGCCCCTACTTGATCTTAATCTCTTTAATTGCATGGAGACCAGCTGCATGGAAGGAGCTTGCAGTCTATTGTCAGCAAGCTTGTAGATTTCACATTTGTACCAGTGTGGTGTAGTGGTTAAGAGTGGTAGACTCCTAATCTGGGGAACTGGGTTCGCGTCTCCGCTCTTCCACATGCAGCTGCTGGGTGACCTTGGGCTAGTCACACTTCTCTGACCTCACAGAGTGTTTGTTGTGGGAGAGGAAGGGAAAGGAGAGTGTTAGCCGCTTTGAGACTCCTTCGGGTAGTGATAAAGCGGGATATCAAATCCAAACTCTTCTTCTCCTTCTTCTCTGGAAAAGACTCTAAAAGGGGACTCGGAAGCATGGGCTTCTACAGGACATGTGTTCAAAGTGAAACACTGAAAAGGTGAAGCCAGCTAGTTTCTCACAAAAAGTGAGAAGCATAATGCCTGTACATTTTGTCTCGTGTCTCAGGTTCTACAAGCACTACAGACACTATCTTTTCTTTCTTTTCTTTTAAAAAGCTGGGAATCAAGGGATTATGGTTCATCTCCCCCCTCCCCCTGACACCCATGATAGTAATTGTAATTTTAATGTCTCCCTAGGGATTTCACATTTGCATTCTTGCTTGGGGAAGGCTGTAAAATTATAGGGCTGTATAAATTTCTAGTAAGGTACCACAACCTTCCCCACTATACTTCTTACACTGCATAAAAGGGGATGGAGTCCTTCAGTGGATGCCTTTTAGTGGCTGTTATGTAAACATACCTCCATGAATATGTGCAGGCTTATTACATTTCATTATTTATTTAAAAATCCTGCTTCAGATAAATCCAGTGGTGGATGAAGTACCTCTCCATTGAAACTGGATGTCATTGAAGTTGTTCCTAAAGTTGCTTGCAACCTTATTTCCTCTTGGTCAAACAACAGGTATAATTGACTATGGCTATTACCTGCTTTTAATAGGAGTCTTCTCTTCACTATCCATTTTCTGTTGCTAAGGAAACCATTTTTTCCCCCATAAGGCAATGACTATGCAAGAGATAACTGTGTGTTGTAATGGCACAATGAGAAATAACGGGCAATGTGATAAATCACGCCTTGTGACCTGCTGTTTCACTAGCGTGTTACTGCAAACAGGCACAATTAAATGTGAAATAATGACACATGTATCTCACCAGCTTTCGCAATGAAATTAGGAGGGAAGAGACTCCTGCCCCACTTCCTGCGGCCCCTTCCCCGCCTCTTCCTGCTCTGACCCTTCCTCTTCTCCCAGTTCTGGCTTCTGCCTTGTGGGAGGCACAAAACCTCATAAATCACTGTCCCCTTCTCCTGGATCAGCCTCTGGCCCTGTGCCCTCAGCTCACCCACTTCTCGGCGGCCTCCCGATCCCTAACACCCAGTCCGATACCATGTGCGAATGGTGTTTCTTGATGGCAGGGGACAAGACGGATCATGCAACACGGAACAGCTGCAGTCCAAAGTCAAGTGATGTTCTATGCCAGTGTTTCCCAACCTTGCGCCTCCAGATGTTTTCGGACTACAATTCCCATCATTCCTGACCACTGGTCTTGCTGGCTAGGGATGATGGGAGTTGTAGTCCCGAAACATCTGGAGGCACAAGGTTGGGAAACACTGTTCTATGCAGTAGTGAGTCATGGGGAAATCTCCTGGTCCCTACCTCTTCTGATCCTCTGTGGCTACTTAAAGTATTAATACCAGTGTGCCAGTCAAGCAGTTTGTCATGTGCACAGGGTCTTAATTTAGGCTTGTTTGCATTGCGTTTCCGCCATTGATGGCGAAGGTGCTCTTGGGCCAATTTAGGTAGACGAAGCAAAACTCATCAGGTGCTGGACAGGACTGGTGGCGGGTTCCTCAGGGACCTCAGTGGAGAGAGTTGGTGATGTGTTGATGCATATTTACAGAAAAACCCATGGTGATGCTACTCCAGCATTCAATTATCATGTGGTGCTGTAAATCTGAACTATGGCATGCAAACAGGACTATTGTGTTGTATGGGATGATAGCTCTGAGGCTACTTGAGTTCGTCTGGAGCCTAAACCAGAAATACCCAGTTGCCAAAAATAAAATAAAATACTGAGGCATCTCTGTTAAAGAGAGATTAGCAAATATCCAGAGAGTCAATTTTAATAACATTTCCAGCTGGTTAATTAAGGCCAAGACCCCCCCATTTTGTGTGAAATGAAACGAATAAAGCGGGAGGCAACCATTTTAAATATTTTAAAAACTAGCGAGAAAATGAGGATTCTCTTTAGGTGCTACCATCTCAATTAACCCTGATAAATGTGTTCACAGCCCCCCCCCATAACTCATCACAACTGATTTGAAGTGCCAATATTCCCCCCTTCCCCCCCACTCATTTAAAAAGCTGCACAGTGCCTACGCAGGATCCCATTGCTGGCCACATTTGTAAATAACTATTTATTTATTTATTTATTAATACGATGAGAGAGAAGCTCAAGGATATTTGGTAAGATAATTGAGACTCCCCCCCCTTTTTTTTGCAAGGAAACATCTCTGCGTTCCAGAGGCATGGAAGTTTTTCATGAATTAAATTATGTTCTGCAAGTATAGAGCAAAAAAAGAAAAGAGAAGATAAAACTGTTAGCAGTGCTTTGGGGGATCACTCGGTGTTTGCAGATAAAAGCCTAATCTGAAGGAAATCTGCCTTGTGTTTGGTGCTGATAGGGAATGAAAAGGCAGGCAGCAGCAGAACTTCTGAATATCTTTGAAAAGCAGGCAGCAAGTTTGCAGCAAGTTTTGCTACTCAGCTAGCTCCTAGGTCTTCCTTCATATCCAAGCCTACTGAGGGTGGGCAAGAGTAGGTCCTTTTTGTTGTTGTTGTACTTTCCAAGAAGCTGACCTGGCTCAAGGGTGCAACTGCAAAATCACCCATAACACTCCCATCATCACTGCTTCTCCGTTGCTTCCTGTGCACTTAACAGGGAACTACAAAAACGGGGTATTTGGGACTTCCGGTCTGTCGCGGCGGAGAGAAGGACGCAGGGACTTCGCGCGCCAAAGTCCCTGGCTTCGCGGAGGGGGGGGGGGAAGTCCGCAGAGCGAGCGGACTCCCCGTAAAAGCACCGGGTAGAGAGTCCCGGTGACTCACGCGCCCAGCGGCTGCTCCGTTTTGCGGATCCCCCGCTGCCCGAGAGCTCAGTAGAGCGATCGAGAGCCGGCGGGGTGGAACCGCGGGAGCCATTTTGGGCTTAATCTTACCTCCGAGAAGTGAAGCTCCGAGTCCTGACCAGGCAAGCGGCGGATTCTTCCGAACAAAGTTAAAGGTTACCATAAAGTAAGTGGAATTTTGATTACGGACTCTAAATTTAACAATTGGAAAAATAGGAGAGACTTTAAAGTAACGGAAGTCGGTCTCTTCCTAATGGAAAACTGGGAGGCGCTTTAAAAAATCTTAAGCCGAACGACGAAAAGCATTTGGAATTGTGGACCCGAAAGAAAGAAAGACTTTTTCGAACCCTCTCAACTCCCGAGTCCGGCACCCCTTGAGGTACAGCATTAAAAAGGGGGAGAGTGTTTTGACAGCTGTCAAAAGCTGTCAAACTGTCAAAAGACCGGGTGGATTTATTGCACTGTTGTGATCAGTAAAAATTGACTGAAAATGTGTTAGAACTATTTAACATTGGAACTAAGAATGGATTTGTGATTGAATCAAAAGACAAAGGAAAAGAGCAGCCAAAATGGAGTTGATCGTCTAAGGAAGGAATTTTCCAGCACCCTTTGTTCTCCACCTCCTGTTTGTCTGCGGTTAGGAAAAGTATGAAAACAAAGTACTCTCGAGCCTTCCAGGAGGCTGTGTTAAACTATCTACAAACATGGGAGGACATTTACAAGGAACGGCAACATCCCAATTTACCAGCAGATGAGGTTGAAGTCCAAGTCCAGGACTCAGAGGAAAATTTGAATTTGGAGACTGTGGAGATTGAGACTGGTTGTCAGGAGAAACAATTTGATGAGAATTTTAAAGAGGACTTGGACTATAAAAAATATGCTTGGGATGAAGCAAAGCATGGACTTCAAAAGGAAGAAAAACAAGCAGAGCAAGAAAATGAGAAGCAAAGGAACTTGAGGTTTAATGGACTTGAAGATCCTGGAGGGGTTGGAATGTGGGGTGATGTCAGTGAGGAATGGGAAAGACAGGGGCAGAGGGGGACAAGGGCCTGGAGACGGACATGGGAAAGAATGGGTGTGGGATGAAAATTTTAGTTAAAAGTTTTACTTTTAGTTTTTGAAAGACGGTTTTCGAAATTTTGGCCTGTTAATGGAAATGCTGATCCAATTGGGGGAAAAGACTTAGGGAGAGGAGATGGAGTGTAAAAATGAAAGAAAATAAGCTGGGTTTTCTGGAGGGAGACATAAGAACGGCTTAGGAAAGTATTCAAGTTAATGTAAATTTTTGTAAGTTAAGTTAGGTTTTTAGGCAGAAAGCTGCCTACTCTCCTCTCCTTACTCTGAGCTACTCAGTGGCAGGGAGTGCTCGGGGGGGGGGGGTGAGGAGGGGATATAATGGAACCTTGGAAATGCTGTGCCCTACAGGTTCCTCTTGTGGCAGGAGGGGGCCTGTGGGAGGGCAGCATGGAAAAGGAGGAGGATTGAGTTAATAGTATAAGAAAAGGATTTTAAACTGAAATAGAAAACCCGCCATAAGCTTTTAGATTTTGTTCAGGGAAAACCAGGAGGAAGACTATCGAGGAAGTCACAATTTTAAGGTTAAGATAATAAGAATTGGGGAGTCAAAATTCTCCCCTACTATTGTTATGTGTATGTTTGTTTAAGTATGTTTACGAAAGAGCTGGGGGAAACCAATCCTCAGAGCTCCTCCATTCCTGTCCCTTCAGTGGCAGGGGGGGGAAGAGGGGGGAGGAGGGAGGGGGGAGGTCAAACCCAGCTCACAATGGACCCCCTTTGATTCTCAAAGCGCACGGGTTTCACTGGTGGCAGAGGTGGACCAGTGGGTGGAGGGAAGACGAAGGGACAGTGTTGTATTGTATGTTTGTGTAGTTGTGTAGTTTGTTTAGTTTTGTTTGAAAATTCATAAAAATTACTATAAAAAAAAAACGGGGTATTTGGAGACAACATGGCCTTCTAGAGGCCTTTTGCACTGTTATCCTGAAATGAAACCCTCCATTTGTACAGCAGCAAGGCTTGGGCCTACCACGCAACAAGGTGAACCAAATTGTGATGCCAAGATGAAGGCACGAATAGGTGCTTCACTGATGCCTCAACTAGGGCCAGGGCCTGTTCAGTATTGGCCCCGACTCGGTGGAACGCTCTCTCACAGGAGACCAGGGCCCTGCGGGATTTGACATCTTTCCACAGGGCCTGCAGGACGGAGCTGTTCCGCCTTGCTTTTGGGTTTTGATTTGGGCCATTTTAAAATGAGGCTGCATTTTAAAACAATTTTTCAATCTAAATTGTAGTTTAACCTGCATTTTAATCAATTGTTTTTGTTTCTTTTGCCTTTTATTGTAATTTTATTGATGTCAGCCACCCTGAGCCCGGCTCTCACTGGGGAGGGCGGGGTATAAATAATAATAATAATAATTATTATTATTTCAAGTCTTGGGCCTGGCTTGGAGGGATGCGGGGGACATTTGGTGCTCCCATCTCAGGCAGCGAAATGGCTTGGGACGTCACTGACAGTAGTACCTTGGCCGTCATAGAATTGTAGCGTTGGAAGGGATCTTGTGGGTCATCTAGTCCAACCCCATTGTATTGCAGGAATCTCAACTAAAGCATGCACAATTTCAAAATAGCCCTTTAGCTATGGCACTGGGAACCAATGTTTATACCAGCAAAGCTCCATGACGTAGTTGCCTGGCAGCACAACTGAAATAATACGGTTTTAAAACTATTAAACTGTTCATTTATTTCTTTGTCTGAGGGAGTTTATACGTTCTTTAGAACTGACAGTTCTTGTCGGGTTTTTTGTTTTCAATTTTGTAGATGGGCACCATTTTCACATAACGTCTCAGGAAGCAACTAGGAGGGTGCCAACCAACAGTACTATGCTGGTGTGAGTCATCTTTTAAATTAAATTAAAACTATTCTCTTTCCTTTCCTGTGCATACCTTCTGAGATCTGTGGTCAAATCCAGTGCTGTTTTTTCCAGAAAAAGAGGTGCCGGAACTCACCATGAACGCCTCCCTTGTTCTCTTATAATGGCAACGGCACCCACCTGAGAGATGCCGGAATTGAGCTCCGGTGAGTTGCGGCTGGCGGGGGGGGGGAGCCCTTGACGTATCCCACTAAGTTCACCCCAAATTAGACCCAAATTTGGTCCCTGGGCCAGTAATTCCTCACCCCTGCTAAAGAGAAGCCACCGCCTCCTAAATCTGAATGAATGTGAAGGGGTTTGATCTGGGGGCAATGGGGCTTGCCATCAGTAGTTTCCCGTTGTCTGCTTGAACCCTGAACTTAGGAGAGAAATGTTCCCTTTCCTGCTCTGGTTGTACTCCTAACTGCCTTGCGGGATGGACTGGACTCTCCAGTTGAGGGGAGAGGTAAAATTGTGTCCTCATAACCCACTGATATCAAGGAGAGCCATAGTAATCCTAATCACACTACCTAATATTACAATCCTATAAAGAATGCAATTGCATTTGATTTAGCCCAAGGAACTTGGCAAAGGATAAAGTCATTATTTAATAATGTTTTCAATTATCCATAAGCTCTGTCTGCATTACCCGAGGCTAAGGCAGAGTGTGGTGAAACTAGCTCAAGTGCTTCCCTCCCCCCTTTTTGTGGAGGAAATGAGTGGAGGAAATCTTGCTTTTTTCCTTCCATTCCATCTCATTCCGTCCAGCCATATTGTCCACATGTGCTACCCATCTGGATCTCTTCCAAGAAGAGGAAATTGGAACTGCGGGAAATGGATTAGCTGTAAATGTCAGCTAAGAAATGTTGAGCCATAATGTTTGGGTTTTTACAGAAGGATTTATTGCCTTGCGGCTCCCCAAGGAATCACCCTTTCAGGGGGCACTGCTGTCTTCTTCAAGGCACTGGAGTTGAATAGTTTCCATTTCTTGGCATTCTTCTCATTCCAGACATGTTTTCTGCAAATGATGGCACACTAGAAGCCCTGTTCAGACATCCCGTTTTGTACAATGAATACACACATGGCAGGAGGAGGTGGCCACAGGTGTCTTCAATTGCATGTTCATATGTGTGTTTGCAGTGTGTTTGTGTGATTCGGAACATTGCGTTGCCACTATTGTCTTTATGGGGTTCCTGTAGCATCTCCCATCATATGTAAAACTTTTAAGATCTAGTGGTTTCATATATTCTTAGTTTAATAGGCCCTGGTCACAATATGTGTCTTCCATTGGAACCTCCATGGAAATAGTTCACCAAGACTAAAGAATTTCACCTGGAAGGGATTCTTATAATGGCAACTACAAGAGTTTGGGTTGGTTGTTCCTTGTGCAGATGGGAGAGAAATTTTGATTCAGTTCTCATTTAAAGGCAGACTTCTCTGAATTTTGCAATGCAGTTCTCCAGCCAAGTATAGTGGAATCTCAGTTCCTGAAAGCCTCTGTTCTGTTGTCGTGCCCTTTGGTTCCCAAATGCCAACCCGGAAGTAAATGCTTCCGTTTTCGAACATTTTTTTTTGAACCCGAATGTGTGATGCAGCTTCCACTAAGTGCAAGAAGCTCTTGCAACCAATGGGAAGCCATGCCTCAGTTTTCAAATGTTTTGGAAGCGGAACGCGCTTCCAGAACGTATTTTGTTCGAGAACTGAGGTACCACTGTAATGTGTTCAAAAATGCATATACAAGGGAAACAAGCATGCATTATGTCAGGGAAAATTGCTGTGCAAAAATGTGTACAGTATACAGTATCAGGAGAAATTTGCTCTGAAATGCTGGTGAATTTTCGTGGTAAACCCTCCCCCCCCCAAAAAAAATCAATTCCTCCAAGTCTTGTGGAAATGTGGAGAACTGAACAGAAGATTGGAAAAAAATAGAAATTGAGAAAAACTGGGATTGTCTGACTCTCCCGTGCCTAGTTGCATGCATCTTCTAATTCATTAAATGTATGGTTGCTTATTCTCATTCAGTGACTGAGCAGGAAAAAAAATATTTCCCCGTTGTCTAATATTTCTCTCAGCGTGTGTTCCAGGCCAGAGAATTTACTGTTTGGGTTGCTTTTTTTTTAATTATTTTTTAAAAAAGACATGATCCATTTATTTGGAATAGGTGAGGGAGAAACTATTGTTAGTCTGTCAGTGGCTGAGAAAAAGAGCATACAGATTACCAATATGTTGGTAAAGAATGGACGTTTTCTGAATCTTATCATGCCTTCACAAATGCTTGGCTGTAATTGGTGTTTGCCAAGCTGCCCTTCAAACTGTCATCCCTGTTAAGGGATATTCAAATTAAGCACATCTGTGCTCTCTGCTTCCATTTTCTTCATAGCTTATAAAAACAACTTTTGAAACACTTAGCAAATATTATCTTTGAGCTCCCATTCTAGCCTATAAAATAAAGGATAATTTCACATGATGCACAGATGCAAACCTGGATTTCCCATGAAGTATATGCTTAAAAATGGAGGTGTGAGTAATCAAGACTCTTGCCCTGTTTACATGTTACTTGTGTGTAGGGGGGGGGGGGTTAGCCCTTGGAGTGTGGCCCCTGGAGTCATGTCTTTTTCTTTCGACAAAGGATACGTTGTGTGCTGTTCAGCACCAACACTTTGAATTGTGCTCAGAAACATACTGGGAGCCAATGTAGATCTCTCAGGGCTGGTGTTATGTGGTCCCGGCTGCCACTCCTAGTCACCAGTCTAGCTGCCGCATTCTGGATTAATTGCAGCTTAATTAATCCAGTAGCCCCACGTAGAGCGCATTGCAGTAGTCCAAGCGGGAGATAACTAGAGCATGTACCACTCTGGCAAGACAGTCTGCGGGCAGGTAGGGTCTCAGCCTGCATACCTGATAAACAGCCTGATAAACAGCTGCCCTGGACACAGAATTGACCTGCACCTCCATGGACAGCTGTGAGCCCAAAATGACTCCCAGGCTGCACACCTGGTCCTTCAGGGGCACAGTTACCCCATTCAGGACCAGGCAGTCCTCCACACCTGCCCGCCTCCTGTCCCCCACAAACAGTACTTCTGTCTTGTCAGGATTCAGCCTCAATCTGTTAGCCGCCATCCATCTTCCAACCGCCTCCAGGCACTCACACAGGACCTTCACCGCCTTCACTGGTTCTGATTTAAAAGAGAGGTAGAGCTGGGTGTCATCTGCATATCAATGAACACCCAGCCCAAGCCCCCTGATGATCTCTCCCAGCGGCTTCATATAGATATTAAAAAGCATGGGGAAGAGAATGTAGTTTATGTTCAGCAAAGATCCCTAGCAGTTGCCAATAAAAGGGTGTTGCTTTTGGCTTTATTGCTTCCTATTGATCCTAGCTGAGATTTGAGTAAATATTTTAACCTCGAGTAGCCTACCTGTGAATTGGCCCATGCCCTTTTCTTTTGCAATGTGGGCAAGTTTTTTGTTGCTGATTTTATTTTATTTTTTCCTATAATGACTTAGCACTATTAATAGTTGTCTTTGAATGGGCCATCCAGGACAAAGCTTCTCTTTTATCAGGTTGTAAAGTATTTCCACTAGTTTCTTATGCCACCTGTTTTTAACAGCAGAGTGCTATGTGTCTGCAGGCCCGCCCCCCCCCACCTCCCTAGTTTGTTTGAAATGTCAAAATCCATTTATGAAATCTCAGAACTGCTCTTGAATTACTTTAAATTTGGGGGGGGGAATCAGCTTTGAGCAAAATTTGGGAAAGTGAGTGGGTGGCTGCAATTGACTGATTTCCATCTCTTAATGCTGCCCACATGGGCAGACATTAGGATTTCTTGCAAGGAAAGAAATAACTTTCCATCTTAATATTCCTCCTTCCTTTGTTTCCTTCACTTCCTCAAGGGATTAGCAAAGCAAACACCTACAATGCTATAGTTACAGGTAGGTAGCCGTGTTGGTCTGAGTCAAAGCAAAATAAAAAAAATTCCTTCAGTAGCACCTTAAAGACCAACTAAGTTTTTATTTGGTATGAGCTTTCGTGTGCATGCACACTTCTTCAGATACACTTGAAACAGAAGTCAGACCCTTATGTTCGAGACCTACATTGCTATATCATGAACAGGCACCCAGACTGCAGATGTTTCCTAGTCAAGTTCCTCTTGAAACACTGCTGCATACAGCAGGACAACAGGGACTTGGTGAATCGAGGTGGCTGTCCCGTGCTGTAACAGCCAGCACCACTCTGAATAAATATTGTTTTTCATTGTTTTATATTGGGGTGGGGAGTATGTTTCGTTTCTCCCAAAGAATCTTGCTAATGGTAGTTTAGTGAGGGTGTTGAAAATTCAGTTAAGAGACAGGCCGGAAGTATCCCAGGGCAGTGTGCAACTGTGTATGCAGAATGTTTCTCTTTCATCAGAGAGCAATCTTAATGCCCCCTAGCTCCAAATCTAGAACTAGAGACTGGTTCGTACAATATCAGGGGGAGGGAGGTGGAAACGGACCACTTCCTTCTGGTAAGGCCTATCCTGATTCAGGAATGTTTGCAAGGAAAGTGGGGGAGGGCAGGTGCATCTCTCCTTTCAGGACTGTGTGTGCACGCGTGCATATGCATCTTTGCTGTAGCTCTTCTGTTCACATATGTTCACAATGTAGTATATTGGCCCTCCGGGTTTGCAACCAGGCTCAGGAGCTGCCCGAGCCAGTTCTCACCACCGGTGGCTGGTGTGTTGCATTGGGAACTCTGGTTTTGTCCCAGTTTCCCTACCTAATAATAATAACAATTTATTATTTGTACCCCGCCCATCTGGCTGAGTCTCCCCAGCCACTCTGGGCTGCTCCCAATCGAATATTAAAACAATACAGCATTAAATATTAAAAACTTCCCTAAACAGGGCTGCCTTCAGATGTCTTTTAAAAATAGGATTGCTGCTTATTTCCTTGACATCTATTGGAAGGGCATTCCACAGGGTGGGTGCCACTACCGAGAAGGCCCTCTGTCTGGTTCCCTGTAACCTCACTTCTCGCAATGAGGGAACCGCCAGAAGGCCCTCGGCGCTGGATCTCAGTGTCTGAGCTGAACGATGGGGGTGGAGACGCTCCTTCAGGTATACAGGACTGAGGCCGTTTAGGGCTTTAAAGGTCAACACCAATACTTTGATGAGTTCTAAAAGGGGCAACACTGAGATTAAGAAGGAGGAAGATGACAGGCAGTTCGTCCCATCCCGGGCTGGTTGCAAGAAAAGGAAAAAAGGGAGGTGGGTTGAGGAGAGTGCAGAATGAGGTTGGAGGAGCAGTGCTCCTTTTGCCCTAACGAAGCTGCTTCATTAGCTCTCACATACCTCCCATGGCTGGTCCAATGTATTTTACCTCTTCAGGTGTCTCTCATACTTAGCACAATAAACCTGGCTACAGCAGACCGCTTTCAGATTTCTGCACCACGTTGCTGCTTCCTTCCATGGTGCACTAAAACTGAGCAAAGCAGCACCACAGCGGGCGCAGGAGCACAGCCGGCCCTCCCCTCAAGGACTTTGGGAAGCCAGCAATTATGGCATAAAAGCCTTTCTATTTCAGCTGGCATTGTGCGGAATGGCAGGAGCCTCAATTAAGGTTGACGTTGATTGTATCAGTGTATTCAGAAAGTAGAAGGGAAAGGGATAGACACAAAAGGCTGAACTCGCTCCCGCCTCCCCCATAGAAGATTGCGCTGCCGACTTGAACCCCCATGGTCCATTTTGTTTGTTCAGTTTCGCTAGTATAAAACTCTGAACAAAACACCTAAGTCACTAAGGTTGTTTTAGAAATGGATGGTCCGTCCCAGTGATGGAAATGGGTTTGGTGTTTTCTGCTTCAACGTTCTTTTCTGGGACATTTATTTTATTTTTCGTAAGGGATGTTATAGCAGATCAAAGTAAAAAAAACAACACCACACCAATTGATGTTTCGTTCAAGCACTAATGCTTTTCTGGAACATCATTTCTGCCTCTTCCTCCCCTCTAATGCAACTTCAAGCATTACAGTTCTTTAAGTTCCAAAAGGGTAGCCTTGTTAGTTAGCCTGTTGTAGCAACAACAAGAACCTGGTAGCACCTTAAACACATTTATTGTGGCATGAGCTTTCAAAGGCCAGTCCATGAAAGTTTACACCATAACTAGGTATGGACAATATATTGATATACAGTGGTACCTCGGGTTACAAACACTGCGGGTTACAGACTCCACTAAACCAGAAGTAGTACCTCAGGTTAAGAACTTTGCTTCAGGATGAGAACAGAAATTGTGCTCCAGCGGCGCAGTGGCAGCGGGAAGCCCCATTAGCTAAAGTGGTACTTCAGTTAAGAACGTTTTTGACATGGCAATATATTGCAGCGAATCATGATTACGTGTGTGTGTGTGTGTGCGCACGCGCGCACTATGCAAGAATCACACTACAGGAAAAACCGTGAAACCAACTAAGGCCTCTACATTGCAATATATCAGTATGCAGTGGGACCTCGACTTAGGAATTTAATCCGTTCCGAATGCACACTCGTAGGTCAAAAACTTCCTAAGTCGAGTTTCCCATAGGAAAAGCGGTTTCCCATAGGAATGCATTGGAAACGGAAAAATTCGTAAGTCGAAGAAACCGCATCTAAAAATTCGCAAGTCAAGGAATCCGCATCTAGCCGCGAACAGGTTTTCCGTTCGATTGTCAAAAAAATCGTAAGCGTGTGGCCACTTTTTCCGTTCGTAAGTCGAAAACATCGGATGTCGAGTAGTTCGTAAGTTGAGGTCCCACTGTATTGCAATGTTTAGGTGGGTTGCCATATTTCAGAAAGTAAAATTCCTGACACCTGCAAAGTTGTTGAGTTTTTTTGGGGGGGGTAAACCTAACCCCAAAATAGTGATTTTAAGCTTGTTGAACTGTTTCCGCTGCTCTTTCTATCGTGTTGCCGTATATCCAGGTTTTCCCTGACATTTCGCCGATCCATCAAAATTCCCAACACCATTTTTAACACTCGAAAACCAGGATGTGTCAGGAATTTTCCTGATGTATGGCAAGTTGAAAACCAGCCCTACTGTTCACCTCCTCATACTTCCATCCTTATTTCAGACACTGTGAGATATATATCAATTTCAGACATTGTGAGATATATATCAGTATATATCGGTATATCACCCAGTCCTAATAACAACTTTGTTGGTCTTTTAAACCACTGGTCTTGGTTATATTTTTAAGATGTATTCCTAAGGTATTTTATGTGCACTACGAACATGGCAGATACTGTACAGAAGATGACTACAGGCATGTGGTAATATGGGCTTGGAGCTCCACCTGATGCTATCACCATCAGAGGGAAACAGGCAAGCAGCTAGTAAGTAGCAGGACCAAGGGCCACTGAGCGCTCGTCCACACTTACGCTTGTATTGTCCCTAGAAAGCATGGGTCCAAGTGGTTTTGCCTTTGCTCTGCCGCTCCCTCCCCCAATCCCTCCTGCTCTTTAGCTCTAAATCGCAACAAATGGAAATCCGACTGCTGTTTGTTCCGATTCAACGCTAAACCATTGAGATTCTCCTGGGGGAAAGCAGTGGAGCAAATGGAAGTGTGGCTGAGCCCTGAGAGAAGAAGATACATTGGTGCCGCTGGACAGACTCTCTAAGGGCAACTCCCCCAGGGCCACCCACAGCTTGGAGCTTCTCTGGACCGAATGTTCTGCACTGTGCTCAGATGCCCTTTTTGTTACTTGCTCACACATAGCGTGCCATGAGCAAACTGGGAAAGGTGCGCCTTTGCAGGAGGTGCCTCAAGGCAAAGAAGAATCAAAGAAGGCAAGGAACACAATGCAATGTAAAGAAATATGCAGAACAGCTGAATTTTGAGGAAAATGACAAGGTCAGTAACCTCAAAATGCTCTGTAATATGGTGGCATGAATGCAACAAAGCAGAATGGAATGCAGAGAGGGGTAGTCTTTGTGGGTGCCTGCAGGTGAAGCTGCACCTTGCTCAGGACAGATGGGCAGGGGGGAATGTTTTTGTTTCTCCTCGTCACAGAAGGGTTACATGTGTGCATTCCATTATTTTTACTAACTGGCTTAGAGCTTGCTACCAGGCGCAGAATTCATTTGCAACCTGAATCTGCTTTCTGTTTTTGGAAGCCATGCCTCCTTTGCCAATTACCCACATCAAATTCCTTCTACTAGACCAGAAGTCAGTCCGATAGGGCAGTGCCACAGAACCACCATCCCCACACTGGCATTGCTGCAGGGGCAAGGCAGGGTAGTGCAAGGTTGAGTCTGCAGAGGCTCACTAGCAGGGTAAGCACGGCCCAGGTATGTGGCAGTGGAGAGTGGCTCTGTAGTGTGCGCGTGACACACACACACATACCCGATCTCACTGGCTACTCCAGTGCCAGGCTAGTGTTAAAAACAAGGCTGCACTAGGGTTAGAGGAAAACAGTGGCCTTAATAAGCATACTTAATTCTGTGTTGGGGCAAAACCAAAGTGTGTAGCCGGAAACTTCGCTCTTCTTACAACTTCCTGTCAGATTATCCATTCTGGACTTCTGTTTCTTTCATTTCATCGTTGTGCTGTTTTGGTTTTAGCTGAGGTTCTGTATATTTCATAGATTTATTTTATCCGAGTTTGCGCTACAGAAACAAATAACACCAATAACAGCAGCAGCAACAGCAATAAGAAGAAGTCAGTGCAGTGGACATGAACCGTGTTCTGTGTCCTCCTCATTAGCATCCCCACACTTTCCCAAAGTACCAAAGAGAGAATTGCTTTGAGAAGTAATGGTTACGGAGTAATTAATTATTCCTTTCCGCCTCCTGTTCTCCTACATAACAAAAAAGAAAAGCTCCCTCATACAAATTCCTTTGTTTTGACTAAACCTTACTTTGCAATTGTTCAAGTTTCCAGGATGAGTTCACTAAAGCCTTAAATGGAAGGGACGTAGCTGGCAGTATTGGCAGAGTTTCTGCCTACTGGCTCAGCTGGCAGGAGGTGAAACAGGCATTTAGTGCAGCAGGCATACCAAAGTCTCTCCTCAGAGGTACTGGCAGCTCATCGGGCACCTTGCAGCTGCCAGTTCTTGCTAGGCAGATGGTGTATATATAGTATATCTCTGTTTCCCCTGGGTTTTTGAACCAATAAGCAGTCAGCATGGTATATATAAATGTGCCTAATTGAAGTTCCTCCGTAAGCATGGGTTTGTGTCAGTGACCTATCTTGGGATCTCAAATTTCAGTGGTGCCCTGTGCGACTGGGCTTCTCCTGCTCTGAAACACCTATCTGTTCATTTTTCCAGTTGGTCAACATCAGAAGCTGTTGGCTTGTTCGTTTTTTTAATTGTTGTTGCTTAGTCGTTTAGTCCTGTCCGACTCTTCGTGACCCCATGGACCAGAGCACGCCAGGCACTCCTGTCTTCCACTGCCTCCCGCAGTTTGGTCAAACTCATGTTCGTAGCTTCGAGAACACTGTCCAGCCATCTCGTCCTCTGTCGTCCCCTTCTCCTAGTGCCCTCAATCTTTCCCAACATCAGGGTCTTTTCCAGGGAGTCTTCTCTTCTCATGAGGTGGCCAAATGCTTAAAATGCAGCTTGCCACATGACACCTGTAAGGAGGGAGTAGAGATGGTAGAAGAGAAGAGGGAAGTGGGGATTGATCAAGGAATGGATCTGCCCCCTACTGTCAGGGTTCAGGGAATCCTATCCTTCCCCTGGTGGCAGCCCAAAAATAGCAGATAACACGAAGAGCCCTTAGCACGTGATTTATTCAGTATTCACAGAAAGAGAGAGAGAAAGGAATGTAGTCCCTATTCAATAATGGTGTTGCTCCGAGTAAAGCCCAACCCCCCCCCCCCGTCTCTCTTATCCTATGTCATCCCTGAGCCGGCTGATCA
Source organism: Zootoca vivipara (assembly GCF_965207765.1). NCBI lineage: Eukaryota > Metazoa > Chordata > Lepidosauria > Squamata > Lacertidae > Zootoca > Zootoca vivipara. Next base: position 27,418,239 of record NC_142586.1, on the reverse strand, counting down.
GGGCTTTGTGCCACTGAGCTTTCTGTTCGGCTACTCTCAATGCACGCCTAGTCCTTGGAGAGGGAGGCTCAGGAATGCTCTCCAAAGACACTGAGTCTGTCAGCTGTCTCTCCCCAGGTGTTTCTTCTTCCTGCTGTTCCTCTCCCAATATTTCCCAACTTTTCCCCCTCTGTCCTTCTGCAAACCACTGTTCTAAATCTATACTGTCCTCCTGTTCTCAGGAAGGTTATTTTCCCCTCACAGAACTACATTTCCTTAACAAACTTACTGGTAAGAAGTGTTAGTGGGCCAACAGAAATTTGCTGATTTAATGGGTCTCTGAGTTTAACTTAGTTGAACGCAGCACTCATGGGGATCACTGAAATAGACCTGATGATGATTTATTTATTTATACCCCACCTGGCTGGGTTTCCTCAGCCACTCTGGGCAGCTTCCAGCAGAATATGAAAAACATGATAAAACATCAAACATTTAAAACTTCCCTGAACAGGGCTGCCTTCAGGTGTCTTCTAAAAGTTAGATGGTTGTTTATTTCCTTGACATCTGATGGGAGGGCATGCCACAGGGCGGGCACCACCACCGAAAAGGCCCTCTGCCTGGTTCCATGTAACCTCACTCCTCGTAGTGAGGGAACTGGCAGAAGGCCCTCGGAGCTGGACCTCACCAAAACAGCCAGTATCTGAGTCAAGCATAGACTGGCTGAAGATAGCCAGCTATAAGAAAAGCATACTGACAGCCTGAGTATTGATATGATCCAGCGAAAGTCTTATAAGAGGTTGCACACCCGTGCCTGATTTCTTGTGAGTAATGCCCATAAAACATGGTAGGACACCCCTTCTAATTTAAAAATACAAAAGGAATCACTCTGCACATGTATTAACTCCCTCGCACTGAAATCAATCGGACGTGAAAATTCTTAGCTCTGTCTTACTAATGTGACATTTTGTATTTTGCTTTCATGGGCCCTCTAGTTGAAACGGGAGCAGCATCAAGAAGTTGCCATCTAATTGCATTTTGTAGCTTCTAGAAGCTGACAGCATAAATTAAACATGAAGGGATTAGAAAAGTTCTACCTTTCCTGCAAAGTTTGTGACATTCTTCATGGATTCCAAAAATACCTTGTTTGTTACAGTCTTTACAAACAGCCCAGCTTGGGTCCTCAGTGAAATGCTCCGCTTGTCCTTCCTCTAATTCCATAAGTGTGCGTGGGTACAGGCGCTGGTCATTTGACCTTGCAAAAAGAACATTAGCAAAAGAAAGCTCTTCCCCCATTTCATTTCACTTTTAATTTGTACACCGCCTTCCTACATTACTATGCACAAGGCGGTTTACAGCAACAGGATATACAACAAATAACATGCGCCTTATAATAATCTGATCCAATACAAAAAAAAAAGTCATAATGAAACATTACTTTAAAATGGAACAACTTATATCAAATAAAGTAATATTCAATAATCTATTAGAATGTAACAGTGCACAGTAAAATTAACTCTCAAAACATCAGCAAACAATAATTAAACAAATTCTCTCTTAATAATTACAATAAATAATTACTAAACTTTGATCAATTAAAATAACTGCAAGTCGCAATGCACGAAATACCACAATGCCTACAAAACCACGTAAAAGGGTCAAACTGAGAAACAAAGATGTATAAAGCTATTCCACCTGCCGCGTGAATTCATCTTCTCCCTTCCCTGCTGCTTCTGCTGTTCTTAAAGTCTTGGACAGTACAGTGGCTGGGGAGACTCAGCCAGATGGGCGGGGTATAAATAATATATTATTATTATTATTATTATTATTATTATTATTATTATTATTATACTGGGAAAGTTTTTGTTTTAATGGTCAAGGGAGTGATGCTGCTAATAAGTCAAAGTGCTTGTATCAGATTCTGCTCTCTGCAGTAAATCAGGACTGGTAATTGTGGAGCTGCTCAAGTAGCTAGGATCAGACTTGCTGAACCTTCCAGTGTTGAACTGCACATCAGCTGTGCCTCAATCCAACACTAATAATGTAGCAGAACCCAAACAGCAGCAGATTGGAAAGAGCACTGATTGCGATGAATACAGGTTGGAACAGAAACATCTGCCTTCTTACATCCCTTCTCTTAAGACATGGTAGGCTTTCCGCCTTTGGTGGCCCTCTTATCAATGCAGCATTGATCTATGCAACATTGATGGGAAGCAATTGCTAGGGCAGTCCAGCCAATAAGATGTGTAGCCTTAACAGAATCTTGGCACTGGTTAGCAACTGAACGAGCTATTTATACTTCGTGCCTCATTTTGCCCAGACATCTGCAACAGCTTCTCTTCTAATGAAAGCTTTTAGCTTTTCTCCTTGTCACTTGGCTGAGCCATGGTGCCCGTCACAGAACTAACATACAAATAATTCCCTCTTGCGAGTCTGCAGCGCTGTCAGTCTTCCGTGGTAAAACGTCTATAAGTGCCAACTTATTTTTTCTGAACTAAAAGAATTCCTCCATCACATCAATTTCGATATTATGCCATGTGACTGATGCAGGTGCCCATGGGGGCTTGTTACAAAGTAGTTTGGCACCGAGTGAAATTGAATTTCCTGAGAGATGCATATTGGAAGATCGTCCTTTTAAAAGTTGGTTCCACCCCCCATCCCACCCCCCGAAAATAATCAGTCCCTCTTGATATTATGTGAACTAAAAATGAAGCTGGGAATTGTAATTAATTCAGGCTGGAAAATTCAGGGAAGGCAAATCATTTGATACTGGTGGGAATCCTACCAAAGAGTAAGAACATAAGTGGAATGCAGATGTGCAAGCTGTTACTTACCTCTCTATGGCCACATTCACATTGATCCTAAGAACATAGGAGGCAGCCTTATACTTAGCCCAGTGTTTCCCAAAGTGGGCAATAACGCCCCCTGGGTGGCGCTGGAAAAATTCGGAGTGCAGTGCTGTAGTGGCCTCAGGTGCAATTTGGGGGGCGGTGCGAGCATAAAGAAGGAAGAATTTTTTTTTGAAAAACCATTTGTACAGGTTTTTGCATCTGTTGTGTAATGACACTTACCGCCAGGTTGGGCGCCATTGCTGGATGACAATAACAACCTCCCCTGGATCTGGTGGTCGTGAAGAGTTTCCCCAGGCTTGGGTGGAACCCTTTTCAACCCCGAAAGTGGATCACAGCTTGCCTGCCTATTTGGCCAGTTGCAAGCGGGCTGCAACGCCAACCCCTCCCCTTTGGTTAAAAAATATAGATTCCCAGGGGTGCACTGAGTATTTGTTTTCCAGAAAAGGGGGCAGTAGGCCAAATAGGTTTGGGAACCTCCGACTTAATTAAACCATTAGCCCACGGGTGTCAAACACAAGGCCCGGGGGCCTAATCCGGCCCGCCAGACCTCGTCATGTGGCCCGCGTAGCCGCCGCCGACACTAACCGCTGACAGTAGTTCTGGAGCCTGCGATTGGCCGAGGGTCAAAACCGGGGGCGGGGCTGCAGGCGGAGGCCGGGGCACTGGAGCCGCGCTGACGGCCTTGGCCAGGGAATTTCAATTTCGAATGAGGCTGAGGGAGGCGGTGGCACAGCGGCCAGACGGGGAAGTGAGATGCAGGAGGAGGAGAAGGAAGCCCGCCGAGGAGGTAGGAAAGCCCTACAGGCGCCGCCGGCAAAGTTGGTGCCGGGACGGAGCAGCGCTGGATTTTTTTTTGGCGGGCTTTGCTGTTGTCTCCGAGAGCGAGTGAGGCGGCACTGGGGAGCCGCCACCCGCCGCTTCCCTTCCTCTCCTTGGCTGCATCCGGGAGGTGGGGCGAGCGAGCGGGCGAAAGGGACGCGGAGTGAGCCTGAGGGGGAAGTAGGCGAAGCGCAACAGCCGCTCTCTTGATTCCCTCTTCCCCTGTTTTCTCCTCATAGACACTCGGGAGGGTGCCTGGCTTTTGCTCTGCCCCCCACCCCCGAGCCGCCCTTTGGCTTCTCAGTTCCGGCGGAGCTGCTCCCCAGGGGGCGGCCGGGAGGGAGGCGGTGACGACGACGGCATGGGTTCCTGCTCTTCCCGCTCTGCCGCCGCCTCCTCTCAGCCCCTCGTGATGTAGGGCTCCAGATGGAGTCGCCTCGCGGTTTGAGTAGGTGGGAGGGGGATTTTTTTTGGGGGGGGGTTTCAAGCCTTCTCTGCCTGCAGTCCCGGTAGGGAGAGGCGGCGGCGAAGACAACAACAGCGCGGGTGGGGGGAAGAGCAGCTCTGAGGCGAAGATGCACGTCCGCTGGGGCTGCCGCCGCCTTCCTCCTCAGGAAATCCGCTGCCCTCCCTCAGCGCGAGGGGAAGGGACTCTGGCGCTGAGGAGGGAGGATGCAAAAGCAAAGCAGGGAGTTGGCGCTGCACCGCATGTTCCTGCCCCTCTCCAAAGCATGGGGTGGGTTGCAGCGTGTGGCATCCTGCCTAGCGGGGTTTGGGTGTGCGCAGGGCGGGAGAGGGAAGCCCTCTTTCCATCTGCAGGTTTTTAATCCCAGCAGTGGCTTTCTCCTTCCTGCTGAAGGTTTAGTTGAGCCCCCCCCCCCCCGGAAGCCGTCGATCCCCACCTTTTGTTCAAATTTCCCTCGTTTACATCCCCTCCCACACACGCGCCACGATGCAGGAATGTGATCCGTGTGGGAGCGGGAATGAGCTTACGTTATTACAAAAAACAGTAATAATTGAATGCAGTGACAATAATTTATGATAATAAAGAGTGGACACATAGTCCTACAGACACAACCGGCCCTTTGAGGGTGACCAAACTGCTGATGCGGCCCCCGATGAATTTGAGTTTGACACCCCTGCATTAGCCTATTAGCTCAGTAAGATCTACATTGACTTACAGTGGTTGTCCAGGGTTTCAGACAGGGTTCCCAGCCCGCTGCAGAATATAAAAAGGGGCGTGGGTGGCGCTGTGGTCTAAACCACTGAGCCTCTTGGGCTTGCTGATCAGAAGGTTGGTGGTTCGAATCCCCGTGACAGGCTGAGCTCCCATTGCTCTGTCCTAGCTCCTGCCAACCTAGCAGTTCGAAAGCACACCAGTGCAAGTAGATAAATAGGTACCGCTGTGGCGGGAAGGTAAACAGTGTTTCCATGCGCTCTGGTTTCTGTCACGGTGTTCTGTTGATCCAGAAGCAGTTTAGTCATGCTGGCCACATGACCTGGAAAGCTGTCTGTGGACAAATGCCGGCTCCCTCGGCCTGAAAGCAAGATGAGCACCTTTGACTGGACTTTGGTGGATTCCAAGCCTACATGACTATTGGGGAAACACACAAGCATTGGAACACACTGCCAGGATACTGGAACAATTCTACCTGTGGAAGAGCCCCCAATAGGGCAGTGTTGGGGGACAATGTGTTATTTGCCATTTTGCAGGACAGTAGAATGGTGATGCTGATGTAACTGAAGGTATTTGCTGTTTTCATTAGAACAGCTCAGGTTTATTTTCTCTCTTTTTTTTATTAGCCCAGCTTAGTGGTTATGTGACAAACTTCATCAGACTGCCTGTTCAAATCGACAAAAAGGCAGTCAAATAAATGTTAAAAAATAAAGACTGCCACGAGCAGGCAGTTGCCAATGAGAAAATTGTTCTGCAGCTTACAAATTCCCTTTTTGGTGTGGGATTGTGTGCATGTGCGATTTAGAAAGGGAAAGGATAAGAGAAGGAAGTCCAAGGCCAGTAAGAAACAGCACATCTTTCAAAAATGTAATATGAGCCCAAGTTGGGTCAGAAAGTGTCACTGCCCCTGGCACTTCTACATCAGCAGAGGAATTTAGGGTCACTGATAAGGGAGGCAAGACTATCTCCTCATGCCCTCAAGTACATGTTGTGTTTACGAAAAGTTATGCTTCTGTAAATGACCAGACTTCAAAATGCCACAGGGCTCCACGTCATACAGTTAAGGACCAAACTAGCTGTGGCTTTCAGTTGTGTGAAGTTTGGTAATTGTATTGGATGGAGGCATCATTGCCCATGGTTTGAATACCGGTATTTAATTTACTGTATATTGTCCCATTACATTGTGTGGCAGCTTTTGCCAGCCCTATGCGTCCAAGATAATTTGAAGTTGAAGTCAAAAGCATATGAAGGGCATCAGGCTGGCAGAGGCTGGTCTATGGCTGAGCAAGTTTTTCACATTTTTTAAAAGCATCATAAAAGCCTGTTTCAGGATATATATGCACACGATAGACAACAGCTGCCCCATAGCATCACCTTCAATCCTCGGGCAGGGGCGGTTTTTTTCTTTAAAAAATATGCTTAAAAGTGTGTGTCATGGATACATAGATAGTGCATAGGGTGGACATTTGATTGGTTGCTGCCATGGCTGTCAGCGGCTATAGGGTGTGTTATTGGTCGCTGCATGAATGACTGGTGTTGATTGGCTGACGCTGCGGCAATTGGGCAGGCAATTGGCAGCTTCTGCCGACGAGGGGACAGACGAGAGGCGGATTTTTGGATGCATGCAGGTGAGCGATTTTCGGCAATCCCTGCTAAAGAAAGCTCAACAACCCTGGGTAATCCTCCGCAAGAAAGCTCAACAACTCCGTGCCATCTCCCCCCATTTTCTTATATTTGAGTCCCCCCAAAAGGGGGTGTCTTATATGAGGGGGCGTCTTATAGACAGAAAAGTACGGTATTTTTATTTGTTTTTAGCCATAATTATCCTTGTACAAAGTCACATGTTGACTGATAGGGTGAATATAACAATTCAGAGTAAGTGTCATATAGGAGTGCAAGTTACAGATAGGTAGCCGTGTTGGTCTGACATAGTCAAAACAAAATAAATAAATTCCTTCCAGCAGCACCTTAGAGATCAACTAAGTTTGTCATTGGTATGAGCTTTCGTGTGCATGCACACTTCTTCAGATATAAGAATGCAGTTTATTAAATGCTGCTGGCAGGGTTGGCCCAAGACACTTTGGCGCCTGAGGCAAACCACAAAATGGCGCCCCACCTCTCCACCAGGGAAGAAGGGGTGAGTGAAGATCTACATCAAGAATGGCAGTGGGGTGGGGTGGGATAAAGATCTATATCAGGATCTGCTGCCCCTGTGGATCTTGCCACCTGAGGAGGCCACCTCACCTTGCCTCATGAGTGGGCCGGTTCTGGCTGCTTGGTTTCACAAAGGGTTATTTAATGACCGACCTTAATATCTTTCTGTTTCCAAATGCCTCCCCCCCCGGCAACTTCTCTGTACCACAGTTGGTTTTCTTTAATGCGGCAATGTTAACATTCTAATGGTCTTGCTTTGTTCTCCCTTCTTTCTTTCTTTCCAAAAATCAGGGAATAATATGCTTTAAAACAAACAACTTGTAGTTACTTCAAATGCCTTTTCAAATTACCCATAGAAATTTCAGATTAGATTGCAAATTAACGAGCCAGAAATAACTGCCCTGGAGGCTGTACCGAACACTAATGAAAGCATGTGTAACGCTTTCTATCCCAGGTTTTAAAGGCATGTTACAAACATTAATTAGTTATTATCTCATCTGTGACTTTGTACACCCACAAAGCAGAACAAAATAAAATAAAATTATAAATATGGAAAGGAAGAAGATAATGTATGAAAGGAGACTTAAAATGGCCTTGTTTCTTACTGCTGTGTTTGTACGGTCACATCACAAGATATACAGCAGGTAGGAAGAAGTCTTCTGACAGCTTTAATATATATCTAAAAGCTTGCTGATATTGTTCAGCACTTAACAAACCCCATTTTCTCAGTGGTGCCTGCACAGTAGTAAAAAAGCAAAGCTCTGATCTTGTTGCAATCAATAAAACTTACAGGTAAAAGTGTGCGTTGAACACCACTAATTGGAGTTCTCCCAAGAGGAGCCTTCTATATTCAGACAAACCTCCTACATTCTCCTCTCTGTTGAAATATAATTTGAGCATCACAAAGTAACTGGGGGCTCCTGTACATGGCCATAGTGATAACAGCAGTTTGTTCCAGTGTCGGGAATTGCAGTGCATGCTTACAGTTCCCCTGCCCTCAACAACTTTCCCATTCATTTCAGTGGAACAGCTGTGCAGATGAAATTGGTTCTGTGTAAGGAAATTAGTGTGAGATAACCAGCCTCATTTAGGCAACACGCTGAAGTCTAATAAATACAGGAAGGGGTTAATACCATAGAGTAGGTTGTCCAGCTGGGCTGAGCTATGTCATTTCCCTTACATTGGGAGGAAATAGGTAGCATGTGAAGAGGTTTGAGATGGTTGATCCAGCTCAACCGCATGGCTCTCACCAGCCACTCATGAGTTCCTATACCAATAATCTAGGAACTTTACGGTACTACTTTGTAACTAAGCTTCATTTCACTCTAAGGGTTGTTGGCTGATGAAGATTTCTCAGGCTGTCCACAACAATGTCCCATTCAGCACTGCTCAATGCCCAAATCCAGGCTGCATGTTATGTTAGCAAAAGGCTCTTTTCCATAATAAATATTCTGAGATATTTTGCCATTCTCTCTCTCTCTCTCTCTCTCTCTCTCTCTCTGACACCACCTTCAAGGAAAAACCAATAATTTAGTGAGATGGTTGGACTAGCCCTGAGACTTCAGCTTTGTCCTTTTTAAACCCATTAGCTTTCTTTTACTGTATTAAAGACTACACAGAAATGCATACAGCAGAGGAGAGGTGCGCTTGAGTTTCAATAAAAACAGGTGTCAGCAGGCAAAACCAGATGCCTGATAAAACATTTAAGAAGAGTTATTTTTAGTTGAGTTTCTATTTATGTGAAAATGATGGCTTGTAGATTATGCTTTGAAGACAAAAAGAGAATGCCAGAGGAATAATTGGCTCTCGTTTAAAAGATGATGGCAAATTAAGAAAAAGTATCACCGGTTTGTCCTCCCTTTCTCACTCAAGCAATCAGATGAATGCAATCACTTCAAAGCAGCTGGGCTCTCCGAAGCTATCGCTGTTTTCAAGAGGGGTTCAATCTCATACCAGGTTTCTCAACAATCCTGGTTCCCCAAAAGTACACCTTTTTTGTGATAAAGTGAAGGGAGAATGCACTGGAAAGTGTGGGGTAACGCTTCCTTTGATACAGCATCATCTAACCTCCCTGAAAACAAATCAGAACAAATGCACAATTAACATGTCATCTGGACGTGCCCCTAGAGCTCTTAACATACTGAAAATCCAAGAGGCCACTGATAGAAAGCATTTTCATGCCGTCGTAACACATTCCATTTTATAATTTGTACTTATCCTCTGCCTTTCTTCCATGGAGCTGAAGTGGAGTATACAGGGTTCCCAGGCCATCGCTCACCTAAGCACTGATTTGACACAGACCTATGGCATCAACAAAATCATTGTGTTTTACATGGCTTCAGACCTTGCCCTGCACCTTTAGTGTCAAGGAACACAGCATACATTGCAAAATATTACCTGGAGTCCATATCAGAAATTATAGTTACATATAAGAGCATCAGCTTCTGAAAAATGCTGTACATGGAGTATTTCATTTAAAATGTTCTTATCTCTCTATCCAAATTTGCCAGCACAGTACAGTATGTTGGTGTGAGCACCAAACAAGCCATATCCAATGGCAAATAGTTGCACTAAAATCAGAAAGACACCACAAAAATGCATTAGGATTAATTCGCAAGCTTCACCTCTATGTTGGAGGGACTGCAGCTGTATTATTGGTAAAGGTAAAGGTACGCCTGACCATTAGGTCCAGTCGTGACCGACTCTGGGGTTGTGGCGCTCATCTCGCGTTATTGGCCGAGGGAGCCAGCATACAGCTTCCAGGTCATGTGGCCAACATGACTAAGCCGCTTCTGGCAAACCAGAGCAGCACACGGAAACGCTGTTTACCTTCCTGCCGGAGCGGTACCTATTTATCTACTTGCACTTTGACATGTTTTTGAACTGCTAGGTTGACAGGAGCTGGGACCGAGCAACGGGAGCTCACCCCGTTGCAGGGATTCGAACTGCCGACCTTCTGATCAGCAAGCCCTATGGTCAGTGGTTTAACCCACAGCACCACCTGCTATGGGTGTATTGGTACTGTTTCCTTATTGGTTGGCATGTGATATGGATTAAAGCTTTCTGGACAAATGTATTTAAGGAGCTAAGCCTAATATCAGTAGACATACAAAGTACTCCTCGGTTTGCTTTATTAATAATCTTCCTCAGAGAACAAAAGAATCTTCCTCACAAGAAGCTGATCATTTTGGGGGGGGTTGCAGAACGGGAATAAATACTGTAGCTCGACACTAGAAAACCACAGACAATTTGCAGACGTATGACTGGAGGCAAAAAAGTGTAGACAGTTGCTCTGATGGAGAAACTTTCCAAACAAGTAACGGCATTGAAAACTAGATTTCAATATTAGTTGGTCAAGTTACAGGTAGGTAGCCATGTTGGTCTGGCGTAGTCGAAACAAAATAAAAAACTTCCTTCCAGTAGCACCTTAGAGACCAACTAAGTTTGTCATTGGTATGAGCTTTCGTGTGCATGCACACTTCTTCAGATACACAAGATCAAGATTAGTGATAATATGATATATATTCTTTATGCAGTGCTTTTTTAAAAAAATACACTGCATACCATTTAAGAACAGGAGGGACTTTGCCAGTGGGCTCACCATATAAAAGAGACACATCAGAGGAGTGTAACAGCATAAGCAGATTCTCTGGAACTCTACTGAAATAAGAAATGGCACACCTGGATTTATTCAGTTTCTTCTTCTTCTCTCCTTCAGTAATCAATGTGTTTTAAATCTAGGTGCCTTGGGCAACTCCTGGCTTTCTATACATTATTAGATGTGATACCCCCACTGCTGAATAATGATTTTCAATGCATTCTAATCGAATGATACTAAAACCACACAGTCAACTAGACAATTTAAGAGTATTAAAGCTTACTTTAACAAAAGTCCCTCGACAGTATCTGGGGTGTCTCACCCAAGTAAATATATTATCACAGATCAAGCACCTCAGAGCTCCTAGAAATATAATTTAAGGGCAAAATACAATAAAATGGCATGACAGGAAAAGAGAGATATGGTTTAGTTGCTGTAAGGAAAGTAATCCCTCAACGTCTGTGCATACCACTTTCCCACAAAATTGCTCAAAGTGACTCACAATGTACTGTATACAAGTGAACAATAACAATTCCAAGCAACAAAAGAAGGTCACCCTAAAGCTTGCTATCTACGGGAGTAAATATCTGCAGTTCTGTCAGCATGAGAGCGGGCGTGATTTATAAGAATCACCTATGCGTAGCATTTTTATTCTTTGACACGCACTGTTATTGGTCATAGAGATCTTGCACTACATGACTGGCTGTCGTGCTAATCAGACAACAACTAAATTGCAGCATTAAAAAAAAGCCTGATGGGCTGATGTGAAAGAAAATGCATTTATCTGGAACTATTCTCTGGCAAGGAAAGCGTAACAATATGATTGAAGCAATACCTCCAAGAGAGGAAAGTGAGTGGATTCTGATTTCATTATTATTTTGCTCTCTTTTCTGTGAGGCTGAGTGTATAAAAGAAGGAAAGCTTTGAAGAGGAACTGCACAACACAACTTCATTCTTTATCTGGTTCACTTCAAAAGGTGCATTTTTTTCCATTTCTGAAAACTTAGGCCCCTATATGTGAATTTTAATCATTTGATAAAGTTGAAAATTTCACTTTCCTAGAACCCTGATTCCTGCCTTCCAGTGAAAGCTTGCAAATCCCTGCCTTTAGGGCAAGTGAAGGCAGCCATGTAATTCACAAAGTTTATTCCCTAATGTTTTCTACAGTGGTACCTCAGTTTAAGTACACAATTGGTTCCGGAAGTCTGTACTTAACCTGAAGCGTACTTAACCTGAAGCAAACTTTCCCATCGAAAGTAATGGAAAGTGGATTAATCCGTTCCAGACGGTCCGCGGAGTACTTAAACTGAAGCGTACTTAACCTGAAACGAACTTTCCCATTGAAAGTAATTGAAAGTGGATTAATCCGTTCCAGACGGGTCCGCTGAGTACTCAACCTGAAGCGTACTTAACCTGAGGTATGAGTGTAATTGGTTCTGGAAGTCCGTACTTAACCTGAAGCGTAATTAACCTGAAGAAAACTTTCCCATTGAAAGTAATGGAAAGTGGATTAATCCATTCCAGACAGGTCCGCGGAGTACTTAAACTGAAAGTACTCAAACTGAAGCGTACTTAAACCGAGGTATGACTGTATTTGCATGCCCAGCTGCAGAGTCCCACCTCCCGGCACGCCTAACTGCTGAGTGGTAAAATGAATGGACACAACAATAAGGCAATTTGGCCTAAACTGTGATTGATGAAGGGAAACTCACGAATTTTAGTAAAATTCTAGGGCTGGTGCCTTAGAACAACCAATTCAAAACAAAGTGAATAAGGCCGAAATCTCGTTTCAGATTTAAATCTAGGGTGCCAACATTTGTTTTGGCCTCAGGGCAGCTGCAGCTGCAATACGTGGTTCTCCCTCAAATCAGCCACCAATCAGAAATAGCAGCTTAACTTTTTCTTCCTGAAAGGGTAGAAACAGAGATATAGATCTCCTAAGGATTCAAGTGAGATGGCAAAAACTAAATTAATTATAGTTTTCAATTAAAACGAGATCCTGGGCCACGATAAATATTCCAGTGGCTATGCTTTCAACTAAACATTTTCGTCAGACTTCTCTCTTGTGAAATGATACACATTCTGTACACCAGCACTGCTTCTCTGATTTTTCTTACTCTTACCATAATAATAATAATAATAATAATACAGCTGAAGGGTGTCTAATCAAGACAGTGAGACTGGCAAGCAAGAAGATCGCAGAGGGGTGCATTAAGAAACCAGGAATAGCAACACCATTGTGGACATGTCAGTGCTGCTAACCAGCATATTTCTCAGGGACCACAGCTGCCTGCTAAGTGCAAATGCTGCAGAGTTGTCAAGGAACAGAGTATGAACCCTTCTTATTTCTCAAATGTTAAGTGCGCTAATGGCAGTATCTGTGACGGTGTAACATAGCAGTAAGGATATCTCTTAACCTGATAGACCAAGGACATATTTGAATGCAATATATTTGATGGTACTAAATATAATATTATACATATGATTATACCTGGATGGCAATATGCTACGTGTATAATCGGAGGCAGTTTGCTTCAGAACAGTATTTGCTGCAGAACAGAGGGTGAGGGACATTGCACCGATGTCTGCTTGTGGGTTTCCCAAGAGACATTTCGGTGGACCACTGAGAGAGCTGAATTCTGGGCTGGATGAGCTTTTCCTCTGATCCAGCAGGACTCTTTTTATGTCCATATACAGTGTGCAGAGGCTGTTTCGGGGAGTGCGACCGGTTCGGCCATACTGGGCATCACACTGCAGCGGGCAGCACAACAATGCTGCACAATGCAGTGTGAGAGGTGGGCTATTGCCAAATGTTCGCATCACCGTGCGATTTCTGTTCTCATCCTGAAGCAAAGTTCTTAACCTGAGGTACTATTTCTGGGTTAGCAGAGTCTGTAACCTGAAGCGTCTGTAACCCAAGGTACCACTGTAATAAAACACTGGAAGAAAAAGATACAGGGCGGTACTCAACTATGTTTGACTCAGAACAGACACACTGAAATTAATAAATACAACTAGGCAATGCCCATTACTTTCAATGGGTATGAGTAACACTTAGTTCATGGGTAGGCAAACTAAGGCCCAGGGGCCAGATTCGGCCCAATCGCCTTCTAAATCTGGCCTGCAGACGGTCCGGGAATCAGCATGTTTTTACATGAGTAGAATGTATCCTTTTATTTAAAATGCATCTCTGAGTTATTTGTGGGGCCTGCCAGGTGTTTTTACATGAGTAGAATGTGTGCTTTTATTTAAAATGCATCTCTGGGTTATTTGTGGGGCATAGGAATTCATTCATTATTTTTTTTCAAAATATAGTCCGGCCCCCCACAAGGTCTGAGGGACAGTGGATCGGCCCCCTGCTGAAAAAGTTTGCTGACCCCTGATTAGTTGAATACTACCTTGATAGGCTACCTTGCAACAAAGTTATCGGGGTAGATATCCACAAAGCAGCATGAGAATCTGGCTTTTACGGCGGTTTGGGTATGAGTGGTGCCTATTGCAAATCTGGGAGTGTGCCCCACAACCCTTTGAAAGGTTGCTGCAAAGGATTCTGGGGCTCTGTTTCAGCTTGCATGCTAGCAGAGCCCTAATACTATTTTATGGGATTTGAATATTTCAGATGATTAGGCTCAGTGATGCGGCGGCTTCCTTCTAATGGTAGTATGTAGTATACAGCTTGAAAACATTATTTGGTTTGCCTCTTCATACTGAGAACAGAATCCGTTTAACAGAGGGAGAAAATTACTTTTTGTTTTATGCAATATATGAAATAGGGCTTGGAGTTGTTTTTCTCTCTCTCCCAGAGATTGCTGTCAGGTAAGTCATTTAAATTCTGTGTGTCCTTTTCACCTTTATAAATAATTGTCTGTTTTCCATGTCTGTCGCCTATCTCAAAAATAATCCTCTCATGCCCCTTAAGCTATTTATTCCTAATTTACTTTAAAGACTGCAATCCTACATTGTACACTGACATTCATCTAGAAAACATTTTTAATCTAATTTAAAATGTCTGAATTGATTTGGTAAACCAATCTTAAACGAAAAATGTACATGGGATAAGGGATGACCATAGTTACTTTGGTACAAGTAGGATTTTCTCAAAAATTTAGGATTTTCTCAAAAATTATTAGCTATTGGGTTTTTTAAATGCAGAACAATGCCAGCTGTTAATATCTGTCTACCTGATGACAGGTGTTGCTTTAATTAATCTGAATTCTCTCCCCCCCCCAAGTGTAGCACATTTGGTGTTTGAACAATATCCTCAAGGTAGCGGGCTAAAAATATGATGGTGTTACCTAGAGTATGTCTTTTAATTATACTGAACAAATAAGTTTAATCATCTGTTTGCTTTTGTTCCTGACTGTTAATATGAGAGAAATCATCTGCGTAACATGCCTGCAGATAAGTCTCCACTCAGATGCTAGACACTTTTAAAAATAATGGTTTTAAAACCAGCCCATGAGCAAAACAAGGTGTCTTCATCACCATGCCCTAATTTTCCTGCTCACTCTATCCTTTTCTCATAAGCATGTAACATGAACAAGTCTTGAAATGCTGCATACACACAAAACGTGTGCAGGAACTGAACATGTAGCTGGAAGACGGAGGAAGCAATTTTCACTTAGATCTCCTTGCACCCTCCCCAATCTGCTTCAGAACGTTGGGGGAATATCCAGAAATGGCTGGGTGGTGACACCAAGCCTGTTGTGGGCAAAAAGAATAGTCAACATCACTTCCACATCTTCCAATGGGAACCTTTGCTGGATCAAAGGCCATTCTGTGAAATTGAAGGAGCTGGTTTGCAGGAAGGCAGCTCTGGATCCAAGCCATGGTTATTGAGGAAGTTGAAGTTTCCCTTCGCATGTTACAGTGGTACCTCGCAAGACGAAATTAGTTCATTCCACGAGTCGTTTCGTGTTGCGATAATTTCGTCTTGCGAAGTGCGGCTTCCCATAGGAATGCATTGAAATTTAATCAATGCGTTCCTATGGGGGGGGGGAGTGCAAAAAAAGGCACCGACTCACCCGCCATGGCCGCTCCGGAATTTTTTAAGGCTCTGGGGAGGGGGAAGCAGGAGGACGGCCAGGGAGAGGCTCCCTCCCTCCTTCCCCAGCAGCCGGACCCTCGCGCCCAAGCAGACAGCCCGTTCACACGCAGGCAGGCAGGCGATGGCGGGCGGCGGAAGCACAAGGCGGCTGAGACTTTCTCCTCGCGGCGCCCTGCTTCGTCTTGCGAAGTTTTCTATGGCACGGCCGTAGAAAACTTCGTCTTCCGAGTCTGCCAAAAAATCACAAAACGTTGTTTTGCGATTTTTCCGTGCCGCGAGGCGTTCGTCTGGCGAGGTACCACTGTATACACATTTTCTTTGACCGACTGTTGTACAAGCTTATGAAACTCCACAACAACCTGCAAATCCTCTTTGACCAGAGGCAACAGCGCAATGAGGTACACACTAAGAACAGTGGTCCCTCTTTCAAGCTACTTTCAAGACTGGGGGCGGGGGGAGGACCCTGCTGTTTGCCTTCAGTAAGGAAAATGACATTATTTTACTGGTGCCAGGTGGTAAACATCCAAGTACGTTAACAGTTCTAAGTTCAAGTGTTTTTAGTTTTGTAAAAAACCATTTAAACAACTTTGCGAGAACTGCCTGTTTCTTTTTTGGCTACTTTCACAGCTCCCAGTTTGGATTCCCATTGGCCCCATCAAGCAGAGGAAGACAAGTTCTGTTCCAAACAGTTGCCATGAAACCATTGCTCCAAGCTGTAAGCAAAAAAAAGGGGGGGGAGAAGAATGTTTGTGTGTGGACTTTCAGATTAAATGTGATTAGTTCCATGTTTCATGTCTCTCTACGCAAAGGCTACAGTAAATACTTTATTTGGTATAGACAACTGGCTCATGTGAATTATAAATGTTGGTGTTCACACTCTGCTCCTCCCCGGTAACCTTTTAAAGAGGCACCATTGCTCAGACTGGCCATAAGCCAAAAAGTAAAACTGGCAATATAAAAGACAGATGTGAGGACTATTATTTCAAGTAGCACAGAGGTGCAAAAATAAGAGGTGTCTGGTCCATGCAACCAGAGCAGGCGTCCCCAAACTCGGCCCTCCAGATGTTTTGGGACTACACCTCCCACCACCCCTAGCTAACAGGACCAGTGGTCAGGGGTGATGGGAATTGTAGTCCCAAAACAGCTGTAGGGCCAAGTTTGGCGATGCCTGATCTAGAGAACAGTGGGTGGGTCACTCCATTCTAGGTAGGACAGTGGTTCTCAAACTTTTTTCTCTGGGCCACACTTTCAGAATAAAATCTTGCTTGTGCAACCCCAATTTCTTAATATATAAGAAATACATTGGAAAACAAAAAGAAACAACTCCTAGCAGGGCTACTGGTTGTGCTAGGTGGGGGCTGATAGGAATTGGGGGTCCAACAGTATCTGCAGGGCCACAGATTCCCCGTCTCTTCTTTAGAGAGGTCAAAGCAAATGTTCCGAACTGTTCTAGCTAACAGATCAGTCTGAGACAGAAGCTGGTTACTGATGTAGCCGTGTGAGATGCATCACACACCCTTCTGCATTTCTGCTCTTAAATATTTCACCTTAAACGGCTTGGCTGTGGGCATTCAGGAGATCAGCGAACCAAATAACCTTCCATAAAAGGGACAACAGCGAGTCATTTCACATTTCCAATCCAATAAAACTCATTTCAATGCTCTGTCTTGTTCCATGTCATTTCCTGCAGTATTACTAACCTCATAACATCCCCTCCACCTTCTTTTGATGCTTTCCCCTCTATTCCTTTGGAGGCCAAATGCGTGGCTAATGCCAGAGGGGAAGTGTTTAGTTTTAGAGGGAAACTGGCTCTTAAATTGAGCACCATTCCTAGTAAATATAAGTTAGGGCTTCTGTGAAATTTGCTGAAGGGGGGGGGGCAGGATTGTTCGCAGATGCACAGAGGTGGGAAGTTACAGTTGGTAGCATACTCCCAGGTCATACATGGAGCTAACAGGCATATGCAATCTTCACATGTGATAATGTACACTTTATCCACACACATCCCTCTAGGGCCATTTTACACATTTTTAACTCAAAATGTATGCAATACCATCACATCTGAAGTGACTGTATTCTTGTCAGGGACCGTGCTGAGGAGGACTGCACTGAAGAGGAATGGTGGGAGCCCTCCCCCTCCCCCCAATCCTGAATCTTCCCTGGAGCAGGAAGACAGTATAGATTTGGAACAGTGGTTTGCAGAGGGGCATAGTTCAGAAGGCAAAAGCTGGGAAATACTGGATGGGGAACAGCTAGGAGAAGAAACACTGGAAGAGAGAGGGTTAAAAGATTTACAGTCGTTGGACAGCATTCCTCCACTGCCCTCCCCAAAGTCACGAAGAGCTCAGAAAGTCTCAGAACAGAAAGCGCAAAGGGTACAAGCTCAGACATAGGAATGATGTAGACTAATAGGGATGGATGGGTGGGGTATAAACCTTAATTGGGAGCACCGCCATTTCTAAAGGAGATATGTTCTTTGTCTCTCACTGTGATTATTAATGAATCTAACTAGTAAGATGTTCCTTTCGTTTGATCTTATTTACTGCCACAGGGGAGGAAGCTGATTCCTGAAGCCTGACAATTCATCTGTTTCTCCATGCATGTACATTGTACTTTACAAGCATGATGTGTGAAGCAACTTTTAGAGGGACTGATTCTGGAGTAAGAAGAGCTGAGCCAGGTGGGGGGGGGGTGGAACATATTTTACAATTATAAGATTGTATTAAACTGGAAACATGGACAGCTGGCTTGTAGACATGTCCATGTGACTATTATGCAGGATAGATCACATATATGATGGTGCTTGTGTGTGTATCTGTGGAATAACACTCCATGCATCCACCAAAGTGAACTTTTGCCCTTGAACACTTAAGCTCAGTAAATCACTTCAGGGGTTTTTAAGGAATCACAAGCCTCTTTAAGTTTACATTAAAAAATTATTTTACAGAATAAGGGATTGATTCTACTCAAGAGTAAACCCCACTGGAAATAATGGATGTGATCGTCCTTGATAGCTCAGTTGTTTACAGCATGGTGCTGATAATGCCAAGGATGCAGGATCGATCCCTGTACAGTGGTACCTTGGTTCTAAACTTAATCAGTTCCAGAAGTCTGTTCCAAAACCAAACCGTTCGAAAACCAAGGCATGCTTTCCCATAGAAAGTAATGCAAAATGGATTAATCCATTCCAAACTTTTAATAACAATCCCCAAAACAGCAATTTAAGATGAATTTTACGATTTAACGAGACCATTGATCCATAAAATGAAAGCAATAAACAATGTATTACAGTCACTCAATCAGTAGCTGAACTGGGTTCCACACAGTTTCTCTCTCTCTCTCTCTCTCTCTCTCTCTCTCTCTCTCTCTCTCTCTCTCTCTCTCTCTCTCTCTCACACACACACACACACACACACACACACACACAGAGCCACAAAAACGCAAAATAAATAGCAAAACCAGACAGACCTCAGTGTAATACTCAAAACAGAAGTGTGGCACTCAAATTGTCAGCGTAACACTCAAATTGTCAGCGTAACACTCCAAACGGAAACAGAAGTGTAGCACTTCAAACGGAAGCGTAACACTAAAAACGGAGCATGTTCGACTTCTGAAGAAAGTTCGCAAACCAGAACACTTACAGGTTTGCAGTGTTTGGCTTCCAAGTTGTTTGAGAACCAAGGTACCACTGTATGGTACAACTGCATATTCTTGCATTGCAAGGGGTTGGACTAGATGATCCACAGGATCCCTTCCAACTCTACAATTCTGTGATTTCCATGAATTATGTGGTCCAAACACTTAGAGGGGTATGCCACCTCAAGCATCCATTCGATTACTGCTTCAGGCTTTAAAAGATGGGGAGTACTCAGTGATATTATGAATTTGTTATGAACAGAATGAAAAAGCCAAGTTTCACTAATCTTGGAAATGACTTAGTTTTGTTAGCTCAATCAGCAGTCAGATAGAAGACTTCTTAACCTAAGGAGGATGAAGATAGTTCACTTATTTTACATCAAACAAACAAACTCATCATTCTCAAGAGCACAGCAAAATAGTTTTTCATATTTTATATATCTATCTACATCCATAACAGAGAGAAAAGTGCTTGGTGCATTATCATTTTTGTGGAAGCAAAATAAGCCAGACAAAATAAAGTCTGGTTTTCATAAAGAAGCATCTGCTTGTACCTTCTGATTGCATCAGCACAACCTCAGCAATGAACATATATATGTAAGTATTGAAGGCTAAGTAGGATCATAGAATTGTATAGTTGGAAGGGGGCACAAGAGACATCTGGTCCTGCAAGGGAATATTTCGCCCAGCATTGGGCTCGAACCCACAACCCTGAGATTAAGAGTCGCATGCTTTTCTGACTGAGCTACGTTCAGTGGAATTGGCTTTCTCAAAAGAGAGGTGTTTCTGAAGTTCCACGTGTTTAGGGGCTGCCTGTGGGTCACCCAGAAAGAAATGCACTCTGTGTATGCTCAGGAAGGTTATTTTTGTTCTTACTCAACTTTCCAGCACTCATCACCTGTGTACAGTGCCGGAGCTGAGCTTCAGTCCAAACATGTTTGCTTTCATCTAGAAGTAAAAGAAAAAAATTAAAAAATAGCAGGCATTCTTTGTCTAGCTAATACTGTGAATCAAATTTAAAATTATAGAGCAATGGAAGATGTAAGTACCACTTGCAGTTCCCAAAAACCTAATAAACATGGCACCTGTAACCATTCCAATCAACATGAACAATTTGATTGCTTCATTTCCTGGCTAATTTTGTTTTATCCATCAGCACTAGGAGAGAGAGAGTTCCTTAATGATGCTAGGAAGGTTTGTACAGATGGCTAATTACTCTTATTTACAGACTGGCCAAATTACCTCACCAAAGGAATGTGAATCTGATTTTATAATAGCCAGTTTTCTGGACCTTTTTAAAATATATTATTTCTTGTATGGATGTTTCTGGAATCTACCTAGTAGTAAATATGTGGCTTCATTTATTTTCCTATTCCAAAGCCTCTGGTAACTTTTTTCACATCAGAAATGTCATCATATGCCATGACAGCAGTGGACAATCTGGATTTTCCTTGAGAACAAGTGTTTGTGGATGTGAGAGCTGGACCATAAAGAAGGCTGATCACCGAAGAATTGATGCTTTTGAATTCTGGTGCTGGAGGAGACTCTTGAGAGTCCCATGGACTGCAAGAAGATCAAACCTATCCATTCTTAAGGAAATCAGCCCTGAGTGCTCACTGGAAGGACAGGTCCTGAAGCTGAGGCTCCAATACTTTGGCCACCTCATGAGAAGAGAAGACTCCCTGGAAAAGACTCTGATGTTGGGAAAGATGGAGGGCACAAGGAGAAGGGGACGACAGAGGACGAGGTGGTTGGACAGTGTTCTCGAAGCTACGAACATGAGTTTGACCAAACTGCGGGAGGCAGTGCAAGACAGGAGTGCCTGGCGTGCTATGGTCCATGGGGTCACGAAGAGTCGGACACGACTAAACAACTAAACAACAACAACAAGCAATCTGTGGGACACATGATATCAGGACATGTGTAGAGAGAGTAAACTGGGGTGTCCCCGTGTAAAAATATGAATCCCCAGATTTCAAGAATTTAGGGCAGACAGGTTATAAGAAAAAACACAAGGAAATCCACAAAAAGAATAGAGGTAGCAACTTGCTGCAGAAATGCTTCTGCAACTAAGCTAGTTACTCAGCATGCACTTTTGAATGCAATAGGTAATTGGTGCTTTGAACAGGGAATTAATGATAAGGAATAGCCAGCCAGGTAAGTGTCTTCAGTGGGGAATTTGAACAATGGCCCTGCATGAAGTGCATGCAATAGCCAGGTGGTGCTTTGGGAAACCAAGAGCAAAAACTAAAATCGCCTGTCTGCAAAGATTGCCCCAGACATGCAGTGCTAATATTTGGGAAGGCAAAAATATATGCAGAAAAGAAGTTGGACAGTTTTGCACATGTGATGTCAGGGAAGCCATTATTATGAACATGACTTCCACATCCTTCAGGTAGCACGCAGGCTTGCCTGCGCAGTTAAATGAGCTTTTGTAAATGGTGTACAGGGATGCCCCGCAAGACGAAATCAATTTGTTCCGCGAGTTGTTTTGTATTGCGAAAATTTCGTCTTGCGGTTTTCCAATTTAAACAAATCAAAGCAAAAAAAATGCAAAAAATTCGTCTTGCCAGTCATCAAAAAGATCGCAAAACACTTTCGTCTTACGAGTTTTTTTGTTGCGCAAGGCATTCGTCTTGCGAGGTACCACTGTATTTCTGTAAGGGAAAAAAGTAAGGGATGTGGCAGAACAGAGAATGGCATTAGAAAGAAGGACTATGGCCTTGGAAGTTGAAGCATAGTATGACAGGGAAATATAATGTGTACCGATATATAATGGTGACCTATATTACAGAGGCCCGGCTCATATTATTCCTCTTTACATAGTTTCAAAGTACAGTCGTACCTTGGCTCCCAAATGCCTTGGGAGTAGAACCTTTCAGCTCCTGAATGATTGAAAACTGGAAGTGGGTGTTCCGGTTTTCAGACGTTCTTTTGAAAGCCGAACGTCCAATGGGGCCAAACGTTCCAATCAGAAGCTGCTCTTTGGAAGTCGAACCTTTTGGAAGCTGAACGGACTTCCGGAATGGATTCTGTTCGACTTCCAAGGTACAACTGTAGACAGGGAAGAAAATAAAATAAATGGATAGGATGAAAAAAGTGGTATATTTTTCAGTGCACCTGAAAAGAAGTGAAATTGCATCCCACTACACTTTGAGCATGGGACGCAGGTGGCGCTGTGGGTTAAACCACAGAGCCTAGGGCTTGCTGATCAGAAGGTCGGCAGTTCGAATCCCTGCGACGGGGTGAGCTCCCGTTGCTCAGTCCCAGCTCCTGCCAACCTAGCAGTTCGAAAGCACGTCAAAGTGCAAGTAGATAAATAGGGACCGCTACAGCGGGAAGGTAAATGGCATTTCCGTGTGCTGCTCTGGTTCGCCAGAAGCGGCTTTGTCATGCTGGCCACATGACCTGGAAGCTGTACGCTGGCTCCCTCGGCCAATAATGCGAGATGAGCGCGCAACTCCAGAGTCGGTCACGACTGGACCTAATGGTCAGGGGTCCCTTTACCTTTACCTTTTTTACACTTTGAGCACTCAATCTGGGGTGAATGGTCTGGAGATGGAAGCTATAGCAAGAGAGAAAGCCAGCCAGCTAGAATTTCAAGTAAAGTGTTTTAGCGGTAGGTACAAAAAGCAAATGCAGATTACATATAGCAATTCTGAAATAAAATAAGACTTATGTAAGATAGCTATTCTTATAAAAAAAATGCAAAGGATTTGGCAGTTTTAATAATGCCTTATTAAAGAAAGCATCAGCTTTATATATTCAGCTTTATAATTTAGCTACTGTTTTGTGTATCACATCATCTGTGTGCCTTGAAGACAATGGGGGGGGGGGAAGGCAAATGAGTTATTAAAAGTATAGCTGCTTTTGTGGTGAATTGTACTTACATTTCAGTCTTAAAGGCAGAAAATGAGATATGCTATTTTTTTATTTGTTCATTAGGGGTGACATATTAGAAAGGCATAACTAGGATTCCTTATTCATTAAAATAAATTGTGTTCTGGGGAAACTTTCTCCGGCTGTTAGTGAGACTTGAGCATATTTCAAAAATTATGTGTAATTTGAGCTGGCAGCCTTTTGTTTACTTTTGCTTTAGTGAAATCCTTCAAGGCAGAAGAGTCGCTTTATTAGATTCATCCAAAGGGAATATGATTTCCATAAACTAATTCCACATGTTAAAATGGAAGTACATTTATGGAAACATAATAAAACTGATATCTATGACCAAACTGACTGCCCTGTCCTAGGACACTGTCTCCCTGAGATCATAAGCATAGATGTACACTTTACCAGGTGAGTGGGTTGCACAGCTACACTTCTGTTTGTGTCAGAAAGGTGGACAACTATGTAGTAATTTCCAGATAAATAGAATGCATTAACAGGACAAGCGAACAGAAAGCCTAGTAAACGAGAATGGTGCTAAATAACAAAATTGGTCAAAAGCAGCAGCATCTCACCTTCCTCTCTACCCAGCAGTACAAAATGCATTGATCACACAAGATGTCACGGCTCTCGCAATTTATGCGACCACATGCTCCACTTGGAGTGGTACTTTGGAGCAGGATGACGACACCTGTCCTGAGTGTTTTCATTCAGGAAAGTACAGACATACGGCATAATGCCACTTTAAAATATCCACATTTTTGTATTGAAGGATGGTCCCAGGGAGAGTAATGTACTCTTGGTAAAGGTAAAGGGACCTCTGACCGTTAAGTCCAGTCGCGGACGACTCTGGGGTTGCGGCACTCATCTCACTTTACTGGCCGAGGGAGCCGGTGTTTGTCCGCGGACAGGTTCTGGGTCATGTGGCCAGCATGACTAAGCTGCTTCTGGCAAACCAGAGCAGTGCATGGAAACGCTGTTTACCTTCTCGCCAGAGCGGTACCTATTTATCTACTTGCACTTTGACGTGCTTTTGAACTGCTAGGTTGGCAGGAGCAGGGGCCGAGCAACGGGAGCTCACCCCATCGCGAGGATTCGAACCGCCGACCTTCTGATCGGCAAGCTCTAGGCTCTGTGGTTTAGACCACAGCGCCACCCACGTCCCATGTACTCTTTGCATGTCAGTACAAAGATCATTTATACAAGAGTCTGAAAACAGTGGCAGATAATAGAAATTGCCATAAAATCCTCTATATTGCATATTTTGTGGCTGTTTCCTTTGCCAACCGATCCCATTTGTGATAAGCAAATGCTTACACCATCAAAGGATTCTCCGCTAACAAATTTCCCCCAAGTACTTGCTCCTTTCAGTGTATATTTCCAGAACTAGAGGTGTTGTTTTTCTGGCTCTGAGATGAAATCCATCTGATGCAAAGCTTGAGTGAAATAATGATAATCAGGTCTATTTACTCCCATTCTGCTCACAGCAAACAGTTCTCTTTTTAAAGGGAAGTGTTAGATTCCCTTTGGCAGAGGCAGCTGAAATGTGCGAACTGCTGACATATTTAGCATTTCTTTCAAGTCTGGAAGCTGGAAATAAGCTTCTATGAAAATCAGGCTAGACAACTGGTGTAAAACACATTTCCCTCCCAGACAATGCTGCTAATTCTGATGCTATCTGTTTTTTGTTTTTTTAAAAAGCCAAAAGGCTAAAAATTACATGTACAGAATACAACACTGTGTATATCTCTTGTTTATGGTGCTATTCTGCACTGCACACCACTGTAAAGTGCAATGAAAGTGCGAGCATCTTAGGTTGTTTTTCTTTATCATGCAGCTCTGCAGCAGACAACATTGCAGTTCTGAAGTAAGAGGGTGCTGCTTCAAAGGTCATTTCTTTTATTCAAGTTCTGTGATTCTGTGATAACTTCATGCATGAATACCAGCACTGGATCACTAATTAAAGGAGAGAGCTGCTTCTCTATTAACTTCCATGGGGTGAAAAACACTGGCTTCCCAGAGCTAGCTGGAGGTGGGGGAATCTGCCACGCCCCATAGGTTTGTGGTTATCCCAAGGGTCCCTGGCCAATTTCCAGCGCATGTACCACTGCTTGTTTGCCCCAGAGAGCAAGGGCCCTTGACTTAAGTGGGGCTTTTGAGCAAAGTGTGCACTGGGGCACAACCTCCAAGTTAGTGTCTTTCTGCTTGCACCTTGTAATGAAGTAATGAAAAGGCAAGCAAGATATTGTCAGAAGTTCCTGCCTCTGACTTGTCAGATTTAGGCTGTGGAGCCAGTTCCCTGGGAGGAAGCCTCATTGAACTTGGTGGGAATTACTTTTGAATAGACATTGTCCTAGACAAATAGGATTGTGATGTTAAACACCCAGTTTAAGAGTCATTTGTGATTACTGAATTACACCATGGTGGTTGTTTTTCTGGCGATGGGGTGGGTGAACAGACACATCTCCATACCAGGGGCACAAGGGGGCCTAGGTACACTCCTGGCTTGGGCACATAGGATTTGTAATCCAGCTACATCTAGAAGGAGCCATGCTCGGTACGCCTCTTGCAGACAGTACTGCTCTAAATGGACCAAGGGCATAAGGCAGTCTCCTCTGTTCCTAAAAGCAATACTTGGAACAAGATACAGAGGTGTTAGCAATTCCCTTTGCATGACAAATGGCAAACATGCTTAAGATGGCAGTGCTTGCAATTAGCTAATGTGATATAACTTGTAGGCAATTGTGGCAAGGTGTAACAAACAGTCAAGACAAACTGCTCTTGGGCAGCCAGCAACATGTCGAGTAAGTTGTACCCAGGCCCCATGTCCCCCTTCCTGGCTATGCCTTGTACCATAATCTTCTGGAGCTTATTAAAGAAAAGAGAACTCCATTGTAATCTTGCTGTAAAATAAAACAATCAGTTCATGCAACTTAAAAACATTAAAACTGACCAGTACACTTTCAGACAATGGAGGCTGCTCTATTAGGGCAAACAGGACACTGCCCTACCACCCTCAGTGTACACCCAGCTAGCTCCCACCTGCCTGCATCCTTGCTTACAACCAGTCCAGGAAGTGGCACTGCTCAGTGGCAGACTTTGGGCTTTCAAATTTCAGCAGCGCCCTGTGCGATACCAAAATTTGATGCCCGGCCAGCCTCTTGCTTCTGTTCTAAGTCATCGTTGTGGCTCCCTGTGACATCCTCTCAACTCAGGGCCTAGTGCGGGCATACTGTCCGTGCTCCCCTAAATCCGACTCTGCACTGCTTATCAGCTTTCTCCTCCAATGCTGTAATTGGTTAGCTCTGACTGTTCACTTATGGTTGAACTCATTGCTTTCCGCCCAACCGTCAAAAGCATACCTAGGCAAGCAGTGCCTCGCCACACAGAACAGCAGCACTTAGTATTAAAGGAATGCCCGCAGCAGTCTAGATAATTCACTGTGCCACAGCCTTTCATACATCTGTGTAATTCAAACTGTGTTGTAGGTAGATGGTTTGAGCACTGGTCAGTCTGTTGAAAATGTTTACTCATCAGCTCATGGAAGATGGGGCAGAAATGTCCCCAGCCCTTTTTTTTTCCTGCCAATGAATTGCTGGGTCCAACACCACAGAAATACAGGCAGACTATTTCATGCGGAGATTTTGTTCCTGGCCCCCGTGCGCGTCAGTGGAGCACATATAAGCATGCCCTACCCCGTTCCAAGCTATGCTCATCCCTCTTTAAGGTCCAAAAGGACCCACGCATTGGCGATCATGTGTCAATTGGACACACCTAAAATGGTCACTGCCTGTAGTAATTTGTACTCTGTGGATTCAGGCTTTAAAAGGGTCCTCAGAGCATCAAAAAGACACGGAAAACATGCATAATTATAGGAAAGCAAAAATAAGCAGTAATAATTAATGCAGAAGCATACCAGATTATTAATCAATCAACCATAAAAAATAATATTAATAATATACAGTAATGATTGGGTGGTGAATGCATATGGGTAAACACCACCCAAAAGTGATTCATGCGTTGTCTAACGGTTCTCTCTGCAAGCTGCTCCTGTTAGCAGAGAGCACATCTCTTCAGCAGGGAAGATGCAAGAAATGCCTCACATCCCTTCCTTCTGACTGCTTAGCAACAGTGATTAAGTGACTAAGCATCTTTAGCAACAGCAACTCCTCCTTATCTGCATAATAAGTCTTAGAATGTTTCCTCAACATTTTGCTTTCTAATTTTCTTGGGAGATATCAGATTGATGTGCTTTTTAAAAATGAAAGTTAGGAGTCGGGGCCTTCCGCTAGGGTCAGGGCTGGAAGAAGGAAATACAGCATAGCTGCCAAGTACCCCGTATTTCCCGGGAAACCCCCATTTTTCCTTACCATTTCCCGGAGGTCTCCCGTTTCAGCTCCTCTCCCGTTAATCTCCCTTATTTTGGTTCCTGTCAGCGGCCATTTTTCTGGTGCCGCTTTGCCCATCTATTGGCACCAGAAAATGGCTGGCGCCGGAAGTCGCGTCTACGCATGTCCGGAAGTGCGTAGACGCAACTTCCAGTGTCGCTTTGCCCATCTATGGGCACCGAAAATGGCCGGCGCCGACACTGGAAGTTGCGTCTTCGCACTTCCGGACATGCGTAGATGCGACTTC
The DNA here is from genome assembly GCF_965207765.1 of Zootoca vivipara. Lineage (NCBI taxonomy): Eukaryota > Metazoa > Chordata > Lepidosauria > Squamata > Lacertidae > Zootoca > Zootoca vivipara. Next base: position 27,390,460 of record NC_142586.1, on the reverse strand, counting down.
TGGCGCCGGCCATTTTCGGTGCCCATAGATGGGCAAAGCGACACCGGAAGTTGCGTCTACACAACTTCCGGTGTCGCGTGGCTGCCGATCCCGGATTTCTCTGCGAGAAACTTGGCAGGTATGAAATACAGTGGTACCTCTGGTTATGAAGTAATTCGTTCCGGAGGTCTGTTCTTAACCCGAATCCATTCTTAACCTGAGGCGCGCTTTCGCTAATGGGGGCCTCTCGCTGCCGCTGCACCGCCACCACACGATTTCCATTCTCATCTTGGGGCAAAGTTCTCAACCCGAGGTACTACTTCTGGATTAGCGGAGTTTGTAACCCGAAGCGTTTGTCACCCGAGGTACCACTGTAGTTACAGGTAAGCATCCACCTACACATAGAATATCAGCATGGTGTGACTAGAAAACAGATGCAGTGCTGACCCTTCACTCATCAGGAGCTGCATGCCAGCTGGACCGATGTTTTTTTTTGTCATGCTCATATGTGCCAACAAGGCTCTGGTTGTTGTTGTTTTTTAAGCCAAGAACAGAAGCAAGTGAGTTTTCCACACATCAAAACACTTAGAAAGCTGTTTCCAGGTTTAATTATGGAGCTCAAATGGAATTCTTGTTTCCTGCTGACATTTTTCTAGTGAAATCTGTCAGATGCTATACTAGGCTCAGCAGCATATATTGTAATTAGGGTTGCCACCTTCTTCTCTTCCTTTAAAAGAGATTGCCTGCCTTAGCAGCTTCATGGCAACAAGCAGAAAATAAACGGGGAAGGTTTTTCCGTTGCTGCAACTCCATACAGGGAAAGGCTTCAACTGCTGAAGTTCTGTTTTGCCTCCCCCCCCCAATTCCTTGCAGTTATTCAAGACACAGGAATCCTGCAGTCCCGGAGAGAGACTGAAAGCACCCTCCTGTTGGCTGACAAGATGATGACACCACCACTCAACTCTTGCAGCTGCTAATGAAAATATCTGCGCCTACTTAGCCCCATTCTCACTCAGACCCCACCTGTGCCATGCATTTAAAGCATCAATCTGTGCCATAAGTTTCTAGCACTATTATACCACTTTAACAGAGTTGTTAGGAGACTCCTATTTCCCCCCAAAGCTAAAATTCCCGGAGGGATTAACAATCAAGGAACTCTGGGAATTGTAGCCCCATGAGGGGAATGGAATTCTACCAACTCTCAGCATCCTTAACAAACTACGTCTCCCAGGATTCTTTAGGGCAGGCACCCCCAAACTGCGGCCCTCCAGATGTTTTGGCCTACAACTCCCATGATCCCTATCTAACAGGGCCAGTGGTTGGGGAAGATGGGAATTGTAGTCCAAAACATCTGGAGAGCCGAAGTTTGGGGATGCCTGCTTTAGGGGGAATCCATGACTGCTATGATAGTGCTTTAAATATGCGGTGTAGATGTGGCCTGGAGACTGATCAGCATTAGAGTAATGGAGTAGCTAAGCAGTGGTGTCATTAAAATGTCAGCAAATGAAGGGTTTTTTCAGTCTAATGCCTGCAGCAGCAAATCTTGTTCCTCACCCCTTTGAGGATGTTGTTGATGCAGTTATAATAGGAGAAATCCCCGCTGGCCTTTAGTCTATGAACACTCAAGCCAACAATAAACCAGTTAGTCTTTTTAAAATGCCACAAGGCTTCCCCGACCAGACACTTTCCTCATGTTGTTGGACTGCAGTTTCCATAGTTCGTGACCATTGCCTTGTTGTCTTGGCCTGATGGGAGTTACCTATAGTCTAAAAGTCACCAAATTGGAGAAGGGCAGATTAACGTAACTACCTCTTGGCATAGCTGCCAAGTTTTCCCTTTTCTCGCGAGGAAGCCTATTCAGCATAAGGGAAAATCCCTTAAAAAAAGGGATAACTTGGCAGCTATGCCTCTTGGGAATTAACCTTAACTGTAGTGTGAGGCTGTTGAGGATAGAACAGAAAACGTGTATTAAATATTAACTGCCCTAAAGCACATTTGAAGTACTTCTCCCCCCTCAAAGAATTCTGGGTACTGTAGTTTACCCCTCATAGAGTTACAGCAACCTGGGTTTTCTTCACCCGGAACTCGCCAGAACTCAGTTCCAGCCCCTCTCAGGTGGATACCATTGCTATTATAAGAGAAAAGGAGAGGTGTTCATGGTGAGTTCCGGCACCTCTTTCCCTAGAAAAATAGCACTGCCATCAACCCTGAACAAACTACAGTACCCACAATTCTCTGAGGGAAAGAATGTGCCTTAAAAGTATAGTGTGTGTACACAGCCTAAGATGAGAGCCTCGTCCCATCCAGCTGTGGAAGAATCTACAGTTTTCTTAAACCCACCCCCTCTTATAAAAGTCTCCTTCCAAACCCTCTGAATGTGGGTAGCTATCACAGAGAATTCATAGTTTTGAAGAAACTGTAGAATTCTGGAGGGGAAAGAAGTAATCTTGGTTTTCATTTCCAAAATGGAGATAAGAAAAAGGAAGGGGGAGGGATTTTTAAGAGCTCTTCCTGGAGATTAAAAGTGTTTTACAGTAAATAACAAATTAGACCACACTTTAATATCTGTTTTACTGTTGACAATTTATTCCAGGCTCCCAATTTGGATTTAAAAACGCCTTTTGGTTGTTTCAGATTAAATGGGGCCAAACTACGTGTTTGACAAAGAAAAAAGTAACAGTAGTACAGTGTTTTGTTGTAAAGGCCACTTTTGGTGGAGGCTGATGGTGGTGGGAACCTGATTTTCACCCTTTCCCCACCAACTATTTTCCCATTTCAATTCCTCCCCATTCCCCTGTGGCTTTAGCTCTCATTAAATAAATAAAAAACTACTTTTTAAATGTCATGGTGAAAAGCTATTGAGAGGTGGCTTGGGAAACGATGGGTGCAGAAAGGGTTAAGCACTTCTCTGCTTCTGATTGTCCCCTACTGGAAAAAGAAGCTTTTTCTCCCTCCAGAACAGGCCATCAGGTTATTATTACACATATTTATGTGTAGTGTGTCATTTGAGCTTTAGGCTCTAGAGAATAAATTGCTAGTTTGAAATCGCTCGAAAGTATTTTTACATCAGAATCAAGATTATGCTATCTACTTTTCTGAGAAGAAAAACCACACATTTTAAAAATAAGCGTTGCCAACAAATTGTCCTCTGCTGTTCTGGGAATAGTCAAATATGTTCAAAAAAGTAACTTTCCCCCAGCTGCAACCCCATATCAACTTTGGGTGCCATGGAGGGGATTGATTGTTCAGGGAAAGAACTCCTGGATCCGGGGCTCAGTTGGCTTAGCTGTTCTGAAATGACATAAAACTGGATGCAGACTAAAGGCTTGTCCTTGCTTCCACTTGTCCTTTCCCAGGGAAAACCTGCTCTTTAGCTTTAAATCAGAACAAACAGCATGGTAAACCGATTGCTGTTTGTTCTGAATGAGTGCTAAAGAGCAGTTTCGAGCGACGGGTGGGAAACAGGAGGAAAAGAAGTGCAGATAAACCGTAAGTCAACTGAACTATGGCTTTATCCACACTTGCCTTTCCTCTGCTCTTTCCAGAGCAGGTTGTGGCAGGGAAAGCTCCAGGGCAAAAACAAACAAGCAAACACATTCAGACATGGAGCTTTTAAGTGTAGACCTGTGCCAGGAAAGAGCCAGACAAAAGATAAGCCCTTAGTTTCCAAGTCATGACTACCTTTTCCCAGGGCAGTTGTCTACCAGCTCCATCTGGTACTCCAGCTGAGACCCTACCGGTACCTGCCTGCGCCCCGTTTTGCCATGGACTTCTGCAAGGTGCTCTGCATGGGCTACCTTTGAAGGTGACTCAAAAACACAATCCAGAATGCAGCTGCCCAATTGGTGACTGGGAACAGCTGCCAGGACCATCTAAGACCAGTCCAAAAAGATTACATTGGCACCCAGTATGTTTCCAAGCACAAATCAAAGTGTTGGTGCTGACCTTTAAAGCCCTAAATGGCTTCAACACTGTTATACTTGAAGGAGTGTCTCCATTCCCATTGTTCAGCCTGGATACTGAGATCCAGCTCTGAAGGCCTTCTGGCAGTTCCCTCACTGTGAAAAGTGAGGTGTCAGGGAACCAGGCAATGGGGCCTTCTCAGTAATTGTGCCTGCCCTGTGGAACACCCTCCAATCAGATGTCAAGGAAATAAACAACCACCTGACTTTTAGAAGACATCTGAAGGCAGCCCTGTATAGGGAAGCTCTTGATGTTTGATGCTTTACTAGTTACAGGTAGGTAGCCGTGTTGGTCTGACGCAGTCAAAACAAAATTTGAAAAATCCTTCCAGTAGCACCTTAGAGACCAACTAAGTTTGTCATAGGTATGAGCTTTTGTGTGCATGCACACGAAACTTAGTTGGTCTCTAAGGTGCTACTGGAAGGATTTTTCAAATTTTGTTTTGACTGCGTCAGACCAACACGGCTACCTACCTGTAATGGTATCTGAAGAAGTGTGCATGCACACGAAAGCTCATACCTATGACAAACTTAGTTGGTCTCTAAGGTGCTACTGGAAGGATTTTTTAAATTTTGCTTTGATGTTTTACTGTGCTTGATGTTTTAATTTGTTGAAAGCCTCCCAGAGTGGCTGGGGCAACCCAATCAGATGGTGCCACGAACTGGCAGGATGACACGGGGAAGAGGATCCCAGTGAGGGTTGTAGCCAGAACTGGGACACACTGGGGCAAGCTGGGAAATACTCACAATATGACAGAGGATGGGAAGGGGATGGGGGGGGTCAGAGAGCAGCAGGACCCATCACCGGAACCATAGGGGCCCCTGTCTCCCCAAATATGATGGGCTCTGAAGCGTAGGAAGCTTGCTAGTTCTGGGAGGAGGTGTGTGATTCCTCAGCTGGAGTAGGCTTGGAACAGGTGAGGGTCATATGGCTCATCAGGCCCAGGTGCTGCAATCAGCATGCAAAGTACAAAAGGGAAGCAGAGGGGAGGGGCTGTGTTTGCTCAACTGTCCACATTGATGGACCTTGGATTGGATGCTGCTGGATCTCTACAAGACTGTGCTTTGGGTTTGACTGTGGACTGAAACCTGACTGGGGGACTTCAGACTTAGCTTACTTGGATTGACCCAGGATTGTGTTTCCTGACCTTTGGACTTTGCTTGTGTTGATTGACCCCTGGTCTTTGGACTTTGGACTTGACATACTGACCTGCTGCCAGGTAGGCCACTGCAGATGGGTGGTATATAAATAATGTTGTTGTTGGTTTTTATCAACTTTAGTGGGACCCAAGTTCAGCTAACTTATCTGTCTGCATCCAACCCCTAATTTGCAATCTAGTTCAAGAGCACTGTAATCATTGATTTCTGGCTACAGAAAGGTAGGCAACACTTTCTGCAACTTACGAATGTGATGTTTCTATGGAAGAGAATGGATATTTATTTGCAGGTTGTCTCTCACCGCAGGCATTTTCCTTCACCCTTTGTCTCCGGGGAAGCTTAATAGTAAATTGCATGTAGAGGGAGGACTGCAAGGGACAATTCATTTGCCAGAAAGTGACTTCGCTTTTTGATGTGAGTGCCATGGAAATGTCTTGGCAGGGCTGTTCAGAGGGGAAGGAAGAATGGAACAGGAGGGGTTGGGGAGGCAATTACCTAGATGTTGGGGAAGGTTCAAGCAGGTTGTCGGAGGAGAGGACTGTCCCAGGGACATCGGAAACTCAAACCACTATGGTAGAGCCTCATGACTTGCCGCTACTTCCTGTCAGTGAAATGCTCCCCTCCTTCGGTGCGGCTTCTGAGGCTAGAACAGACAGTGATGTAGCCATTTCAACTCTGCCCCCATTGCTAAGGATGTGGTTAGCTGCTCCAGAACGAGCAGACACAGCAGACTGGGTCTGTATTGCTTGCTTAGTCCGGTGGCTCAGGAAAACAACCGTGTGAATGACTGTGCCGGCTCCGTTCTTCAGTTGTACACAGTGCTATTTTTCTTGAAAAGGAAGCACCGAAGCTCACTATGAACTCCTCCCTTGTTCTATTATAATGGCAGTGGCGCCCACCTGAGGGATGCCATAACTCGGTTCCGGCAAGTTCCAGCTGAAAAAAAAGCCCTGGTTGTACACAAGGTTTTTTTTCTCCCTTCAGACCTAATGTCATGAATAATGCAAGCCTGACCATACCTTTTGTGAGGCAAATTGCTTGGTAATGAATGACCTAGGTGTTAAGAGAAAGCATCTAAGTGGGATGGTAGTGTTAATTATTAGAGCGCCTGCTGGCTAATTGCTCTGGCATGTTCTGAATGGAGAGAGCCATGGCTTTGGAAAAGGTGAAGGGAAGGGGCGGAGGCATGTGTGTGGAGCATGAAATTAGCTTTTAGTTGGAGAAAAACTGAGGGAGACAGCTAGCTGACAGCTGGACAACGGCCAGTGTGTCTCTTTGGAGATCTGATGTGGGTAGCCAATCTCTCCCCACCCACCCCCAACCCGAAGCACAGAAGCTGTTTGCTTCCACATATGAGCTACTTGCAAAAATAAATATGTTTTGAAATACTCCAAGGAAGCTAAATCTGGGTGAGAGCGTGTAGCATTGTTATGAATTCATGGAGGTGGGACACACACAGTCAAGCTCCTCACACTCCCATGCATCCATACAACATTTGTGAATAGGATTCTTGAGAGCTTCTGTCATGGGGTAATCATCAGCCCAAATAATACAACTCCACCCGCTAACCAAAGGGCATGATAACTGTATACCACTCTGGACCCTTTTACAAGAATAGTAGGCAACATACCTATATAGTGTAGGTATAGGTGTAGAACCATAGAATTATAGAGTTGGAAGGGACCCTGAGGGTCATCTAGTCCAACCCCCTGTGATGCAGGAATCTCAACTAAATCATACAGGATGACAAACAAGTTACTGAATCCATAGCTCTTCCTCTAATGATGTTTACCATTAAAACAACCACACAGAACAGTAGGCACTAGGGAGGGGATTATCATGTAAGACCTAGGCCTGAGACCTTGGGGAGCACCGCTGGTTAATAGACCATAAGGGTGGGGCCATTCCCAGGTTCAATTCTTGGCATCTTAATTTGATTGATCAGGTAGCTTGAGATGAGAAGGAACTCTGTCTGGGGACACCCATGGAGCAAACCTCTGAGTTCATTGAGCCTCTGGTGAGCTTTTAAAGTTGTTGTCGACCCCAACCCAAATTCTTGCAAATGTATCTGAAATTAAAGTCGGGAAATATCAATTTTTAATCAATAATTATTGATCATCAGTCAACATTACAGTACTAGGAATAATGAAGTGTAAAATACTCATATATTGTGGAATCACCTTGTTAAATACAGAGGTTTCTTGCTGGCAATGGGCGGGAAGGGGTGTGTTGAACCTGTGCATTTCTGAGGCTCATATTTTGTAATTATTATTTTTTTGTACAATACCTAGTAAACTTGTTTTCCCCTTGTAGGCGCTTTTCAACCCCATGGTCTTTAATTCACCCCATGCACAGTCCCATTGACCCCAGGAGGTCAATATCAACCACTTAGCAACACTGTGTTCTGGAGAGTTTGATTTTAAGGTTTCTAATTTAGGCTTCATTAAAAGTAGTTGCGACCCACTGCAGATGTGTTTGTGGTCCTGATACATGTGAGAAAGAAATAAAAAGTTTAAACTAGGCACAGTAGCAGACTCATTTTCAACAATACAAATAAAAATATTTTGCTAACCGTGTTGAGTTCAGTTGATATAAATGGAACACCTTGTTTATCAATTAATGTGCTGCGGTTTCAAAAAGTTATGATGGCATCTGGCTGGCTGTGACTGTATCAGCGTGACAGTCTAGTTGAGAGTTTTTCTTCTCATGCATTTCTCATGAGGACAGAATGGAGTCAGTGCTATCTCAGAAGTATGTGTTCATCTCCACCCTATGAATTATTTGTGCCGCTGCCTGCAATTTATTTTGCTTTCAATTCCTTTTTCTGTACATGCTGAAGAGCATCATCCATATGGATTTGAGCAGCCAAGTGTTTGTTTGGATGAAGGCTATTTAACACCAGAAATGTTCTCCTCGAGTTTTGACTCATCTGTACAGCTTTTATGAATCCATAAGGAAAACAAAAACAGCCAGTACATCTGCCATATGAACAAAGCTTGTGGGCTCTGCTGATAAACATGTCTATCACAGGAGACATCTTTGCAGTTTGCGGCAACTGCAGAACAAATACTGCAACAGGTCTCCCCCAACCTGGTGCCTTTGTTTTTGGACTACATCTCCCACCAGCCACATATGTTGGGCACTGAAATATACTCGGAGTCGAGAGTGAATTTCATGCTCTTTATTCAGCTCATATTCATCAAGGAGAAGAAGAGAAGACGAATGGCTCTTTTCCCAAAACCATCTGCTTATATACATTATTTACACAATGGGCCTTGCGTGATTGGCTACTTCAGGGCTACACCTGTGGGCCAATTATATTGTGGATTGACTTCTGCCTGCAGCCTGATTGGCTGCTCCTACAGGCCAATCAGGTAGCAGATTCACTTCTGCCAGCCGCCTGATTGGCTGCTCCAGCAGGCCAATCAGGTTGCGGATTCACTTCCACCTGGAGTTGGATTGGGTAGCTCCCGCTGATTCTGAATCCTATTGTTCTAGGATTCAGCTCAGTACATAACACCCCTCCCCTCTAAGTTCCAGTCCTGCCCGGGAAGTTGCATTCGTAGTCCCCAAGGTCTGCTGGCCGCCTCCGTGTGCGTTGTGGCCTGGGGTGTTCCTTGGTCAGGGGTTCTGGTTCTGGCTCGTGTTCCGAGGCTGCTGGCTGTGCCGGGGCTGTCTGGTCTGGCGCCACTGAACCACTAGGTTGTGACTCTGGTTCCGGTGTCCTTCCAGCCTCGGGGCGCCCCTCTGTGCCGACTGCTTCTGCTTCCCCTGCCCACCCCTCTCGCTCTACAGGCCTCACTGCCCTGCTGTCCCCTTGGGACCCCTCTGTCCCGCTCTCCTCCCGGGTTCCTCCTGGGAATCGTCGCCGTAGCTGGTCGCAGTGGCGGCGCCAACATTGCCCCCCTTCCGGTGGTGACTGTGGCGGGTACCCATGCTGGGCCTGCCCCAAAATTCTTTGCATACACTGGGTCCTGGGCCACAAATGTCCGGGGGTTCCTGCCTTTCCCCACCACTACCTCATCCTGAGCTCTGTCGGGGTGAAGTCGGTCCAGTCTAGTTGCAAGGCGCCGGCCCATGAGTAGTTCAGCTGGGCTCCGGCCCGTCGTTGTGCTTGGGGTGCTGTGCTGTGCTAGAAGAAATGCGGCAAGGCGGTATTCCCAGTCCCCTTGTGTTATGCGGCGGAGGCTGTCCTTGGTGGTCCGCACCATGCGCTCCGCTTGGCCATTGGTGGCAGGGTGGAATGGTGCTGAGCGGATGTGGCGGATGGCGTTCTGCGCTGTGAAGGTCTGGAACTCCTCTGACGTGAATGCGGTTCCATTGTCTGAGACGAGGGTGTCAGGGAGCCCGTGGGTTGCAAACAGCTTACGTAGTACCCGGATGGCTGCCGCCGTAGAAGTGGACGGTACCAGTGCGACCTCCAGCCATTTGGTGTAGGAATCCACCACTATGAAGAATGTTTTTCCCTGGAAGGGGCCAGCGAAGTCCACGTGCAAGCGTGACCATGGATGTCGGGCGGACTCCCAGGGCTGGACTGGGGCCCTTGGGGGATCCGGGCGGGATTCTTGGCAGGTCTGGCAGTGTTGGACCCAGGCCTCTATCTCTCTGTCAATCCCCGGCCACCACACATAACTCCTGGCAAGGGCCTTCATCCTCACTACCCCTGGGTGTGTCTCGTGTAGGGCTGTGAGGACCCTTTTGCGGAGGGGCTGGGGAACAACAACCCTGCTTCCCCATAACAGGCACCCCTTGTGGGCCGACAGTTCATGTTTGCGGTTTGTGTAGCCAGCGAATTCTGGCCCGGGGCTGCTGCTGGGCCATCCTCGCCACACCCAGTCCAGGACCCGGGAGATGACCCTATCTTTTGTGGAATGGTGCGCAACTTCTTGTGCCTGAATGGGTCGGTCGGGAAGCAGCTCCAGGGTCATAACCTCTTGCGCAGGCGCTGGGTCGGGGCCTGTTTCTGGTAGTGGTAGCCTGCTGAGTGCGTCTGCGTGGCCCATCGCCTTCCCAGGGCGGTGGATTAGTGCATACTGGTAGCCGGCAAGGAAAATTGACCACCTGAGGACACGTGGAGACAACACTTGGGGGGTCTGCTTCTCGGGGGCAAACAGGCCAAGCAACGGCTTGTGGTCAGTCACTATGGTAAAGGGCCGCCCGTACAAGAAATCATGGAATTTTTTTTACGCCCGTCACGATTGCCAGACCCTCCTTGTCAATCTGTGAGTAGTTTCGTTCGGCTGCAGCAAGCGTCTGGGAGAAGTATGCCACCGGCACCTCTCTTCCATCCGGGAGTTGGTGTCCCAGGACAGCGCCGATGCCATAGGGAGAGGCGTCGCATGCCAGCACCACTGGCAGCCTCTCGTCGAAGTGTGCCAAGACCGAGTTTGAGACGAGCAAGTCCTTGACTGCCTGGAATGCGGCCCTTTGTCGCTGGCCCCACACCCAAGGGGCCCTTTTATCTAGGAGTCTGTGTAGGGGCTCCGCTACCGCTGCCTTATGGGGAAGGAAGGCATGGTAAAAGTTCAATAGTCCCAAGAATGACTGAAGTTCGGGCTTGCTCTTGGGCGCTGGGGCCTCACAAATGGCCCGTACCTTGTCACCGGTTGGATGGACCCCTTCTGCGTCCACCTTAAATCCCAGAAAGTCCACCTGCGGCACTCCCAGTAAACACTTTTCCCGCTTCACCTTGAGGCCCGCTGTCTGGAAACGGTGCAGGACGGAGCGGAGGCGGTCCTCAAATTCCTCTGGTGTGGGCCCGGCGATCAGTACATCATCGAAGAAGGGGGTGACGCCAGGAATCCCTTTAAGGAGAGAGTCCATTAGATTCTGGAATATGCCTGGTGCCACGCTAACGCCAAATTGCAGCCGCTTTACTCTGAATGCCCCTCTGTGCGTCACAATCGTCTGAGCCTCTGCTGTGGCTTCGTCCACAGGCAACTGTTGATACGCTTGGGCCAAGTCCAGTTTGCCAAAGATTTTTGACCCAGCCAGGGTGGCGAGGACATGGCTGACCACTGGCACTGGGTATGCATGGGCCGTGAGAGCCTTGTTTATGGTGCATTTGTAGTCTGCACAGATGCGGACCGAACCGTTAGGCTTGACGGGTGTGACAATTGGAGTTTCCCAGGGGGCGTTGGGCACCGGCTCCAGCACTCCTTGCTCCACGAGCCGGTCCAATTCCTCGTCTATGCGGGGTTTCAGGGCGAACGGGACCCGGCGGGCCTTGTGCCTGATGGGTCGTACAGCGGGGTCTAGCTGTAGGGCAATGGGGGGTCCTGTATATCGTCCCAATGCCCCATCGAAAACCCCTGGAAACTCTTTGCATATAGCGTCCACGTCCACTTGTAAGCTAGTGCGGTTCACCCCGGTAACGGCTAGCCCCAGAGGTCCAAACCATGCCAGTCCCAGTAAGCTAACGTAGGGGCCCTTAACTACCAGCAAGTCCAATTGTTGCTTTCGCCCTCGATATTGCACCCTGAAGGTCCCCACCCCCATTGTAGGGACCTTACGTTTCTGAAAGTCCCGGAGGGTGAATGGGGCCGGCCTTAGTTTGGGACCCCCATTAGGGCACAGTTCCCTTAATGTTCGGGCCGAGATTATGGATAGAGTTGAACCCGTGTCCAGCTCCATGCGGCATGGGGCTCCCTCTATCTGTACCTCTATATAAATTTTCTCTGTGCTGGGATGGGGCAACTGGAATACCTGGTAGTCCGTGATCTCCGTCGAGTTGCCTTGGTGCATGGTGCCGTGTGACCTGGGGCTCCTGGGTCGGTCATCTGATGCTTGTCGACGGGTGAGTCGAGCCCGACACACCCGGGCGATGTGTCCCAATTTTCTGCACTGCCTGCACTCTGCGTTGCGGAAACGACAGGTCCTCCTCTCGTGGTTCTCCCCGCAGCTTGCACAGTTCCCTCCTTCTCGTCGAGGCTGCTGTGGTGTGTGTGCTGCTTGAGTGCGCCGCTGTACTCGGTGTACTTCCTCCCTGTCAGATTCGGATTCGTCGGTGAGGTCTTCGTGGTAGACCCTCGGTTGGGATGGCGGGGCCGGTCGTGCCTCTTGCGTTGACCTCTCGGCGGCTTCGGTTGCCAGGGCTTCCTCCAGAGCAATCTGGAACGTGAGGTCTGTTTTGGCGTAGAGGCGTCGTTGCAACATCTCGTCCCTCAGGCCACCGACGAGGCGGTCACGAAGCATGTTCTCCAACTCTGAGAAGTTGCATAACCGGGCGGCTTGGCGGAGGGAGGTCACAAACCCAGTTATGGTTTCCCCCGGGGCTTGCCGCTTTGCGTAGAAGGCATTTCGGCAAGCTACCACCGAGGGCTGTGGTGAAAAGTGCTCCTTCAGCCGTTCCATTATTGTTTTGTAAGAGACGGTAGCGACATCTCTAGGTGCAAGGAGAGCCCGGGCGATTTCAAACGTCTCCTCTCCACAGACGCTGAAGAATGTCGCCCTCTTCATGGCATCGTTGGTGACTTCTTTCGCTTGCAGGAGGAAGTTGAAACGGGCGGCGTACCCTTCCCAGTCTCCTGATGCTGGTTTGAATGGCAAGAAGCTGCTGTCGGTTGCCATTCTGGGTTCCTTGGGTCCTGGAGCTGAAGCCTGGATGCACGGTGCGATGCAGCGGTGCAGCAGGTGGCGGTGCTGCGGTGCAGTGCGTGGTGGCGGTCAGCTCAGCAGGATCCCACCTTCGTCGCCAGTGAAATATACTCGGAGTCGAGAGTGAATTTCATGCTCTTTATTCAGCTCATATTCATCAAGGAGAAGAAGAGAAGACGAATGGCTCTTTTCCCAAAACCATCTGCTTATATACATTATTTACACAATGGGCCTTGCGTGATTGGCTACTTCAGGGCTACACCTGTGGGCCAATTATATTGTGGATTGACTTCTGCCTGCAGCCTGATTGGCTGCTCCTACAGGCCAATCAGGTAGCAGATTCACTTCTGCCAGCCGCCTGATTGGCTGCTCCAGCAGGCCAATCAGGTTGCGGATTCACTTCCACCTGGAGTTGGATTGGGTAGCTCCCGCTGATTCTGAATCCTATTGTTCTAGGATTCAGCTCAGTACATAACAGGCACCATGTTGGGGAAGGCTGTACTAGAAGAAGAAGAAGAGTTTGGATTTGATATCCCGCTTTATCACTACCCGAAGGAGTCTCAAAGCGGCTAACAATCTCCTTTCCCCTCCTCCCCCACAACAAACACCCTGTGAGGTGAGTGGGGCTGAGAGACTTCAGAGAAGTGTGACTAGCCCAAGGTCACCCAGCAGCTGCACGTGGAGGAGCGGAGACGCGAACCCGGTTCCCCAGATTATTAGTCTACAGCTCTTAACCACTACACCACACTGGCTCTCTAGGGAATAGGGATCGTCCATGTATCCTTTTTAGTGTTCATTCATGATCATGATTTTATTATTTATATTATACAAGGCACTTATATGTTGCTTAACCACAAACATTTCTCTGAGGCCATGGGGGTCAGGGCGGTCAAATGCAATCCTTTTAATACAGTTTGTGCCGGCCAAAGTTTTGGGTCCAGTCATACTGTTTCATTTCCTGTCAGTATCCCGTAACTTCCAGATATAGCCCTTTTCATACCACAGGTGTCCAGTTTCTTCCTTGTTGTTTTCAAATTATTTTTATTAAAAGATTTTCTTGGGTAACAAAAGTACATGCAGTGTCTCTGCTTTCAGACCTTTGTACAGATCAGTTACATTGGATGTGAGACAATAATGTCATGGAACAATGTGAGGGGTGGAAGAGAGAAAAGGGGGGTAGTAAACTTTCATTCTTTTACATAGTGCTTGCACAGGGTTTTTGTGTCAGCATCATGTGGGCAGGTTCTTTTTTTATTCATTTATTAGTTTTTGCTGGCGGTGAGAGAGATTTGATGGGGGGGGGGAGAGACATGATTGTGGACTTCAGTGGCCTTCAGTGGACTGCAGTGAGTTGTTTGTGTGAGGGGGTTGTTGGGTCAACCATATTGATTCATATGCTATCAGAAGGTTTCTGTTGTTGTCTTGTTGGGCTGTGGTTCTGTTGTGCTGTAGCCTTTCAGCTCAGCAGTTGTGTGGGAAAGCATCTCAGAACACCCACTAGAACAACAACAAAAAAACGTGTGGTCGTTCCCGTAAAAATCCACCAGGAATGCACTTATTATTGCACCATTTAAATGTTGCAGAATATACCTGCAAAAGGAGCACCCGTCTGGAGGGACTCCTTGTTTTCCCCTTCACTGGCCAGAGCAGGCTTCCTCAAACTCAGCCCTCCAGATGTTTTTGGCCTACAACTCCCATGATCCCTAGCTAGCAGGATCAGTGGTCAGGAATGATGGGAATTGTAGTCTCAAAACACCTGGAGCGCCGAGTTTGAGGAAGCCTGTGCTAGAGAGAGGTAATTAGGATAATTGTCCGGAGGTCCTCTATATCAGTGTTTCCCAACCAGTGTGCCTCCAGATGTTTTGGGACTACAACTCCCATCATTCCTGACCACTGGTCTTGCTAGCTAGGGATCATGGGAGTTGTAGGCCAAAAACATCTGGAGGCACAGTGGTTGGGAAACACTGCTCTATATCATGCTAGAGCCTCAAGAAGCAGGTGGGTGGATAATCTTGTTATGACCTATCACTACTAAATGTTATTTCCACTATCCCAAATCTGCAACATCTATGGCCAAGATTTTATACCAAGGTGGGGACCTCTCTCTTTTTTTCCTGCTGAAGGCTGCATTTTGTGGGAGGGTGTTGTTTTGGGTGCCACATGCCAGCTGTGGGTGTGAACAGAGGCAAAAGTAGGTGATATGTGTAACATCTCTGCCTGTGTCTGTCCCCACACCTCTGTGTGTGTGAGAAAGGGAGAGTGAGAGGGAGGGAGAGACTCCATCATTTTGTAAGGATCAGCTTCATGCTTTTAAAGGAAATGACTTAGAACTAGGCAGAATACAAGCAGGCACAATTGAAATAAGTAGATGCTAATCTCTGGCAGCAGTGGAAAGTTTAGAGGAGGGCATTGAGGGAAGTAAATAATGATTAGTAGACCTGATTTGTGACCTGCAGAGATCATAGGAATAAAACAGCATTATGTAGCTCTGCCACAGGTCTCAGGAACACAAATGTCAAACATGAGCATTGAGGTGCGGAGTGGTCTGCCAGCTGGGAGGAGTGAAAGAAAGCGATTAAAACATTGTAAATTAGCCTTGGTGCCTAGCGTTGGCACAAAATCAAGCAAGGCCTGCTGTGTTCCTAAACAGAACAGGGTTGTCTGAGGTGGGCCATAAGATAAGTGTCAAACATTTTCTCTTTCTCTCTTGTGTATGGGCGTATTGAAAGACAAGCCACCTGAGCACAAATTCCCACCTGGTGCTTCTGAAATGAGGGACAGATGTTTCACCTGCAGCTTCTCTGATGTGCAGAGCTGCCCACATTCAGGATAAAAATAAGTGAAATTCTGGATGTATCCATCCTAGTGAAGGCAAAGCAAAAATAATATTTTATTTTAAAAAATAAAACTTTTTTTGAGTTCAGGATGTTCTGGGCCTTTGGATATGGAGCTGCTTTCAAGCAGCATTTTCCAATCGTGTGGTGTTTATGCTGAGAGATGAAAACAACACATCTTCGCTCACCACCAGCTAAACAATAATATGGCTGATGACTTGTTTCTGAGTGCTTGGCAGATTGTTGCAGAAGCCTTTGTTGTACACACCTTCGCAAGGGACATAGAAAGTTGCCTTATACCAAGTCAGGCCATTGGTCTATCTAGTTCAACATTGTCTACACTGATTGGCAGTGCCACTCCAGGGTTCCAGACTAGAGATGTTCCCATTCCCGATTGAAGTGCAGAGTGTTTGAGGACCGGGACATTTGCAGGGAAACCAAAATGCTTCTTTACAAAGCTATTGTACTACCAACCTTACTATATGCTTGTGAAACACTTATAAACGCCACCTCCAACTCCTCGAAGGATTCCATCCACGGTGTCTCCGAAAATTTTTACACATCACTTGGGAAGACAGGCGAACTAATATCAGTGTACTGGAAGAAGCAAAGATCACCAGTGTTGAAGCAATGATTCTTCAACATCAACTTTGTTGGACTGGTCATGTTGTGCGGATGCCTGATGATCGTCTTCCAAAGCAACTACTCTATTTGGAACTTAAAAATAGAAAGCGTAATGCTGGTGGTCAATAAAAGAGGTTTAAAGACTGTCTCAAGGCAAATCTTTAAAAATGTAGTATAAACACTGACAACTGGGAAACACTGGCCTGCGAGCGCTCCAATTGGAGAACAGCCTTTACCAAAGGTGTCATGGGTTTTGAAGTAACTCGATCTCAGGACGTAAGGGAGAAATGTTCTAAGAGGAAGGCACACTTGGCAAATCCACACCGTGATCAACTCCCGCCTGGAAACCATTGTCCCCACTATGGAAGGACGTGTGGATCCAGAATTGGCATCCACAGTCACTTACAGACCCATTGTTAAAACCATGTTTATGGAAGACAATCTTACTCGGCTACGAGTGATCGCCAAAGAAGACAACACTGATTGGCAGTGCCACTCTAGGGTTCCAGACTGGAGATGTTCCCATTCCTAGCTGGATTCCAAGGGTGGAACATGGGACCTTCTGCATGCAGACCGATAAGCTACAGTTCTTCCCTCAAACATGTCACCAACATAGTGTGGGAGATTCTGCTCCAGGTGGGAGATCCCACCTTTGACTTTTGTTCTCCTTCATATTGCATTTGCTGCTATGCAGTAGATCTCCTGTTCTGCCCCTGCATCCCTCGCTGGAAATTTGTCCACACTGCAACAGCTGAGGCTTAAGTTCAAGTTGCCTCCTGAGCTCTGGACTTCACCATATAGTTGAGCTACCGGCTCTGAGATAAAACCCAAGTGGAAAAGTGAGCTTGGTGCTCAATAGGCTTCACACGAAAATAAGCCACCTTCATAAAGAAGGCAGCACGAAGGTCCCAAGATGAAAGAGCTGGACAGCTCCTTATAAAAAAAGATCATAAACTCGTTTTTTTTTTTAAAGCACCTGATAGGTTATCCTCATTAGATCAAGCTATCAAAACAATAACTCCCTTTGAAAAGCTAAGTTAAATAGGCTGTTGTTGTTTAAACACTTTATGGCCTTAAGGCATCATAATTATTTAGTGCTTTCAGGCTTTGGAAAACAAGTATCAGATAGCGACAGCAGGGAGGAAACATGGTTTTATCTCACCTCTAAAAGAGAAGCAGGAATTGTCTATAGTACACTTCCTTCTCTGCCCTCCTGAATACTATCAGTGGGCATGTACACACCATATATTTAAAGCACATGTGTGCGTGCACACACAAAAAATAATCATAGGAGTCGTAGTTTAAGTGTGCTGGGAATTGTAGCTTTGTTGGGGGGGGGATACAGTTTCCAGGATTTGGGGGGCAGGGAATGTATGGTGTGGCGGTGGCACAGGACAAAATACTTTGTACTCTTCATGCTTCATGGTGGCGGCAGCAGCAGTGGGATCTTGGGAATGGAGCAAGCTGTGATAAGAGAGGGAGTTTGGGAGACACATATTCCAGGAGCTTTGGAATACGTAGTTGTCCACAGCCTAGTCCATGCTGTTCTTCTCACTCCCACCTCAGTCAACTTGGGGGGGGGGAGGCTTACTGCTTTTGCAATGCTTGGAGGAGATTTAAAGACCTGGAAGCAGACTGCTTTCTTCCTGGATGCCTGCCACTGTCCTTAGAGCACGCTGCCTTTTTTGGACATTAGCTGAACATAATTTGCAGGACTGTCCTGATTTGTACTGTATTTCTTTTGCTGAAGGGGTATCGAAGGAAGCAGGAATAAATGGCATGCTGAGAGGGATTAATTTGCTCTTGAGGGTAAACACTCCATCTCCACAGCTGCAGGTGTGTGTGTGTGTGTGTGTGTGTGTGTGTGTGTGTGTGTGTGTGTGTTCCCCACCCCATCCCTGCCCCAGGAAAGCATTTCTATTCCCTGTACAAATGGCTAATTGGCACAACGCTCGAATCTGAAAGGTCATTTGCCAGTTAGTTTACATTTGCCCATCAAAAGAGTCGGGCTAGGAACTGCGTTTCGTTCTGATTTATTATACTTGACGAAAAACAGTAGAAACAAAAAGCTCTGTTGGCAAGGGGTGTTGGTGCTTTGTTCCTGCGCAAATGTGCTTGTGGTATTTTACTGGAGAGAGTAGCCATTCAAATACCCTCTGTGGTAGCTTGCTTGTAGAATGCAGCAGTGCCACGCTGAGACCATAGGATAACTACACAGCCCTCACATGTACTCTCATGTGTAGCTGCAGTATACTGAGCCAAACCATCGGTACATCTCGTGTAGCACTATGTATTGCAACTGGCAGCAGCTATGCAGGACCTCAAGCAGATACCCCCCCCAACTCTGTTACCCCAAGACTGTTTTAAATTGCAGAAGCCAGAGATTAAAATTTGGGACTTCATGCATTCTAAGTACATGCTGCAGCACCATCTGCAGGTGCTGCTATGGGAAGTTTCTGCATGACACGAACGGCCCACGTGGTGTTCATGTTTGCATTTCCACCATGATCTGGTAGTCGTGTGATGGTGGCAACAGACCCTTGGGCCTGTGTGATGTGATAACAAAGCCGTTCAACTAGGTCTATGTGACCAGTATCTAGATTTTGTGCTTTGAAGTGGGGAATGGGCTGCTGCCAATCTGCCTGCCAACTAGGCGCTCTGCCATCCATGCATCTCCAGCATGCAGGAGAAGCAGCTCTGTGCATGTGATTCTACACAGAGCATGCACAGAGCTCTTTCTCAAACACAGCAAAAGCAAGCAGGGTGTGAGCCTTAAGGTGTTAGGAGTGAGGCTCTCCTACATGGTCATGCAGCCCTCTTGAAGGGAGGGTTACCTAGACAATGCCCAGAGATTTTGCCAAGGATTAGGATCCTGCCATGCAGAGGTAAGACACAAGAACATTGAATGAGCTCCAGCTAATATGCTTTGCATGCAAGGATGAATCAGAGCAATATGAACTAGAGAGCAATGAATGGTACAGCTGGATAGCTCAGTTGGCTAGAGTGTGGTGCCGATAACACCAAGGTTGCAGGTTCAATCCCCGTAAGGGTCAGCTGTTTATTCCTGCATTGCAGGGGGTTGGACTAGATGA
Source organism: Zootoca vivipara (assembly GCF_965207765.1). Taxonomy (NCBI): domain Eukaryota; kingdom Metazoa; phylum Chordata; class Lepidosauria; order Squamata; family Lacertidae; genus Zootoca; species Zootoca vivipara. The sequence continues at coordinate 27,371,215 of NC_142586.1, read as the reverse complement.
TCCTCAGGGTCCCTTCTAACTCTATGATGATTCTGTGAAATGACATAGAAGCTTATGGGCTTCTTGTGGATCAATAGTGGATTCCCTCACAATGTGTCGAAATTAAATAATGGTATGCCCTTATCACCCTTATTCTCAGTAAGAAAACATAATGGCTCATGTATCGTCATTGCACTGAACTTCTGAAAAGTGGTTTAAAGTCAACATTCATTTTTTCCATACTGTTACTTTCCTTTTTTCCAGTATATAAGGCAGGTCCTCAACCTAAGGCCCGGGGGCCGGATGCGGCCCAATCGCTTTCTAAAGCGATTCCTGCCCGCCAACAGTTCGGGAATCAGCATTTTATACATGAATAGAATGTGTCCTTTTATTTAAAATGCATCTCTGGGTTATTTGTGGGGCATACGAATTCATTCATACTTTTTTTCAAAATATAGTCTGCCCCCCTCCCACAAGGTCTGAGGAACAGTGGACCGGCCCCCTGCTGAGAAAGTTTGCTGACCCCTGATATAAGGGATCAAGCTGTTTCTAAGATGTTATCAGATAGTAGAGCATATCGCTGGAGAAGTTTTAAGGTGTTTCATAGAGTGCATTGAAAAGACCATGCATCATGTATGGCAGAAGTGGTCCCACATTGCTGCCAAGGACTGAGAACCTTTTCCTGATTGCATGCTGAATGTATAAACTTAAGATTGCCAAACTTGCTAATTGGATGCCATGAAAATAATAGCAAATGCGAGAGTCCCTTTCTCCACAGGGCGGGGGGCGGTGGACACTCGAATGCTAACACTGGAAGGGTAGTCTTATTTTGCTTTGTTTTATAATAATTAAGTCCCAACTTTTTAGATGAATATTGCAAAGTTTAAAACAAAACAAAGGATGTGAGCAGTAAAACTACACAAGAATAAAATGATAATGATTTATTCTGCAGAGTGCAAGTTTGTAGTACCACTCTCGCCATCAGCCATGGAGATGGTGAGGCAGGTGGGGGGGGGGTCAACTTGGGTGGTCTGAAGCTCCCAGGGCAGCTGAATAAAAGGGACTAGGTGTGTCAACTGAGTGTGTCCGTCACATCCATGTACTGTAGCCTGAATTGGTCCCTAAGACAGCGTTGGTAATCCTATACATGCTTACCTTGGAGTAAGTTCCATGGACCTTGATAGGGTGTGACCATCGGGCATGTTTATAGGATTGGGCTATATGGCTGTCGTTTGATGCATGCTTTCCTGGGAGTAAGCATCCTTGAAGATGAGGGATGAGTAAAAATGCAAATGATTGTGCTGCAAGTTTTTATTTTTCTTTATTTTGCAGGCTGATTGTTCCGCCATGAATTAGTACCACTTTTCTCTCCCACAATTTCTGTACCCATCTGTTTTTAATCTCATTCCCATAAGAATATCATGCTGGTTGCTTATAATACAATGTAAGGCGTTGTTGTTGTTGTTGTTGTTGTTGTTGTTGTTGTTGTTGTTGTTTTATGTGCTTGAATGAAAGACTTCAGATCACCCAAGGGGCTAGAGCACGCTTTGCTCACAGTGACAATATAGTAATCAATAAAGCTTGATGAAACAGCAGCATTCCGAGAAAGATTGCGAGTCTCCTTCCTTAAGTAGGGTACTTCCATAATAGGTGTGTGTGTGTGTGTGTGTGTGTGTGTACACGTGTACGTGTATGCACACGCACATGCGCGCATGTGTGTTTTCATAAGTTGTCTCCCGTAGGGTACAGACAGACTCTGGCTGAAATCCTAGCTCCACTTACCTGAGAGTAAATCCCATTGACTTCAATAGGATTTACTTCTGAGTAGGCATAGTTGGGTGGTGCTGTGGTCTAAACCACAAAGCCTAGAGCTTGCTGATCAGAAGGTCGGCGGTTCGAATCCCCGCGACGGGGTGAGCTCCCGCTGCTCGGTCCCAGCTCCTGCCAACCTAGCAGTTCAAAAGCACATCAAAGTGCAAGTAGATAAATAGGTACCACTCCAGTGGGAAGGTAAATGGCATTTCCATGTGCTGCTCTGGTTCGCCAGAAGCGGCTTAGTCATGCTGACCACATGACCCGGAAGCTGTACACAGGCTCCCTCAGTAAAATGAGAGGAGTGCTGCAACCCCAGAGTCGTCCACGGCTGGACTTAACGGTCAGGGGTCCCTTTACCTTTAGGCATGGTTGGACTTGTGTAGTTCATATTTAAACTTCGTAGCAGGATCTTCAGCTGCGGTGTGTCATCATCTGCCATTGTTGGCCGTCTCCCGTCATGCAGCATTTGTGTGAGGTTTGGCCAGCGCATACTGCCTAGAGAACTTTGCACTTTTTAGTCCTAAAGCTGAGATGATGATGTTGTTTTTTATGTGAATTTAAAATAGCAGCTAACTAAAACTAGGCATTAATTGTTGCATAGCATAAAGATGCATTCACAGCCTTTCCCTTGGCTGGGATTGGCTCCTGCTCAAAGTCTTACTGATCCCCATGTCTGGAGCTGGCAAGGAGTTTTTGCCTCCGGTCAGATTGGCCAGTAACCCTCAGTGGGGTTATTTTTTGCCTTCCCCCGCAGCAAAGTGAAATGACTTCTGCTTGCAGATGTCAATTCGAGCTATTTGCTTCGTAATTGCCCTTCTGCCACTGCACCTGCCTTTTGCTTGTGGTCTAAATTTGTAGCAGAGGGAGTAGAGATGGAATGCAAGGATAACTGGGGAAACTTGCCCGCACTGTCATGAATTTGAACTCCTTGCCCCTTTCAATTGTAGGGATCTTTTGGGAGGGAGGTTTTAAGGGCACAGAGGAAATGTGATCATACGACCCTTCGATTCCCAGGTCTGCCTTTTAAGACAAAACAGTGTTTCAAACAGTATGCAGGAGAGGAAGGGAAAGTGGATTAAAATACTGCTCACATCCACACCATTTGTTTAAGCACTGTTATATCACTTTAACTGTCATGGCACCGCTCAAAGAAGCCTGGGAACTGTGGTTTGTTAAAGCTGCTGAGGATTTTCAGGAGAACCTTACCAAACTACAGATCCAAGGATTAACAGGGGAAAGCCATAACAGTATGAGTGCTGTAAATGTAGGCTATGAATGTGACCATAGTTTTTTTTACATCCTCACCCTGTATTTGCATCACATCGCAACTGCTACATCTAGGTTCCTTTATGTTTTTCCATCCATTATGTATTTGGCTTGCCTTTGGGTTTTTTCCCTCTTGGCAGCTACCATTCCTGCTAACCTGTAATGTTGCATTGTTCCAGAACATTCTGAGGGGGAAATAGTGACCAGCGCACACACAAAAATGGTGCCTGCTATCACCCACAGCATGCCCCAGAACAATGCAACATGGTGGTCATTCTTGGAGGGAAATGAAAACCATCAGTGGGTATTGCTCTCTTTTTTTGTGATGGCCCTCATTTTCTCTCAGAAAAGTGTTTAGAATTATGCTTTCACAGAGTTTAGATACAGGGCAAACGTATTTCTCTCGGAATGTTCTGGAATAATGCCACATCTGTTGTATACCAAGAAGAGAAAATGGAGGATACCACAAGACAATTGCCAGAGTCAGTTCCACTGCTGTCACCAAACCAGGCTATGGCAAAAAAAGGAGTGGTAGAAGAAGTTAAGACAAAAAAAAAACACTTTAAAAAAGTGGGTAGTGAAAACGAATGTACTGAAAAGTAATGCACAGTGAAACAAATGATTATAACAAATGAAAAGCAAAGAAAAAAATATTGTATTCCTTTGATATCTGAAGAGCCAGTAAAAAAGAGCACAAACCAGTACTCTTTCCTCCATTGGGAGAGCATGTGACACTTAATCTGAGGGTTGTGGGTTTGAGCTTCCCATTGGGCAAAAAGATTCCTGCATTGCAGGGGTTGGACTAGATGACCCTGCCTTGTGGTCCCTTCCAACTTTGCAATTCTATGTTTCCATTATCGGTTTTGCATACAGCATCCCTTGATACTTTCATAGAATTGTAGAGTTGGAAGGGATCCTGAGGATTCATCTCGTACAACCCCCTGCAATGCAGGAATAGGCAGGTGTCCCATACAGGGGTCAAACCTGCAGCCTTGGTGTTATCAGCACCACGCTCTAACCAACTGAGCTATCCAAACTTTGCTCCATCTTTTTGTCCTGTCCTGGACCTGCAGGGTGGGGGTAAAAATGGCTTTCAAAGACTCTGGAGCTACTATCTCCATTTCTAGAGAAGCAGTGTGCCTCTGAGCTATCTGCCTTCCTAATCTCTTTCCAAAGTGGCATAATTTACACATTCCTGCTTGCTCCAGGCTGTGTCTTAACTGAAGAAATACCAGTAATTACCATTAATAAAATGAGTCATTGCCATGTTGGATGTCATGTTTAATAAGAACTGTTGGGCCCAGAGATAGTAGCAGTGAGCATTTGACAGTTTTATTTAGCATCTCCCCACCACCTTTATATACTGTAATAAAGTTGGTCATAATTATTTGACCCTATATGTGGCAAACAATTTTTTGCTTGTACAATGCTTGGCAAACACACACTGTGTGGCGCAGTGGTTGGATTGCTGTACTAGGGCTGAAATCCCCACTCAACCATGCAGCTCAAGGGTTGGGGGACCTTGGGTTTGCCATTCCAAAGGGGGGAAGACTCATCTATGCCACCCTAAAATCTTTGGCGAAAGTGTGGGATAAAAATATAATTAAAAACAGCCAAAATAAAACAATGGGTTTAAATATTGCATCATGGTTTTGGCATTTGTCCCTCAGTCTAATTGTTGCTTGTTTTATGCTGTGATAGTGAGGCCTACTGTACAAATACAGGAGAACAGAAAATGATGAGTATAATAACAATTTTAAAGAGATAGCTTAGTTTGGTAGAGCACAAGACTGTTAAATTCAGGATTGTGGGTTTGAGGCCCACGTTGGGCATTGCAGGGGTTGGACTAGATGACCCTCGTGGTCCCTTCCAACTCTACAATTCTATGAATTCCAACTCTTTGGTCGCCATCACAGTGCCCAGCCCTATAGGCAGTCTCCAGCTGTCATGTTTCATCAGCAAACAATTTTTTGCTTGTACAATGGAACTTTTCCCTTGAACCCTGCCTCCCCCCCCCCAAAAAAGAAAATCTTCTAGGAGTTCCCCCGACTCTCCAGAGCAGATTTAGGGAAGGTTTGGGCGCATGCAGGGCAAAAAGGAGGAGGAGAAATTCCACTGCACAAGCAAAAATCCTTGCATTGGTGGGATGTGTTAGTTGGAAACCGCCCCATAAATATTTAATTATATACAGTAAAATAAACATATGGCCAGCGGGGGGGGGGGGCAGAGGAGTCACGAGCCTGCCAGTATGACTACAGTCTCCACTTTGTGCTTCAGAGGAAACTTCCTGTTTCACCTTAAATAATTTTGTGCTCTGGGTTTTCCTTCAGAAAGGCTAACACAGAAACACTGAGGGCACAAGAGACAAAAATTCTTAGTCTTAAATACTCTGAAACTAAGCACTCTCAGGTACCCTCCCTGAAAAACGGGGACACCGTCTTCTGGGGCCATACTCATGTGCGAATCATGTGACCCACACAAGTTCATGGCACCAAAGGATGCACTTTTTTCAGGGTGAGAGCGCGGCACCCAACATGGCCGCCATGCTCTCACGCAAAAAAAATGGGACACCCCAGTTTATCTGGACAGTTGAGGGCTATGGTTTCAGGCACAAGGCTGAAATGTGCTTCCCATTGTAATTCAGAAACAAAGTTGTGCCTCAGCTCTCAGAAGTTTGGGAGATGTTGGTCTAGATCAGGGGTAAGCCAACTTTTTCTGCAGTTTGCCGACCCATGGTCTAGATCCTCAGAGAGACTAACATGGCCACTTTGTGGGGGAAAAGTTCCAAGAAAATGTGAATGAGGTTATTCAAATAAGTGCTTTCAAACCCCCAGTCCCAAACAATTACATTGAAATCATAGACACATTCTTCAGGTGAACACAATGGCATAACATGTTAAAGTGTGGTGGGAAGTGGTGCGCACATTTGTTGCCTTCTTTCTTATGCATTTGTTTTCAGGGCACCCAATACCCAATCCACTCCCCCAATGATGAAAATGTTGAATAGGGTTGCCATGTTTTCAAAAAGTGACAGTCCGGACACAAAACTAGTTGAGTGTTTTTTGGCCAAAGTGCTTGAGCTATTTTTATGAAAATTCATGGCTGAATCCCAGCTATGTCCAGGAAATTCCAGACGTATATCAACACACACACAATTTGGCATGGGTTTCTCCCCACCCAATTGGATTGGCAAGCTTTTGTGCTTTTTTGCCCCCTTGATGGTTCCCCCCATAGGGGGAAAACCAGCCAGTTGCATTTTGTACAGCAATTGCACCACTGCATTCGAGCCTTGAAGTTCTAAGCATCATAAAGCCATTCCAGTGTAAAGCAGGGATAGCCTGGGCAGTTTAAAATCCTGTTGGTTCTCCAAGATGCTTTACTTAGCTGTCCAAATACATCACATCATAAATTGCCCAGTGATATACAGTGTTGTACTGATGAAACACAGGACATTAGGCACACAAAATACTTTTCCTCATCTTAAGAAATCAAGTGCTGTGTTGCTGTACTAATAGTTGATCATTATAAGTAGGATATACATTGCAATCACTTAATATTTATTTTGAAAGATTTAGAAGGCCCGCAGGTTTTGGTAAGTGTTCAGCTTTGGATATATATAGCATGCAACTTCCCTGTGAAGAACTGAAGGAAGTTACTTAAAGAAAATCATGCCCATTGCATTTTAATCAATACTTTATTTGCTGTTATATTTCTATCATTAACACATTGGCTCTGCATCCTATTCTCTGTTAAAAACGAAGGTGGAGTTCTCCGAACATTAAGGTCCAGAGGCTTCTTTACATTTGCTTTATCTCACAGAGCATCAAACATCTCAAGTAGCATTTTGCTAGGCAGAACACGTGCTTTAAAGTGACCGTTCAGTTTAATTTTTCTTTCAAGCAGCACTTCCCAACTAGAGAAACATTTGACAGAACTTGCTCTTTCAGTGTTGTTCTCCTCCCATTCCCCTTTATTATTATACATTTTTTGTGACTCTAAGAATTTACATCCAAGTGTTATATTTACTGACTGGTATGCTTTTTTGACCCCCCTGAAATGTTTACAAAGGGATCTGAATCAGGATGCAGTCCTTACATTTGGCCATACATTCATTGTGTTCTTGTGTTTTATAAACAATGGCTTACTAAGCTGAGATGGCGTTGCTGAGGTGTGTGTGTGTGTCTACACACACACACACACACACACACACACACACACACACACACACGTCTGCCTATGTATAAATATATGCACATGAAAAAGAGAGGCTGACCTCAAAGGAGTCCCTTTTATTCTTATTTCAAGACGAGGTTGTCACTTGTATTCCAGATTTCCACCGAATGGAGGCAAATTCACAGCCTACTTACAGCTCTGAAGTCTGGTTCGGTGGTGGTTATTTGACAGGAGGTGAATGAAGGTGTCACTGTTGGAGAATTTGAGGTGGCTGCTCCACCGGGAATCTTCCTTTTCTTTCTCCAGAAGAGATGCAGGTGCACAACTGGGACTTCCACCTTTCTTGTTATCGCCTGCGTTGAGCTCCATCAGTTCCAGTTCGTGCTTGGCAGCTGTCTCCAACACTCTCTGCTTGTTATAATACCTGACAAAGTTATTAATGATAGGGTGGATCGGTAGTGCAATGGCTATGACCCCGCAAAGGAAACTGATGGCAGCGTTGAGCTTTCCCAACGTGGTCTTTGGGTAAATGTCCCCGTAACCCACCGTGGTCATGGTTATGATGGCCCACCAAAAGGACTGGGGGATGCTCTTAAACATTGTCTCGGGGTGGCTTTGCTCTACCGTATAAGCGAGGGCAGAAAACACAAATATCCCAACAGCCAAATACATCAGGAGGAGCCCCAACTCTTTAAAGCTTCTTTTAAGAGCGTACGTCAAAGTCTGTAGACCCGAGGAGTGCCGTGCCAGCTTGAAAATCCTTGCGATCCTCATGATCCGAAGCGCTTGGATGGCTTGCTGCACGTTCGTTAGCTCCATCAGTTTGGCACCTAAGTGGGTCAATATCAGGCTGACGTAGAAGGGAAGTATTGCGAATATGTCAACTGTGTTCATGAAAGAAAGAGCAAAGTGCAATTTGTTAGGGGATGAGATGAGTCTGAGGACGTACTCGAGAGTAAACCAGACTATGCAAGCTGTCTCAATCTTATCCAGCGCTGGGTGCTCAACAGATTTTCCTTCAGAGTCCTCCACCTGCAATTCTGGGATGGTCCCCATACACATCACTACCGATGAGGTTAGGATGAGTAGAAAAGACACAACTGCTATTACTCTAGCTGGGTACGAGGATTCTGGTTTTTCCATGAATTTCCAAATGTACTTTTGGCATTTTTTCCAGCTGTTTTCGGTGGCGTCCAGTCCCAAGTCGTCCAAAATCAGCTGGACCCTGCGGGCAATCTCTTCTAGCTCTTCCTTTTTTTCACTGAGATTAGTTTTGCAGCAGTCATCCAGGAATTTAAGATCCACTCTCCAAAACTCCATTTCGTTCTTAAAACAAATGGGACATATCCCTTTCTTCATGTGAACCTCCCCGAAATAATACAGATCAGTTATGCATTTAAAAGCATCCGGATCTCTGTCGAAGTAAAATTCTCTCTTCCCAGGATCATAGTCATCGCAAAGTGAGAAAATGGTGTCATATCCCCCTGATAAACAGTTCACAAGCTCTGCTAGTCTTGTGTTTGGGTACTGATTGAGATGGTCTCCGTACAGCACCTGCCTCACCCCGCCGACATTGACGACAATCTCTGTTTCTTCACTGTTCTCTGACCCGTCACTTTCCAGCTCTTGAAAACTAATGTCATCTGCCATTTTAGCGTTATTGCCTTATTTCCAACAGCCTTCGCCTCCCACAAGTTATTACGGGAGAAGCTTTGCGATAAATCAAGTCAGCTGTTCATTAGCAAAACCTTAAGTGGAAACGACTTTGAACAGGATTAGGGGGGAAAATAGACTGCCAAAAGAAAACCTGCAGGCTGCGAAACCTTGTGAAGTCTGCAACAAGCTGCAGTGGGGAGGCAAGTCATCTGTCTGCTTGCGTGTGAGAGAGCGCGGTTGTTTGACTAGCAGCAATTGCTCCAATAGATTTGAACGGGGGGGGGGAGGAGAGAGAGAGAGAGAGAGAGAGGGAGAGGGGAACACTTAAGGAAACTCACCCATTGCTGTTTTCAGCTTCTCTTTATTTCCTGAAATGGCATTGATTTGACATCGGAGATTTGGGTTCCTACAATAAGTCCCTTACGCCTAAATAACCAAAAAAGTGAATGAAACAGTTCTGAGAGAGAAAGAGAGGAAAAAGAGACAAGTCCCACCAGCAGCTTCTGTGTTGTCTTGGCTTCAGAAAGGCTCACAGAGGGAAATCTGTTGTTTGCATTTTGCTGCAAAGGTATTCTGGAGTATTTCAGCAGCTCCCTCCTGCAAGGGCTTGAAGTGTGCGAAGGATAAAGTTGGGCTTGTATCCCCCTTGCTGTTTATAAGCACAGTAGGAATTCCAGGCTGCCGTCAAGTGCTTTCCAAACTCTACCCTCTTCTGGTGAAATGCAGTAAAAGCAGGAGCAGTACTGCAAGGTGGGGATTAAATACCATTGAAGGGTATCTAGGGATGTACAGTGCTGTTTCCTTTTTTGCATGTTTATTATTGGGGGGGGGTACATATTCTTGAACAGTCAAGGAAAGAAGCATTTGTATATAATGTGTTTAAGGACTATAGGATGTATCTGGAGAAGAAAAGATTCTGGAGGAGAAAAGTTTTTTCTTTTTTTCTTTCGAAGAGGAATTTACATCATGGGAGGCCAAAATGTTGCTGCTGGTTCCTTTTTACCTGCCTCTCTACTGTCTCTCTCTCTGAAGAAGAAACTACGTCCAACTCAAGCCAACTAGGTGGAGGAACAGATTCATTTCAGTGCAAGAGTAGACGTTATGAAGCAGTGAGAATTTGGCAGTGGGCAAGTTTTCAGAACAACCTTCCACCATGTGAGCACAGTTGAGTTTCCGCCTTTGGGTTGCTGCCACCCTTGCAGAGATCAGTTACACTAATGGTTAAATTTTTTCTATATCAAACTGAATTCCTATTTTGCTGTCTCTTGCAATACCTCGATCAAGTGGGCAATTTTACCAGTCTTTGACAGGGACCTTCCTTTGAGGTGTTTGGTTTGGTTCTTTGTTTTTACACAATCAAGCTATGTATAAGTTTTATGAAATTAATAAAATGAATGAGTGACTGTCACAACAGAACTTGGGCGCCAATAGCTGGTCCAAGACACACCGAGCAAAAATTCAGCTGCAGAAGTTCTCATGCATTCATGGGAAACAGCACTTCCTCTATTTCTTGTGCTCTCCAAGTTATTTCACGCAGGGTACATGAAAGGCTCATAATAACGCAGTGGGTTTTAATCATTCCCTTTGTGATGTTAAATGAGCTTGTTTTGCTAAATTCTGGGGCTTGTTTTCAATGACCAGTCAAGAGAGCCACACAAATAAATTGCTTGCAGTTGGTGGTTAAAACAACAGCATCCTTTGCTCCAGGCCAGTGTGCTTTCAATCTGCTAGGTAAACAAACAAAAAAGAAGCCAAAGCAACCACATTTTTCAGGAATGTTGCCCCCCGTAGTTTGGGCATCCTTATATTCCGGCGGATAAGACGACTGGGTGTATAAGACGACCCCCAACTTTTCCAGTTAAAATATAGAGTTTGGGATATACTCGCCGTATAAGAAATACATCCCGGCGTATAAGACGACCCCCGACTTTTGAGAAGATTTTCCTGGGTTAAAAAATAGTCTTATTTTTTATTTATTAAAAAATAGTCTTATTTTTTTAAAAAGGCCTCCCATTTCTGTGCTTCACATGTGAATGAGGCAGGCATGTCTTATCTCATCTGGTTTGGCCCCTAGTTTGATGCAGTGCTTCTGGTTGGAAATAAGGTGTTTGCACTGTGGGCCGGAGAAGTGTTAGCAGCAGGGCATGCCAGACTGCTGAGACCCCAGAAGCGGTCCAAGGGTAGTCCATGCTGTTGCTGGGCTGACCTGCCTTCCTGCTAACCTAGCAGTTCAAAAGCATACCAGCATGAGTAGATAAATAAGTGGCGGGAAAGTAAACAGCGTTTCTGTGCGCTCTGGCTTCCGTCACGGTGTTCCATTGCGCCAGAAGCGGTACGGTCACGCTGGCCACATGACCCAGAAAGCTGTCCTCGGACAAACAGCAGCTCCCTTGGCCTGAAAGCAGAGATGAGCACCACACCCCATAGTCAAATTCGACTGAACTTAACTGTCCAGGGGTCACAATGGCCTCCCCTCCCCACTGTAAAGGTCTTCCTTTTTAAAGAAGCCCATGGCCTACAGGGAGCTCTTCTGATTCCTATCTGACATGTTAATGATAGATGGTTCTAAAATAACCACGCAAAAGGTTTTGCTGGGCTAATTTAAGCATATAAGCGCATTCAAAGGAATGCTGAATGCATGCCAGATGTAACATGTTTGCAAAGTCCAGTGGATGTTGAGGAGCTGCACTAGATAAGCCAAGAAGTGATATTTGCAAAGTCAACATTCTAAGTGTGACCAGTTAAAATCAACACACTGTAAGTTCTTCACACCAATGCAAAGTCTCCCTTGCCATTTGTGCAATGAGTATGCAGTGTCCCACTAGCAAACTTGCTTTCAAACTTCTTTTAAAGCACATGGCTTCCCCCAAAGAATCTTGGGAGCTGTAGTGTTTTTTCCCCCCAAGGGTGGTGAGAATTGTTTCTCTGTGGGTGTAAAATACGGCCTCTGGGGTTCTTTGTGGGGAAGCTGTGTGCTATAAAGGCATGACATGGATGTGACCTGAATTAGGAGTTAATTATCACATAACACAAGCCAAGTTCATGACAGTTTGTGTTTTCTGTGTCACTTAATTCATTTATTTATTCCCCTGCCTTCAATTTCTCTGCAAAGTCTCTGACATAGGTGCCAACTACCAGATTGAAAAATCCGGGATCGGCACGGCGCAGCACCGGAAGTCGCGCTGCAACCATTTTTGGAACTGGGCAGAGCAGCACCAGAAGTTGCTTCTACAGATGCTCTGACCATTTCCAAAATGGCCGCAGCGCCAGAAATCGCTTTGCGCATGTCCAGAGATTCCAGACATGTGCAGAAGGAGCCTCCCCGGCCAGTAAGAGTCGGGGGGGTTACGGGGTTTTTTTTCATCCGGGCTGCCAGCGGGAAACAGCTGGAAAAATGGGGGGTTTCCCGGGGAATACGGGAGACTTGGTAGCTATGGTCTCTGAGGACATTGGAAAACAAGGTACCAAAACAAAAAACTAAAGTAATGCTGTGCCCACGCACCCATAATTTTCCTTGCACAGGAGAGATCCAACCCCCTTTTTCCTCTTTTTTATCAAGTTTACCAGTGTGGGGGATTGAAAAAATGTAAAAGAAAAAGCTAGACTGCTGGGTAATTACTGTCACTTGTGGGATGCTCTGAACAAAATAATTAATTATGGCATGGTCCTATAAATAATTCCATAAATCAAGCAAAAAGCAAGGCATGAAACATATGGTGCATACTTTCTAAAACATTCCTGCATCTTACTCATACCATTAAATGTACAATTTCCTCTGGAAGTACCAGTTATTTGCTATAGGTAGAAATAGATGTTTAAAGAAAATCTGCTGTAATTATGGAGATATATTTTTTAAAAAGTTCTTTTTCCTTTCCCAGGGCAGATTAATCTATGTACTTCTTGTTGGCAGATATATATTATTCTGTCTGTCAATCTAATTTCCCTCACTTTCCATCCAGAGCATTCATACATGGTGCCTCCCACTTTATCCTCACAAGATCCCTGTGGGGTAAATAAGGTTGAGACAAACAGGCAAGGTTGCCCAGTAAGCTTTGTGTCAATCAGGGATCCTATTTCCTCCTTTGGTTTTGCTCTCACTCGACAAACATGATGTGGAGTGTCAGGATTAAATTTTCATTATGATATTCAGTGATGTTGCTGGGGGGGGGCTATTGGAGAGGCCCCCTTAGCACCAGCATTGCCATCTTTTTGGCAGCACACCCAAGACTTTTCTTACGATTGCGGAGGCTTTCTTATCGGCTGCTGAGGGATTTGTTGACTTGTTATGTGAGTGGCGGGTCTATTGTGTTGTGTGAAGCTTGGGCACTTCCAGCTGGTTGTACGTTTTTCATTGTATTCTGTATTTTTGTCGTGGCAGTGTAAGTTGCATGGAGACCCTCTTGGTGTGTAGGGCGGCAAAAAATAGGAATGTTAATAGTAAAAGCAAAAAATGTAATCTGGGACTTTTTTGTGTTATAAAGTCATGCCTGGTGTCTGTAACTTCTGAGGACATGAGCATTTCCTCTTGATGTGAGACGTATGAATTGTCTCTCCCTTTGGAGTTTGCAACACGAAGTATTTAGCTATTCACAGCTAAATATGGGGACATTGTCAGTGAGCGGCATTGTGATTGTGGGGTGATGTAGTTGCTGTACACTCTGTGGAAATGGTTCTCGTGGTTGCTATGCTAGCTTTTCTTTGTAATGGTATTATTATTGCAAGCATAGGATCCAGATTAAAGCATGCGAGCATAAATCGTGGTATAATGATGGCCATATTGGATGGACCATAAGATCAACTCTCCCATCTGAATAAAAAAAAAAAATCCTTCCAGTAGCACCTTAGAGACCAACTAAGTTTGTCATTGGTATGAGCTTTTGTGTGCATGCACACTTCTTCAGATATATGCACACGAAAGCTCATATCAATGACAAACTTAGTTGGTCTCTAAGGTGCTACTGGAAGGAATTTTTTTATTTTGTTTCGACTACGGCAGACCGACATGACTACCTACCTGTAACTCTCCCATCTGAAGTTTTGATACCCCTTTATTCTACATTTACCCACTTGCAAATTCATACTCCTACCTTATTCGGCTTAACATAATTTGAGAACATTTTTTTAAAAAAATAATAATCTCTCTCTCAATCTCTGTTTTCGATTTTATAAAAAGAAATTGCACTCCAGAGTGGGGCGTCTGAATTATTCTAAACTACACAAATGTCATCTAGCTTAATTAAAGACAGATTCCAAGCAACCAAGGTAATTAAAATGAAACAGTAAATAGAAAGTGATAGCCAACCTGTGCATCAAAGATAAAAGTTTTTTTAAAAAATGCCCAGAAGGCAACTTTCCCCATTACACTTGTACAAAAAAAAGTCACTGTTTAGTTTCCCTTCGGTTGGTGCTCAAATGCATGAGCTTGCCTTGAACTTGGAAGCAGCTACTTATGAATGAATGAATTAATGAAACAACGCAAGAAAGAACATTTACAAATGCCTTACTAAAAGGAAAGGGGGGGATACACCAAAGGGGCAGAGGAGGGTTTGCTCACTTTTACATCATATCTTTAAAGCACACAATTTCCCCCAAAGAATTAAGGGAGCTGTAGTTTATACATGAGATTTTGGCACATACCAGCTTGTGCAAGTCATCACACAACCCTGGATAGTTAAGTCCAGTCAAAGGCGACTATGGGATTGCGGCGCTCATCTCGCTTTCAGGCCGAGAGAGCCAGCATTTGTCCACAGACAGCTTTCCAGGTCATCTGGCCAGCATGACTAAACCGCTTCTGGCGCAACAGGACACTGAGGAGTGCCAGAGTGCATGGAAACGTTGTTAGCCTTTCCCACCGCAGCAGTACCTATTTATCTGCTCACACCGGTGTGCTTTTGAACTGCTAGGAGCTCACCCTGCCATGCAGATTCAAGCCACCGACCTTCCGATTGGCAAGTCCGAGAGGCTCAGTGGTTTAGACCGCAGCGCCACCAGTGTCCCATTAATGGATGTGCATAGTGAGGAGTGGACTGAAGGGACAAAAACCAAAACACTTATTGGACTGACACCACTACAAAGGTTCGTCTCCTTCTGAGATGTCACCTTCTGGCCAGACTGTGCCACGTAGTGTTTCAGATTTGGATCATAGAAATATTGCGGACACTGATGTCACTAGTACACAGAGGCTGCATACATACCATTACATTTAAAGCAAGATTACCCCAAGAATTCTGGGTAAACTAGTTTTCCCCTCAGAGAGTTAAAATCCCCAGTACCCTTAAATGACAATTCCCAGAATTCTTTGAGGCATGTCACGTGCTTTAAAAATGTGGTGTGTATGCAGCCAGAATGCACATAATGTACAGTCATACCTCTTGTTGCGTTCGCTCCATGTTGTGGATTTTCAGGTTGTGAACGCGGCAAACCCGGACAATCCTGCCACATGCGCAGAAGTGCTCTGTTGTGCTCCGCGCTTGCACAAAAGTTCCGCTCTAGTTGTGGACTTTTTGGGGTGCGAACGGCACCCTGGAAAGGATCATGTTCACAACTAGAGGTACCACTGTATGTTATTGTGTGCAGAATGCCTTCCACTATATATCGTTCCTATGTTTTTAATTGTTAGTTGGCTATATATACTGTATATTCATTACATTATATATATTTATTTGCATACATTTCTAGAAAGAATTTTAAACCGGGTGCTGCAGTTCTCACATAGGCTGAATTTCCTCCAGCTTCAGGGTTAGTTTCCTCATTACACTTTAAATCCAAAGTACTGGACTAAAAATATCACACATTAGCAGGCAGCACAAGTTCCTTTATATATGCGCCTTAAGGTTTCTCTGATTTCATGGCATTTCATATGCAATTGGCCATGGCTAGTGGAGGGAATAATTATAACTCCAGAATAGACAAACCTGAAGTACTTTGTAGAACAGAACTAGCATTTTAAAACCAAAGCTTTAGAATTCCTCATTCAGTGTTTGCTAGCCAAATGAGAATTGACATCCAATCCTGAGCTGTCAGTATCATTTTTCAGGAAATAAACAAAATAAAAATGGACTCACTGTCTCAAGACTGGATTTTGTAACAAAGGCAGATGATGTTTGATAATTTGCCACCCAGGGTAGTTACCAGAATCGTAGAGTCGGAAGGGGTCTTTCGCCCAACGTGGCCTTTGAACCCACAACCCTGGGATTAAAGAGTGGACTAGATGGGCCATTGCTCTGATCCATCAGGGCTCTCCTTTTGTCCTTTTTACTGCTGAATAGTGCATACCATTCACATGTCAGTTGCTGCCACGTGATATTATTGAGGATTTTGGTGGTGGGTACCCCTCACAATTTATAGCAGCTGATGGAAAGTGTCCTCTTGAGCCCAAAGACCTACTGACTGGGGCTGATGCGAATTACTAAATTTCAGAACATCTGGAGGGCACAAGTTTGGCAAAGGCTACTTTGCTACTAATTGGGCCACCTGCATTTTTATTTTTGCCTTTTAACTTTCCCTTTGTTGCTGCCTTTGTCTCCATTAACATTTTGCCCCATCAAGCGGATATCCTAGCTACAGGCCGGCAATTTCTGCTAATGAATACATGGCGCGTGATGGTTTTCCTCTGTTTTACCATGAAGCAATTACGAATGTCATCATTAGAAGATTAATTCAACAAACAAAAGCATCTCTAGCCCATGCCCTAGGCAGATGCTGGAAATTTACTCCCTTAGGAAACATAAAGTTGATGTTCTCTGTGATGGGATGGTTGAAATGAAGAGCTGTCTATCCTCAGATAAGTATCTAATTAGGCAGAGCTGTTATTTGCCGACATCTCTCCCGAGGCCATGTTTCGAATCGTGCAGCAAGGAGATAGTACTACTGACCGATGGCTGCACTTGAGTGCTGTAATGTTTATGTTTGCTCCAAGAGGCCTTTTCAAGCCCAGCTATACCTTATGGGATGACTTGTAGGCACTGCCAGATTTGGCTTCCTTGTTTGCCTGGATGGGAGGATACAGAGATGTGTGTGTGTGTGTCTATGTAGAAATGCCTGGCATTTGTGTGGCTGGAACACAGCCTGCAGTACAAAGGTAAGCATCACATCCATTGCTCCACCCACTTTCGTTTCTGACCTTGCCCACTGCTACTAGCACGAGACATAGCCGGCTGTACTCTTGCATAAAGTATATTATTCACTGTATCATATTATAGATTTCAACAGAAATAAGTCATTAAAAAACGGAAAAAGCAAAAGAGTCAGTAGATCAGTACACACTCCAATCAGTTCATGGATCAGGTCCAAATGTATGCTAGTGTCTATTCCACCTGCGTCTGTCCATGCAATCCACAAGAAGAGTCGTTATTGTTCCACAGAATCCTTTCACAAAGTCTAAGACAATTATTTCCGGAATATTAACCTTGTTTCGCCGCCCTGGGCTTCATCAGTAGTACAAGTGCTGGGTAATGTAAAATCATACAATATTGTGACCACGTACATTTTCACAAAAAGAATACTATAAATACCATAAACAACTGTACATACCATATGTGATGTACCAAAATAGTGGATCTATGGCATAGTAGTAGTAGCCACGATAAACAGCAACTTGTACAATGTGGGGTTATATGGACATTTGGCAAAAACGGGGATATTATCACACCCTGGAATGTCTTTAAGAATATGCCAATGATGCCTAATGATTTTCTCAATTTCGAAAGTCATATGGTTGTATTCTAGGGAAGCGTAAATACGCGAAGATCTTATATTAACATGTGAACCAGATGTAAGAAGAGTCGACCTCCCTCTTAATTGTGTTTTTTGGATGGCAGTTGTTATGACTGAGTTTGGATAACCTCGTTGTAATAAAGATGCAGAAAGCGTTTTTGAATGGGCTTTAAAGTCTTGTGGGTCCGATGAATTGCATTTTAATCTTAGAAACTGACCTATGGGAAGGTTATCTCAGAGATGTTTGGGATGGTTAGACCTGTAATGTAACAATGAGTTTCTAGCCGTGTTTTTCTTATAAGGATGCACTTTAATCCTTGATTCATCCACAAAAATTTCTAGATCAAGGAAAGGTAAACAATGTGGACATGATGTTCCTTCAAAGGTCAAGTGTGGATTCACACTGTTGATCCAGCGGTTGAATGGTTCAAAAATATCCTCAGAAAATATAAATATCAAATCATCAATATAACGGCCATAAAACAGGATGTGTTCACTTAATGGGTTATTATGAGCAATATGTTCTAAATCAAAATTTCTTGTAAAGATATTGGGCACACTGGGAGCACATTTAGAGGCCATGGCTAAACTTTGTTTTTGAATAAAGAACTTCAAACCAAACCTAAAGTAATTATTAGATGAAACTAAATCCAGAATCTCCATTAGAAAATGGACTGGTGGTGAAGACTAGCAATTCTTGGATTTGAGATTTTACTGTATCCAGAGGTACATTAGTATATAGGGATGACACATCCCATGTAGCAATTATACTATGTGGAGGAACATGAAATTTTTCAATGAGATTTATAATATGTTTGGTATCCCTAATGTAAGACAGGGTTTCTTTAGTAAAGGGGTATAGAAATGTGTCAATGTATTGTGCACAATTTTCCAACAATGATCCTGATGCTGACACAATAGGTCTACCTGGTGGTGGGAGCACATTTTTGGAAGTATATAGAATATTGGCACCCTAGTCATGGCTGTCAAGTTTTCCCTTTTCTTGCAAGGAAGCCTATTCAGCATAAGGGAATTTCCCTTTAAAAAGGGGAGAACTTGACAGCTATGACCCTAGTGTGACTGGGACATAAAAAATCAGCTAAACTTTCATTTATATAGGCTAAAGACAAGGTTTCATTTAGAATAACCTGTAGTTTATTTTTCACTGATGTGGTAGGGTAACTAGGTATAGGCAAGTAGAAATTAGAATTACTTAGTTGGTTTTCTGCTTCCTTGATGTAATCAATCTTGTTCATTAGTACAACGTCTCCCCCCTTTATCTGCTGGTTTTATAATTAAATTTTTATCGCAGTAAGTTCGTTCAGGATTATAAAATCCTGCTTACTCAAATTATACTGCCTGGTACTCCTTATATTCTTCTCGCTACTATTAAGGTCACGGTGTACTAAATGTTGAAATGTTCTGATGAGGTGATTATGAGAAACTGGAATGAAGGTAGATTTTTGTTTAAAAGGTTCCGGTGTCCAAGGAGTGTTGCCCAAAAAAAATCTCTTAAATTGATCTGACGAATTGGTTTAAATAAATCAATCCTGGTTTGAAATGCGGAATACTTGGGAGTAGGAACAAAACCTAGACCTAAAGTTAATACTCGAGATTCCTCTGGTTTTAATGTCCTGTCAGATAAATTAACCACTGAAGTGGTATCTTGATGTCCAGGTATAATTTCCTCTGGTAGGGGCATCTGGTGCGCCGTGTGGAAAAAGACTGGTACTTCTGACCAGATTTAAGCCTAAATTCTCTGTCTTCATCCGATCCGTTGGCACTGGATAGGCTCAAGTGCTCATAATCCGTGGGAGTGCTCGAAAAAGAAGATTTTTTGGATCTGTTGGACTGCCTGTGAACTAGTCCTGAAGAATTCAGCCACAAATAAACTTTTGTTGTTGTTTAGTCATTTAGTCGTGTCTGACTCTTCATGACCCCATGGACCAGAGCACACCACGCACTCCTGTCTTCTAGGTAAATAAACTTTACCTATGGAATAATCATTGCGATCTCTGCTCAACTTTTTTCTTAAAACTGGCTAATTCACTGGAAAATTTATTAATGTCCTGATCCAGCTTTTGAGTCAGTTTGTCAAAATCCTCCTTATTGTACTGAATCTTTGTCCTTTCTTTTAACTCCATTAAGTCTTTGTTGATCTTTTCTAGATCAATGGTGGATTGTTCTATGATCAAAAGCATAAGGTCATTAGAACATTTATTCAAGAAAGATACCCATTTTTTCAACAAAGCTCCTATTGTTCTTAAATAGAGTAAGTGCCTTATGGATCCTGAGTCCAAGTTGTTTTTTACATATTCAGTTAACACTGTTGCATGCATTTCTAAGCGTACTTTTTGTTTTGACAAACTGAGTAACGACATATCTTCTTTAGACAATTGTCATATTCACTATGGAAGAAAGTTGTTTAGTCGTGTCCGACTCTTCGTGACCCCATGGACCAGAGCACGCCAGGCACTCCTGTCTTCCACTGCCTCCCGCAGTTTGGTCAAACTCATGTTCGTAGCTTCGAGAACACTGTCCAACCATCTCATCCTCTGTTGTCCCCTTCTCCTAGTGCCCTCCATCTTTCCCAACATCAGGGTCTTTTCCAGGGAGTCTTCTCTTCTCATGAGGTGGCCAAAGTATTGGAGCCTCAGCTTCAGTATCTGTCCTTCCAGTGAGCAGTCAGGGCTGATTTCCTTATTTGTCTTTCTCTGTATCACTATATCCAAACTTCTTAGAAAACTCCAAAGAGGGAATGTGGGTCTCAGAAGTGCTAGAAAAAGAGGTGCCAGAACTCACCAAGAATGCCTCCCTTGTTCCCTTATAATGGCAGTGGCATCCACCTGAGAGGTGCCAGAACGGAGTTCCAGCGAGTTCCGACGGGGGGGGGGAGGTTTCGGTGAAGAAAATTCCCACTCCCTATATTAGAGTATGACTCTGCTGCTGCTGCTGCTCAGAGTCCTTCAAAGGTTAAAAAAAGTGGATATTAAGGGAATTGTTGTAATATTTTGAAATGCAGTAGAACTATGAGATAAGGATTCCCTCTGATCTCAAAGCATGGGAAGTCAGCTAAAAACAGTAATTATTTATAATTAGGCATAACATTGGTGGATTGTTGGATAATTTGTATAATTTGGAATATATAATTTGGTTTGATTGGGAAATTTTAATAAATATTATTTTTTTTAAAAATTAAGTGGATATAGGAAACAGCTCTTTACATTACCTTACAAACAACCCTCTTTTTAAAAAAAGAGAGAGAAAGAGAGCAGGGTGCTCACTTCTCCCTGGGGGTGACTTCCAATTTCTCTCAAAAAGGACTGAAAGCAGTGTGTGACTCTCACATACTATCAGCCAAGTCAGGGTCAGGGATAGTCTCAGGCCTAACTAAACATGACACCAATAACATTTTTTAAAACTTAAATTACCAGGTGTTGCAGGGGTGATCTTTATTTTTAAAAAAATCACCACCACCATGCCGCAGATAGCATGGAGGAGACTGCTGTGCCAGGATAGGGAGAATTTACTGATATCACAGGAATTATGGCTTACAAACCTTTTTGTAAGCAACCTTTTTCAGCCATGGGCTGGTCCACCATCCCTCAGACCATGTGATGGGCCGGACTATTTTTTGGGGGGTGGGGGGATGAACGAATTCCTATGCCCCACAAATAACCCAGAGATGCATTTTAAATAAAAGCACACATTCTACTCATGTAAAAACACACTGATTCCCGGACCATCCACGGACCAGATTGAGAAGGTGATTGGGCCTTGTCCGGCCCCCAAGCCTTAGGTTGCCTACCCCTGGCTTAGACCTTCCTGCTGTATATTTCACGGTGCCAATGACTATTCCACCCCCACACCTAAAGTTAATTTAAAGAAACCACCCATATGGTTGCTAGTCAGGTCCAGTGCTTGAAACGAACTAGTTCGTTTGAATGAAGTTCAAAAATCTCTGAACTACACCTGAAAATATTCTCCATAATTGCTGGGTGAACTAAACGCAAAAAAGTTCATTTTGGGGGCAGAATGTTGAATGGTTTCTAGTTTTCTAGTTCATCTTCAGGTTCATTCGCAACCCTCTTCCCCAAAGCAGGAGCCAGCTGCTGCCCCTCTCTTCAGGAAAAAGGAGTCTCTTGCAAATCCTTCTAAGCCTTCTATCCCTTTGCAAAGATAATTTAACATTTTGAATGAGCATCCAGATTGAGTTACACTGGCCCTGCCTGGTCTCTCCTTTTGTCATCATTGCATGTTACATCCTCAGGGAGGCATTTGAGGCTTTTTGCCCAGGCACCAGCAACAGCTGATTCATTTATGGCCGGTCAACATCACACCCCAACAATGTGACCTTGCTATAAAGACAGAGGAGCGTTTGAATTCCACCTTAAAGTCGCTGTCATTCCAGGCTAGATTTATATAGCTCAGGCGACAGAGTCATACTAGGCGAAATTAGCTGTTTAGATATTGACTTCATTGTTCGGTCAGATGCATTACTGCATTCTCCACCTACAGTCTCACTTTGCAATTTTAGACTCTCATAGAAACAGCAACTGCCATAGGCATTATTAGTAATAACTGCGGTGGTAGCTGGGTAAGCTTGGATCGACGAACATAAGCAGTTCTTTCGAGTGTGCTCACTCAGTCCTGTACCATGAAGCTCTTGAGTTGGACATTCAGCCTGCAATACACAGTATTCAGTTCAGTTCTTCACATTTCCACTTAACGTTTGCTTTTAAAAAAAAAAAAAAGTCCCCATTAAAATTCAACAGCATTTTTTGTGTGAATTTCTCCTTACATACACATTTTCAAATGCACTTTTGTCTAATATAGATGCATCTTTGAAAAGCAATCCCCCATATATAATGCTTTTCCATATGTTTTCACTTAATAAATGCATTTTTATGCACACTTTGTCAAGGAGCTGTCAGGCGAGTACAGGTCATTCATAGGGCAGGAAGGAACTTGAGACACTGAATGCAATTAAGCTTTTATTCATAGAAAGTAAACAACACAGCAAAGTTCCTCTTGCTCATTGAGTTCCTCGGCCCAGTATACCTGAAGGAGCGTCTCTGCCCCCATTGTTCTGCCCGGACACTGAGATCCAGCGCCGAGGGCCTTCTGGCGGTTCCCTCACTGCAAGAAGCAAAGCTACAGGGAACCAGGCAGAGGGCCTTCTCGGTAGTGGCACCCGCCCTGTGGAATGCCCTCCCATCAGATGTCAAAGAGATAAATAACTACCTGACATTTAGAAGACATCTGAAGGCAGCCCTGTTCAGGGAAGTTTTTAATGTGTGACATTTTAATGTATTTTAAATCTTTGTTGGAAGCTGCCCAGAGTGGCTGGGGAAATAATATATTATTACAAATAATAAATTATTATTATTATTATTATTATTATTATTATTATTATTCATCTCACCTCATTGAAGACGTCGCTCGAACTGACCACTGGCCCCACCTTCCCCCTCTAGCCCCTCTCTCTGGATCCCTCCCAAGTAAACGTAGACTGTGGCGAGGGGGTGAAATTCTCCTCTGGGCCTGTCTGGCCTGTTGCTCTCCTCGAGCTGCAGGACTCTCCTCGAGCGGGGTGTCAGGCGAGGAGAAGACCCAGCAGGACTGGGACTATCCAGCTTCCTGGCAGCAGGGGCAACCTCTGACTCCTCTCTGCCTGAGTCTACACTCACACTGAGACTCTCAGCACCCAGTCCTGTCCTGGAAGACCCTCCTTCTCCTGACCCCACTTGATCACTCAAACTACCTGCCTCTAGCACCTCCCAGCTCTTTCCTTCCACAGACTAGTCCCCAGTGTCCCACCACCACTATCCAGGGTCAAAATCATCATCTGTGTCATCCCTGGGGGGCTCTTGGGTGGGCAATGCCCACCAATCTTCCTCATCCAGCTAGTCCCTGACACCCTAGTAAAGGCATCCCCAAACTTCGGCCCTCCAGATGTTTTGGACTACAATTCCCATCTTCCCTGACCATTGGTCCTGTTAGCTAGGGATCATGGGAGTTATAGGCCAAAACATCTGGAGGGCCGCAGTTTGGGGATGCCTGATCTAGTATGTGCATTTTTGGTACACATTACTTGACTGGACCCAACTACATTGCAAAATTCAGCGAAGTGTAAATTTTGAGAATTTCAAAAAGTGTGGATTTGGTAAGTTCTCCTCTAAACACGAAGTGAATCACATTGCTCCCCATCCCTAAGGGTTGCCAACTCAATTTTGCTCCCATAGGAAAACCTTCTCCCATGTAGAAAATCAGTGTGGCAGGGAGAAGGAAAATACATGAGCCCACCACCACAAGTTGAGGTGGTACAGTCCAGCAAGAACTACATTTGGGGATGAAATAAACATACGAGTAGCCTAGCAAGTCTGTTCCATGCATATTTTTTCCAGAAAAGTCATTAAAATTCTGCACACTTTAAGGAGATTTAAGCTGATTTGAAGAACTTACAAGGTGGCCTGTGAGCCACCAGGGGTGGTAGAGGAGGAAAGAAAGATAGTGGCTCCCGTCAGAAATTGGAAGCAGGCCTCTTTTGCTCTGTACAGTTACCCAGGAAGGGCTGGTATGTCATAACACACTGCTGCTTCCAGGTGCTTTGGAGTCACTTTCCAGCTGCTGCAAGCCAAGCCTCTGTTGTTTAAAGGAAAGACGGAATCTGGGAAGCCTTTGGACCCCCTCATGTAAATGTAAATCATGACAAGCTGTGCTCCAATCTAATCCACGTGTCTATATTCCTATCTGAGCATGATCCAGCAGGTGCCAAATGGGGAGGGTTGCTCCAAATTGCATGGCGAACCAAAATCCTACCCTATTTCCAACTGAACCATGTAATCCTGCTGATCATGTAACTTAAAAAATAAGCAGAATCAATGGCGCTTTTAAATAAATGCTTTCAGAATAAAAGGCAACAGACATTTAAAACCTTCTTCCCATTCGTTAACAAGGGTATAATTATTACACAGAAGCAGCATCTGTTAGGCCATGAAAACAAGTACTGAAGACTGTATTGCTGAAAACCAAAGTCTGTTGAGAAATAAAACACTATAATCAGCGACCTTAAAACATGTTGCTCTCCCTTTCATTTTGAAGGGGGTTGTTTCAAATACTCCGTAGTTTCATTAGGACATGGCATAGGTAAGAGAAAACGATCAACAGCAGTTGTGCATTAGCATGCTTCCAAACTAAGTGCTTAGCAGTGGAATGCTTTTCTAGCTTCTCCTCCTCTCTCTTCTTTTATTATCTTAGGGAAACACCGCCTCATAAATGAAACAATGTTTTAGTGTTATAAAATCCCATCTGGTCATTGCTGCTTCAGCAACATAGGGGTTTTCACCTAATTAAACACTTCTAATCCAATTTTCAGTATTAGCAAAACGCTGCTTAAACCAAAGTGCTACAGTGCTGTCACACTATAATGCTAATTTTTTTAAAAAAAGATATGTATGAGAAAACACCTTTCCAATCACTGCCATTCTAGGACTCGATGTCACTCCCCCTAATTAAACACTTCCAATCTACGTCCCAATCCAATACAGATGTTAAACATTTTGCTTATGTCAAAGGCATTATGACATGGGTGAAATAGGTGTGCAATCATGTTTAAACAAATATGTGCTTAGCACTTAATAAATCCTTTTCTTTTAAAAGGTTGCTCATACATTCCCCACCCCAATGGCTGCTCAGGTGGATTGAACACGTTCCTCACTCACGTCTGCTAATGCTGTGAACCCCTCCATTGTAGGCTCAGATTATGTGTGTAAACGAATTATATATCATGAAGATATATGTGCCTCATTCCAAAAGGAAACACAAACTCTGGATAAACCTCTAGAACCCCTGGAATCTCGCACCGCTCAGAGATTGGGGTGGCGTACAACAATATGTTGTGAATGTGGCCTGGGTGACTTTGCCCCTGCCGCTCCCTCTAAACCTAGAAAAATAGATTATCTGATAATCCCTGTGTCATTAAGCTCCCTGGTGGTATGGCAAGTTAAAAATATGAGCAAGTCAGGACATACTGTATTGGTGAAGTCACTTTTAAGATGGATCCAACATATATTGAAAATGATTAATAGTGGTGTAATTTAATACTGAAGAGGAAATGCCAATTTTCAGCAGCTGCAAGTTTCTTGGATCTGTTCCAGGTGTAAACCAAAGCTTTCGGGGAAGAACAGAATTGTTGGCAAGGAGGATGCAAATATTTCAAGTTCGTAGGGTTTCAAATAGTGTTCAAGTGCTGTTTCCATATCTGTGGAGGCCAATATCATTTCATTTTAGTGGACATTCCAGCTGCCATGCCCAAGCCAAATATGTGCAGCGGAAAATAAGGAGTAGCACCTACGCTGCTGAAGTTTTTGCTTCCCACAAACTGGAACAATTTAAGGGGGAATTCTACACAGCCCTTTTTTGGGCTGCAGTGGAAGTAGACAATCATCCGTGTATCTATTATCTTCTAGATTAGTTCCACTAATGCTAAACAACAGTAATTACTTTGAATATTACAGCCTAAGGCACAAACAATCCTTACTTTTCATTAGGCAAAAGCTCCTCAGTTTATTTTAAAAGATTCGTGGTTTTAAATATCCTCTGTGGATTGGTATTGGGAATCTAATGATAGATGGGATGGGGAGCAACCATCGTGAAACGGAACATGTGGACAATTTTATAAATTAGCTGATAGTAAGCTTTTCATACATAAACCTGGGACAAATCTAGGTTTGGTTGTTGGTTCCCTGCAAACCTTGGTTGCAGATTGTAAGCCAACCTTGGAAGCGTTTGTTCTCTCTCTCTCCTTCCTTGCTGTGCATTATGGTTTCATGTTACAAATGTACTGCTGTAACCCATGGTTAGCGCAAACAATGATTTTCTCAAAAATCCAATTCGAAACCATGGTTTAATCTGAGTTTGCAAACCGTGGGTCAAAGGGAATCTCATTTCTATGAACCATAGTTTTGCTGCTGTACTGTGAAATCATGGCTAATGGTGAGAAGAGAAACAATGGGAAATTGCTCTGGAGAAAAGGTGGAACCGGAATAAGAAGTTATTCCAGTAAGTGATCCCAGATGCGCAAGTCTGCAGGGAGCCAGTGTGATGCCTGCAATCTAATGTGTATTAGATTTTGATTGTTTTCCCCCCCAAAAGGACCTTATAAAACCCTTATTTTGCCATCCCCAGCATTCTCATCTCTTTATAGGCTGCTAGGCTCCTGCTTTGCCATCATATTTATATAGCTAATGGAGGTTAAAAGAGCCAGCCGGATACATTAATTTAACAGTAATTACTGATAACCTTGCGATCAGTTCACAGGAGAGCCGTATGAATCAGCCAGGGGGGAAAAAAACATTGTCCTAAATAGCAAGATTATATTTTTCAGAGGAAAAGTGTTTCAGCTATGGTTGTCTTCCCTCATCTCCTGCCTCAGTCTAACAACTTTCTTTGACTCTTGATCTGGGGGTGGGGGTGGGGACCCAGCATGTGGCCAGTCTATGATGTATATGTACATGTAAACATCAGAAATATGGAATATTTCTCAGATACGGTTACTAGTGAGGTCCTCAATAACTATTCTATTTACATCTCTTGGGCAGGAAAATATTACCCAACTTAAGGAACTCACTGCCACAAAATGTGTTGGTGGCCACTGTTAGTTGGCTTTTAAAGGGGGGGAAATCAAAGAAATGTAGGGAGGATAGTTCTATCAGCAGCTATTAGACACCAGAGAGAAATACAACTTCAATTTCCAGAAGCAGTATACCTTAAAAGGACAGGTGTTGGGGATAGGGGATAGGGTGCTGGGCATATAGAGGCCTGTAGCTTAGTTGTACAGCACATTGTGCATGTAAAAGATTCAGGTAAGGTTTGGAGAGACCCCCTGTGTGAAACCCTGGAGAGTCCTGTCTATTCCGTTTAGAGACAATACTCAATGTAAAGCAGCTTGTTAAATGTGCATAAATAACAGGTGCCAACCTAGCAGTTTGAAAGCACGTCAAAGTGCAAGTAGATAAATAGGTACCACTCCGGCGGTTAGCATAACTAACAGGTGCTGAGTGGGTGGGATCAGAACTATACTGTGCAAGCGGGGTGAATTTAGCCCTATCTCCCTTGCTGTGGTCCCGGTGAAGATTACCGCAATCCCAAAGGAATTTGCCCATTGACAGAAACTCCTGGTCAGGGGCTCCCGTGGGGCAATGGACTAAAAAGCACATTTGATATATTGATGCATTATGTCTGGGTTGGTCCCAAGGAAGGTGATGGTACAAACTTGGAATTCCACAGTTGCATTCCATTAAGATAATTGCGTGTCAGTCAACAGTTGAGGACCACACACTTACATGCTCCCTTAGGATCTAGGATGTTCTGAATCCAGCTGACATTTAGAGTTAAGTCCCTTTTTATTTAAATGCCATACCTTACATGCTGAATTTAATTATGCAGTCAAAGTCAGGAGGCAAGCTATTATGAAAGCATCTGCCGAATAAAAATATAGAGATAGGCTTTCGTTAGACATGTTTTTATAACGAAGGATTGTACTTGGACACTGGACAGAGCAATCGACTCACATTACAAGTGGGAGATTATGCCACTGTAATGCCAGTGGAACATATTACATTCAAGATGGAGCCTTCAGCAACCTTTGGGCTGATAGGAGTTGTAGTCCAAAAACTCGGGGGGGGGCACCAGGTTGGTGAAAGCTGCTTATATGTGTTCAATCCATGAGGGGAGGAGGAAACGCACAACACAGATAATCTCAAAATGGGGTAAAAATGACAGGCAGTTGTAATGTCAAAGAGTTTTGAAACAGACTTGTTTTTCTTTACCTGTAGCCAGCTGGCTTTTATTTTTAGAAAGTGGGAAAATAAATGTCTCTCATTTTCTTGGTGTAATTTCCAGAGGTCAAAGGAAGCCAGCCTTCCTGTTAAAAGTGCATCGCACTCTTCTGAAATTATCCTCCCTCTGGTTTACAAGAGGAACAGAGTGTCTCCTTTGATTCACTGAGGGAGGGTCAAGCAAGCCATTAGCTGCTTCTAACCCTGCTGAACGGCAGATGGCCCTCAGAGCTGTAACAGTGATGAACAGAATCAGCTCCCCTCATCAGGAAGGCGGCTTGATATCAGGAGAAAACACACCCGGCTATTGCACCATTGTCAATTCTTGCCAAAGTTATCCAAAAGGCCTTTTTAATTTTTGGTATGGAGGGTGTATGCAGTCAGTTGATCTTCTACCTGCAATCCAAACCCAATTATGCTGACTCAGTGAGAGCTAGGCCTCAGTTGGAGAGCATTTCTTTCAATACTGAATGTGCTAAAATAAAAATGAAAATCAGTTCAGTTTCTGTGCATTTGTGTTGGCCTTAAGCCATGACAAAACTCAAGAATGCAAAAATATATTCAACTACCTCAGCTGCAAAGTATATGGACATGCAAAATCACGTAAGTTTCGGAAGGTGCAGAAGTGCCTTTAAATGCGAACTGAATCGGATTTCTCCTACTTCCCTTGTAACGGCTGGAACCGGGGGAAGAGGGTGAGTGCTATGGGCAAGGTGAGGTGTGAGTGCTATGGGCAGGGTGAGGTGTAATAACAAAGTGCGATCCAGTTGAGGCAACTTTGCGATTACAAAACCCATATATTAATTCATAAACATGAGGACAAAGCAATAAGGCCCATAAGAAAAAGGGTGTGCTAACTAGTTTGCTCCTGTAGTACCAGTGCCTCTCCTTCGAATCTATAATACGATCAGTAATTTTCCCAGTTAGCCTTCAGATGATTTGAATAACGTCTAATAATGGATTTTTTCTTCTTCAAATGCTGAAGATGTTCCCCTTGGAGACAGACTGCTAATTAGCCCCCTATTTTTACTCTGGCTGAAAGTTAAAAATTGCTTTGCCCTTTCCGTTAGCATTTTATCTTATCTTCTTTTCTTTTTACTTTTCACACTCTGCTTTTCCAGCTTTCTGGGTCCAGAACTATAGCTTCCTTCACCTGAGTAATGGCAGATCCTCCCTCACAGTAGACCAGTTAAATTGACGTCAACACTTTGGTCAAATCCGCACCATACATTTAAAGCACTATTATGTTACACCACTTTAACAATCATGACACTCCCCCCACACCCAAAAAATAATAATCCTGGGAACTGTAGTTTGTTAAGGTTGCTGGAAACTGTAGCTCTGTGAGGGGTCTCCTAACAACTCTTGGCAGCCTTAACAAACAACAGTTCCCAGGATTCCCATTGAAAGTAATGGAAAGTGGATTAATCCGTTCCAGACAGGTCCGCGGAGTACTCAACCTGAAGCGTACTTAACCCGAAGCATGGGTGTAATTGGTTCCGGAAGTCTGTTCATAAACTGAAGCGTTCATAAACTGAAGCGAACTTTCCCATTGAAAGTAATGGAAATTGAATTAATCCGTTCCAGATGGGTCCGCGGCGTTCGTAAACCGAAAATTCGTAAACCGAGGTGTTCATAAACCGAGGTTCCACTGTAATATGTTGCCTGTCTTTCTCCATACATTTGTCAGGACTGGTATAGTCCTCACATGGTGGAGAAGTGAGCCTGGTACCCTCTTCCCATCAGCCATGTAGCAAATGTGTACTAGGAATAGAATACTCCACCATCAGCAGCTAGTTGCATGGTAGAGTTGGCAGAAAGCTGGCCCTCAAAAAAACAAGGGGAGTGGAAATGGAATGGTAACAGTGATGTCGTCATTCTCTCCACCTCTCCACAAATGGAATGGTAACAGTGATGTCGTCATTCTCTCCACCTCTCATGTTGGTAGCTGAGTTTTATTATCTTCACTAGGGACAACCAATATGGTGCCTTCCATTTATTGTTGGGCTCCAATTTAAGGTTACCAGATTTTCCCCCCAGTGAATCCGGGGACACTTTTCAACTTCAGTAGGAATGATAGGACTTTGTCAGAGGACTGATTTGTAAATCCAGGGACTGTCCCCGGGAATTGGGGGTGTCTGGTAACCTTACTCCAATTCCCATAAATCCCAGCTCACTCAGAGCAGATCACCCCATAAATGCCCTCAACAAGACTGAAGCGAGGCTGGTTCCCGCAAAATGAATGCTCTGGGAAATTCAAACTCAAAGCATTTGTTTAGAGGTTGTCTGAGGGGATTTCTGCCCTCTTACAAGTCCCAAAGGTAAAATTTAGTGCCATTTGCAAGACTCTGTTCTTGGCACCTTTCCTCCTAAGGGAATTGTGAGAACTTCACAGTCTATGTGGAAGCAATCGTTTCTCAGGTGACTAGAGAAAGGTTAGAATTCGTTTAAAGCCACATCAGAGGATGGCATTTTAGCCAAGGAGAAAAGGACAGACCGTCCCTCTAAACTAAGCATCAAGAGACCTTAAAGGTTCACGAAAGCAGCTTTCATTCACAACCCACTGCAGTTTTTAAAGAGAAATGAACAAGTCTGGATCTGGGATATTGTTGTAATAAGGAAGTGTTAGATACAGTCATTACAACTATGCAGAACAGCTCATTCAAAGTAAGTTATATAATACTTATCCAGAATTATTCACAAAGGTGCATTTACTGAGCTTTTGGTAATATGTACTTTTTAAAATAATAATAATAATAATAATAATAATAATAATAATAATAATAATAATAATAATCTAATCTAATCATTTAAGTGATGAAGCCATTAAAAGCCAGGTGGTTGATCAACCACTCTGTCCTAATCTAAATTCTACTGCTTTCCAAAACAATTCCCTAAAATACTCTCAACAGCAACTTGCCACATTAAGTTTTAAGAAGTGCAATCCTTATAATCACTTACCTAGGAGTAAGCCCTGTGAAATTTATTGGGATTTACTTCTGAGTATACATGTCTAGGATTGTACTGTATAGCTTCCTTTTCATTCCCTTGGATAACTAACGAAACAAGACTTGTCCCTTTTTGTATTTTGTATTTCCTCCAGCCTGGTTTGATAGTGCTTTGTTCTGAGGCTTACTTTCCTGGACTTGTGTGGGCTGGGAAAGGTTGCTGCTTCCTTCTGCCATATTGTCTGAGCCCCCCCCCCCCCCCCCCGCGAGCTCAGAAATCGGTATGGATCTCATAGAACTTCTCATTTTAACCCGAATATAGCTGAATAGTCACCTGTGCCTACTGTTAAAGTGTCATTCATTATTATATGATGAGTACTGTAAGAACAATCAAAAGTTTTGCATGGGTCTGCTAATCATTTACACTAATGATTTGAAGGCAGCTAAAGTGTGATTTGCTTCCTTTCATAAAGAGTTGCATTAAAAAAAAAGAATATAGCTGAATTCTACACATGTATCAAGTGTGTGAAAAATGATGGTTCTACAGAGCCTAAAGACACTTGGATGTAGTTCAGACCTACCGTATGAAATCTAGCTG
This sequence comes from Zootoca vivipara, assembly GCF_965207765.1. Classification (NCBI taxonomy): domain Eukaryota; kingdom Metazoa; phylum Chordata; class Lepidosauria; order Squamata; family Lacertidae; genus Zootoca; species Zootoca vivipara. The sequence continues at coordinate 27,339,224 of NC_142586.1, read as the reverse complement.
GGTATTGTCCCCTTTTAGAGCAGATTGTTGCACACTGTTGGATGTCAGTACATTGGCAAGTTTGTGTGTCAGGTTTTTGACAGACACAGTGCTGATATTACAATACATATCTGTTATTTTCTGCGTAGGCTAAGGCTTTTAGCGTAGTGGAATGCTTTTGAAATCAGATAGGCACCTGTAATTTTTATATGCTGTTGCCTGCTTACGTTCCTGTTTTGCCATTTTGAGAATTAATTTGATTTGTTGTTGGTCGCCGGTTCTGCATTTTTGCGGCATTACAATTTTGAATGATTTTATTGGACACTACCATTATTTCTATTATTATTATTATTATTATTATTATTATTATTATTTTCACTTGGTGGGTTATAAATAAATAAATAATGGCATGGGGTTATTACACTACATTATTTAAAACATTAAATAGTAGGACTGAACTGATATTGTTGATTGTTTTCCCCCCTTGACCATTCAAGGGGGAAGAAATAAATTACCTCCTCAAAAATGGTAACGGGATGAGAGAGAAACTCAGTGAAATTTTCTAATGTGGGCGTGGTTGCAAAGAGGCTGACTTTTTTGCTTTAGTGCTAATAACGTTATGAAATGGTCACGCAGTGCTCTTGCTTTTAACTTTAAAAATTCCACAGGTCTCTGTGGAATTCCACAGCTTCCTGCACTTCCTGGAATGCCTCAATGTCTGCCAATGTCTTCCAATGGGCATTTTAGGAAATGTGGCTGGCAGGGGGGCAGTTTTCCAGCAAACACTCTTCATCAGTAACATATGAATTATTCTTTCCTGTAATATTCATTGTCAACATCTGTGTGCCCTATGCGTAGCCGAATCAAAGCAAACAGCACCATCTGCTGGCTGTTCTGACCCCTTGCACTAAGCCTCTGGAAATGGCTTTGTTTTCACAATACAGTACTGTAGTTGCTGGGTGTGTTAGCAAAAAAGTATGTGTATATGTGTAAAATACTTTGCATTCTCTCCATCATATGGCAGGATGCAACTGTGCACCGCTTTTCATTTATTTTTTATTGCATTTATACTCCCACATTTCCTCCAAGAAGCTCAAGGTGTTGTACATGGTCACAACAACCCTGTGAGGTAGGTTAGGCTGAGAGTTGGGTTGAGTAATAATAATAATAATAATAATAATAATAATAATAATAATGTATTTATACCCCGTCCATTTGGCTGGGTTTCCCCAGCCACTCTGGGAGGCTTCCAACAAAAGTTTAAAAATACATTAAAACATCAGTCATTAAAAACTTCCCTAAACAGGGCTGCCTTCAAATATCTTCTGAATGTCAGATAGTTGTTTATTTCTTTGACATCTGATGGGAGGGTGTTCCACAGGGCAGGCACCACTACCGAGAAGGCCCTCTACCTGGTTTCCTGTAACCTCACTTCTTGCAGTGAGGGAATCGCCAGAAGGCCCTCTCGTTGGACCTCAGTGTCCGGGTTGAACGATGGGGGTGGAGACGCTTCTTCAGGTATACTGGGCCAAGGCCATTTAGGGCTTTACAGGTCAGCACCAACACTTTGAATTGTGCTCGGAAATGTACTGGGAGCCAATGTAGGTCCTCTTGAAGGGCAGTGGGCAACACTCTGTCACACAAAGATGTGTTTACCACATCCTTAACCCATTCCATCACCTCACTCCAGCTAGCTTTAATAACCCAGGATGGACAATGATCTAATGAGCAGCAGCTCAACACAGCCACATCATCAGGCCATTTTAACAGGAACCGATTGCACAATGCTGGATTCAAAATTGCGACGGACACCGTGGTGTCAGTTTGCATTTCTTAGTGCAGAGAAGTATTGATCTGATGTGTAGAGGTCTTTCCTATTCTAATTAATTCAAGAGAGTTCTGAAAGCTGCTCTGTGTGAAAGAAGCAAGCAGAAGGTTACTGATGTTTGGGTTATTCCTTCTGAGAAGCTGAGAGTACAGCTGGTTCTGTTATCTCTTTCTGTCAAGGTCATGCTGACTATCATAGTGACGCCAGAAGGAGCCTGGGTTTCATTCTCTGTCTTTCTATCTCTTTTCCTTCTGGTGTGGTGTTCTGTACATAGTATGCTTAGTGTTAAGGTTTAGACTTATAAGTTATTGTAAGTTTAAGTCTGCTGCAACTGGATTTCTTATGGACTGTGTGCATCTTGAATGTATTCGATTTGTGACCATTTTGCCGTCAGTAGCAGTAAAGCTCTGCTGGATGAAATATAATTGCCTCTGGTCTATTTTTTTGGAATCTTGCAATATGTTTAAGTTTTTACTCTGCTAACTATACATTGAAATCTACTCTGGATCAATATTGAGTAGAATTCCATGGATGCCGCTGCCACAATATTAGCAGTGAAATTAATTGCAGAACTGAGTAAATTCATCCTTGAAGTGTTTCGCCATCCAATTACAGGCAGACGCTGTGTGCTCCAGAAGTCCACACTCCTTGGACCACAAAGAATGGTCCAAGGAATGACCATTCTTTGGACGACATGGAGCTTGGTGGCTTCTTGAAAACACAATGGACACTAAACCCACAGCCTTGTGGTAGGCCTGTTTACAAGCCTGAACATGTGCTCAGTTGGCTCTGGAGCAAGATCGATACCACTTCTGCTGCAGCCCTCAATTGGTCATTTTCATCGACCTCAGCTCCTCAGTATACCAAGCAGTAAAGTGGAATCTATGGTACCAGCAAATCATGTCAATGACCCTACAAGCCTCACAATTCCATAGTGAAACCACAACCTCAGCCAGCACTATCCACTGGTGGTAAAACTCTAGAGCAGTCAGAAATCTGTCAGATTCCATCAGTTTCTGGGAGTGGACCAACCTAACTGATTCCCCACCCCTGCAGGGGAAAATTGATGCTGCAAGTCCAAACCTGTCTCTGGAGCTGTCCCTGGAGGCAGAGAAATGGAAGATCGCGAACAAATGCAGTTTTTGCTTGAATCGGATGTACAGGTTTGTGAATGAATAAAACTGAAGGCTCCTCTTGCATCAAAGCCAGGCCTGTGTTGTGTGTTTACTACAGAGGTGTGGAGCCAGAAAATAAGTCATTGGGACCTACTTGGTGCATGGAATTGGAAATAGAAAGAAATAGTACCTTGGGGTCTTAAAAATCCAATCTTCTGAAAGAACAGCATTATCATCACAACCAAAAAAATGTATTTTCATGCTTGTATGCTTTCATATCAGTAACTAATGGTGCAGTTCCAGCTGCTGGGTGAAGATAAACCATGATGGTTCATGGTCCAAATATCGCCCAAATGGGGGTTAAAAAACACACACAACTTCTTACAGGTTAATGCTGAGCCAGTAGTTGTGACCTCAAACCTATTTGGATGTTCCACAATGTTACCTGTGATGAAATATTGCTGGCTCGCACCAGGACAAACTTAATGCATCTTAGGATATGTGCAATGTAGTGTCATTTGGCTTTTGTGAGTTAGCAATTAAAACATGAAGAGCTGGCTTTCGGCAATTGGTTCGGCGCTTTACAAAAGTGTCTAATAAGGATTGAAAGAGATTCATTCCACCTCCTCAAAAGAATACCAGCTAACTGCGTTTAAAGAAATGCCAACATGATAAATTTTTAAAATCTTTCAAAAAATGATTGTAACAATGACAGTGATGAGAAAAACCATGTGTTTTTTTAATCTGGAGAGCACAGAAGTCTAATGACTGTTAATAACTTGCATTCTGCTGTAGGTGAAAAATGAGACGAGCCTACAGCACTTAGTCAGCAACTAGTTCCCTCCCATCCAAATGCCTTTTTTGAGGAGTGGGTGGAGTAGTGAAGGAGGGGAGAGGGCTCTCCTGCTTGAGGTTTTACATTCTTACGTTCCTACAGAATTGTTCCCCATATATTGGTTTGCTGACAGGTCCTATGACTACAGCTACTGCTCCATCCACACACTTTTCTTCAGCTGGATTGTTGGACAACAGCGTCCATCAGCCCCAGTTGGCATGACCAGTGGTCAGGTTACGGTATGGAAGGAATTGTAGTCTAGCAACATACGGATGGCCACAGAGTCCCCACACCTGCTCAACCAAATCAAGAGTGAACAAGAATACAATTCTGTATTGGTGCAAATTAAATGAAACTGCTGACTCAAGGGGTTCTGAAGAAACTCTGCTATGAAAAAATAAGACCAGGGCAATTGGCACAGATCTGTCAAGATAAAATGCAGCAGTATTCAAATCTGGGAGTGTATGTAGCTGTTTGCGGTCTTCAGACTAGAGACTATGTGAGCAGATTAACAACTTTCATACAATTGCAGGTAGGAAAGCAAATTAACAGCATAATATTCTTCTCAGTGGTGTGCTACCAATAAAAAGATCATCAAGTCAGAAGGTACCTATGGAACATTACTTTCTCACAGCTGAACTTAAGATTTCAGCAGATTACCACTACGTATTTAGAATGTTCGCATCAGTATACTGCCATGGCAGAGAGATAATGCATCTGTGGAATCGGCTGCATTTAAGTAAATTATTTACTGTTTTCTCCACTTTGTGCTTATGCTACAATTAAACTGTCATTTCACCATGTGTCCCAATGCACTGGTCTACACAAGATATAATGGTTTATCTACTCCCGGAAGAATCTGAACACAGATCTTGCCAAATCGCACTGTTTCAACTTCCCCAAAGAAAACTCATACAGTACAGGTTTCTTGAATAATTTGGCAGTGAACAGCATTTGTATCCACCACCCTTAACAAGTAAGACGTTGTCAACCAGGAGTTACCTTTGTCATGCTTTGTGTGCTGTTAATTGGAAACTTAATTGCATGTGTTTTCAGACATTTTTCTTTTATCTGTTTTGTAAACAATGACCTATGGCTATAAGCAATAAACATTGAGTGTGTTGTAAGGAACCAATCTCTCAGATATATATATATATATATATATATATATATATATATATATATATATATATATATGCCATGTGGAAAAGAGACTATTTTAAACCATTCCACATGCCCACTGCCACCAGTAATTGATTGTTCTTGAGTAGCACTTCGTCATTTTTTTCTCCATTTCAAGACAAGTATTTTCTTTTGAAGTGGGATTTGTGGGTTGCAAAGCTCATGCAGCTGTTTCTGGTGGCCACAATGTGTTAATTGCTTTGATGGCAATAGAAGGCTCATAGCTCAGTGGCAGAGCACTTACCTTGCATGCATAAGGCTGCAAGTTCAGCCCCCAGCCCCTCCAGCTAGGGAGATGGGAGGTCTGAGAAAGTTCACACACCAGTTTATTAAATTTAGGTTTGTTAAACTAAAACAGCATTATGTGTGAACCCAGTCCAGCAGCTTAACTATGGTTTATTAAATATGGTTAATGGTCACTTGTTGACCAAGAATCGCAGTTGGTTTGCAAACCTTAGTTAACATTAGCCATTAGCTTAGTGTTATGTTAAAACCTGAAGCTCCTCCTTAACTATGGTTAAGGAGCCATCATCACTCAATAGCTACAAATCCACAAGTGGACAACAGCAAAAAATAATAATTTACAAACTGCTCTCAAGATTCAGCTGCTGTCACCGGTACTTTTAACTATTCTGTGATGTAATAAACCAAGTGATCATCTGATAACTTGGGTTTAACTATGGTTAATCTTAACCCTGGTTTAGCATTATGTGCCATCCAAGCCATGATCAGTTAGAGCAGACAAGCCTAAATGGAACAAATGTTTGACTTGATAGTTTCATGTGGTTCAAATGCTTTAGAATAATATTTATGGGAATCGGGACTGCAACCTGTTGCTCATGAATTGTTAAGACTTGATCTAATCACCTTCAATTCTGGCAGTCTTACAGGAGAAATGCGAAGGACCAGTTCCTGCTCTTTTGGTGTTATTTGTTTGATGCTCCAGGGCTGCAGCTTTTGAACTGCCCACCCACCACTTGCAGTCAACCAAAGAGCAATTACCTTTTCCCTCTGATACAGAAGCGAATCTGTTAGGGATGACGTGTCAACTCAGGCAAAATACATCTTTCTGCTGCAGAGAACATACTGAATGCTGGGATACATTTAGCTTTTGCAATTGCATACATTAAAAAAAAAAGGTTTATCCACCCCATGTTTTTTTGTATAGTGCTGTAACACTTTGCAACTAAAAATAAAGTAAGGCTCATTGTACATTTGCAAAATTAAAGCCCAGTTCAGTGCCATTTCAAAGCTGGGCTTGGAAACCATCCATTGATTAAGTTGATCTATTGCTTTCCCATAGAAGCTGTGCTCAAAGCAACATACAGAGAAAACAGAATTAAAACAAAACTGCATAAAAACCGTAAAATGTAAACATAAAACATGTTAAAAAGTTAATAGATCTGAAGAAAAAACTAGGAATCCAACAAGTAAGATGCCATCAGGTAACGAATGCCTCTTTAAGAAGTAGTCGAAACAAAAAATAATAAAAAAAATTCTTCCAGTAGCACCTTAGAGACCAACTAAGTTTGTCATTGGTATGAACTTTCGTGTGCATGCACACTTCTTCAGATACCCTTATGTATAGTCAGAGGGTGGGGAGGGGTATTACTCAGAAGAGTGGTGGGAATGGGTGATTGGCTGATAGGAGTGGTAAACCTGTTGATGACTGTTAACAACAGTATATGGACAGTATATAGGAAGTATATAGACAGTATATAGGATTACGATGGAACATGGGCATAGCCAGAGGGGGCAGCTGTCCCCTGATCAAGTAAAACGATAGAAATAACTAACTGACCAATCAGGTCGATTCTGCCCCCCTAACAAAAGTCCCCCGCCCCAACAAAGTGCTGCCCCCCTAACAAAAATCCTGGTTACGCCAGGGTGTTTCAAACAGGGTGTTCGAAAAGGAACTATATACAGTACCTACCATATGTATTACATTGTCCAAAGGTGTAATACAGTACTTACGGTACTTTTCAAACACCCTGTACAGTACTGTATGTATGTAATAAGGCACCTCAGATATATAAGACTCAGGGCCACCTCACACTTTGAAAGTTCCCATGCTTCTTTGGGGCGAGGAAGCCAGTATCTGGTGCGAATGTGACAAGTGCTGTGAAAATGCACCACTGCCACCCGATGCTCAAAACGTAAGGCAGGGGGGCGACGGAGTAACCCTCCTTCCTAAGGGGAGTGTGACCTCATTTAGAAAAAGGATATTTCCACTATAATGGGATTTAGTGTCATGATTAAGAGTTCTTGCAGCTGCACTTGAAGTCGACCTCAAACAAAAACAGAGCAAGGAGGCATCCTTAACATACTGATGCCCCCAATGATGTAGGTAAGGGATGGCTCAGGATCCAGAAACCCACAGCGTAGGAGGGACCCCACCACCACCATTGAAAAGAACCCTGCGCTTGCAGGTGGCGACGGGCGCCTTCCTTTTTTTCCTTATCTCTATGGCTTAGAAGAGGAAGCGTCCAGGAAGCGGATCTTCGCGCCGGCTCCTCCCCCTCGCGGCTCTTTCTTTCTTTCTCCGGAACGGAGTTAACTCCTCCCTTCCGAACCTTCTTTCGGCGGCGTTGATCCGTCCGATTCCCATTGGCTATGCAAAAGAGGGAACGTCGGGAGCGCCAATGAGCGGCGGCCACGGCTGGAATCGGCGAAGCCTTGGGTGCCCTTAACCGGAGGGGAAGTCGCAGGAGCGTGGATAGAGAGCGAGAGCGCAGGAGCTTGTTAGGGGTGCAACATGGGCGCGTTCGGCGCGAGGTGGTTTCTGCTTGGTAAGGGGCGCGCGTGGGTGGTGGTGGAGGAGGAGGAGAAGAAGAAAGAGGTGCTGGGACTTTAATTAATAGCAAGGTCGGGGAGGGTGGGGGTCGTTGCAAGCTTAATAATAGGATATGGGGGAAGCCCAGGCCTGTTGGGCGGCTGTGGGTGGGTGGAAGAAAGAAGCCAGCCCTATTGTCCAAGCTGAAAACGGGTCGTGGTTTGTATACCGTGCCCAGAATCAATATTTTAGATCATGGGAGTGATCAATATTTTAGATCATGGGAGTGATCAATATTTTAGATCATGGGAGTGGGTGCGCCAAATTGCTTTCTTTAGAACTACGTTTTGAAATAAAGCGCAAGTATCCTTTTAGAAGAGAGATGTTGCATCTTTCTCTCTCTCAATTTTTGCTGCTGGTTGGGGTTTCCTTAGAGCAGGAACCTAGGAAGCAGCCTAATACCGAGTTAAACCAATGGTCCATCTAGCCGAGGCATCCCCAAACTCGGCCCTCCAAATGTTTTGGGACTGCAGCTCCTATCATCACTAGCTAAGGAGACCAGTGGTCAGGGATGATGGGACTTGTAGTCCCAAAACATCTGGAGGGCCGAGTTTGGGGATGCCTGATCTAGGGCTTGGCTGCGAAAGATAATGAGTGTACTGTATTATATGCATTTTTTGTCCCACCCTTCCTCCCAGGAGCTCTCAGGGTTGCATACATGACTTCTCCCCATTCATTCTTGCAACAACCCTGTGAGGTAGTTTTGGCTGATGGGTGGTCTAGACTGAGTTTCATTGCTGAACCAGGTTTTGAACATGGGCCTCCCTAGGCCACGGCCAGTACTTAGCCCAGCCTTTCTCAACCTTGGATCTCCAGATGTTGGACTACAACTCCCATCATTGCTAGCTAGTGGGGGGGTCAGGGATGATGGGAACAGTTCAACAACATCTGGGGACCTAGATGGTTGAGAAAGGTTGCTCTAGCCCAGGCATCCCCAAACTGCGGCCCTCCAGATGTTTTGGCCTACAACTCCCATGATCCCTTGCTAACAAGACCAGTGGTTGGGGAAGATGGGAATTGTAGTCTGGAGGGCCGAAGTTTGGGGATCCCTGCTCTAGCCAGTAGACAAGACTCACACCACATAATTGTTGCTTTGGTCCTGCTTGCACTGTATACCCTTGAGTATACATTCATAGTTAGCACAGTGCAAGTAGTCTTCCTACTCCTAAGCAAACATAAAAGTTAATGAGGTGGAAGGTGATCCCTCATAGGTATGCCAAGCTAGGCAAATACTCCTAAAATGCAACACATAGAGCAGACATTCCAATTTTCTGTGATGAGATCTTGTTAAAAAGGTGGGTGAGATGGAAATGGCTTTATGCTACCTGCTTTTGCAAAGGCATCTCTCTTCACATGTTAAAACAGATCCTTTGCTAGTTGAGAATAGAGAGAACAAGGATGGTCAGTCTGCTTTGCTGTGGATAACAGCTACATGTTTAAACACACCCATACCCCACTCTTTTCCTCTGGACTCAGATTTTGGAAGAGATTAATGCTAGCAGGAAAAGTTCTTTTAGGTCTTCATAAAATGACCTGTTGGTTGGTATATGTTGGAATGATTCATCCATGTAGCTCTCTCATGTGAAACCCATTAACTGTGTTATCCTGGAATCGTGCTGATTCCAACTTCTGATAAGCAGGATTATTGGGCTGCAAACAATTAGCTTGGGCTCTACTAATACATACATACCGTTACTAAAGACTGGATTTTTTCAAAAGGGCTGTGGTGCTGAACATAGAATTGTAGAGTTGGAAGGGACCCCCAAGGTATGATTCCTTGCAATGCAGGAATCTCAACACATGGTCCTCCATCCAATTTGAAACCATACCAGACCCTGCTTAGCTTTGCAAAAGGGCTAGCAGTTTTATTGCTTAAGTCAGAGGTAGTTTTATTGCTGTCCTTTTTTTAAAAAGGAAGGAAGGAAGGAAGGAATGTTAGGCATATTACTCTAGTAATGAACTACAGTTTTTGAATTAATAGCTGTATTTATTGGAATAAAGCCACTTCAAATGCATACTGGTGAAATGCTATGTGGTGTGATAAATTGTGCCAATTGGTATCAACACTGGAAGCAGAAGTGGTTAGTGCCTTGAGTTCCAAGACGCTTGAGATACAACACACATCTGTGCATGTCTGTTGTGTCTTAATAGGATTGCAGCCTGAGCTGGAGTGAATCCAGTCTTTACAGAACCCTGACTTAGACTCCATGAAAGAATACGCCATCAGGAGAATTATCTCTGTACAGCACCAACTATGGAATGATGTATTGTCAGGCAGCGTACAAGACCTGCTAACCTGTAGAAGGGCACACAATGTACATGACACTAACTAGTTGGAAGCCCCCCCCCCCTTGTGCTTTGAGCTCTGGTGACTGTGGTTGTGTGAAAAGAGAGGCAGCACCAAATGAATGGCAAATCTGGGGCATGGGTTTGTCACTTAGCCTAATAACAATTCTTTTCCTGTTTGGATTGGTGGTGCTCAATCAGGTCTCTCTGGCGTCACTTCCCCCCCCCCTTGCTTTAACATGCAGGAGTTCCCTTTGCCATAAAAGCAGCAACGGTGATGCTTGCCTCTTTGAAAGGACTTCACTTTTGTTCAATTTTTGCATTTTAGGAATGGTGAGCTGCACGCTCTTCCTTGATGTCGATGGCTTATATTCTCCCAGCGACGATGTTATAGAGCTCACACCTACAAACTTCCACAAGGAGGTCATCCACAGCGACAGTTTGTGGCTCGTAGAGTTCTATGCACCATGGTGAGTAACAGTCGAACCACATCTTCTGGTGAATAATTACTGTTGGGGTGTGTTCTGTCTGCACCAACATTCACCAGCTTGGTGCACTCGAAATGTTTTGGACCACATATGGCCGATGGGAGTTGTAGTCCAAAATGTCTGAAGGGCACCAAGCTCTTATGTGTGAGTGAGGAGCAGGGCTGCAACTTTCAGTCTCCCATTTTCTTGCTGCCCACATTCCCTCAGTGGCCAGTTGCACACCAATAAAGAGTGAGAGTGGTGTATGGGGACCTTGTCTGTTTAGAGTTCTTAGTTGCATACACCCAGTGTATCATATTTTCAGGGTGTGGCCAGTGGTGTTACCATTTTTCCTCTACAAGTGTTGAGCATATGTATAGGTCAACAGTTGGTTTTTTCCCCTCCCAGAATGTCTTGTAGGAGTGCATCAGTGTAGGGAAGAATGGGGTAAGGGAAAGTAAAACAAAGACAGCCAGAGTTTTGCCAGCAAGACTCTGAGCATGTCCCGAGTGCCTGTGGAGAGTGGACTCTCCCCTTTCCTCCTGCCAGGTCATTTATTACCCACAAAGGAAGCATGACAGAATTCAAAAAACCCAATCACATTCCTCCAACGTAGCCCATGTAAATCCCCATGTTCCCACGTGGACAGAGAGTGAAGTTTCAAAGCAGCTTTGAAGTAGCAATAAACAAACAAACTTCCCAGGCACAAACCTCTTGCATTCCTAGACTTCTTCTTTTTTTAATAAACATTTTTATTAGATTTTCCCATTTAAATACCTAATCCATCTTCCAATTATACAAATTATAAAAATATCAATTAAACATTTTCCCAAATCTTCTGCCAAATTATACAAATTTATCGACTTCCCATGCTCCAGACTCAGAAGGCCTCTGGCCCTCTTTTTCGCTGCAATTCTTTCCCGTTGTCCAGATTTTGTTCCATAATCTTGTTGTTTTCCTCCTCCTCCTTTTTTTCTTTTCCAAGTCACTGAGTCCCTTCCAGCAAGCAAATTTTAATAAAATCATATTTAACTCCATATGAATTTATATTATAGTCCCCTTTTATGATTTTAGCATAGTCTCCTTGCACGCTGGCATCCTGTCAAGTCCATCTGTAAATCCATAAATCTTATTTACAGCTAGAGACCCCGATCCTCAAACAGTTCCAATAAATCAGATGTTTCTGCACACAGCAGCCTTTTTAGGGAAGGTTTGCCAAGTCACAACCATATACACAAATCTAATGTCTTTATTTATGGCTCCCTCCCCCTTGACTGCTGTTACGACCGGTTGTCTCTTAAGATGGCTAAAAGTGTTTTGAAAGCTGCGTCATATCTCACCAGTTTCTTGACTGGTTTCCAACCGCTAACGAGCTTGCTTCTCTCTGATATTCATAAATTTAGGGAACCTTCGACCACATTCCAAACAGATCCTCGATTATAAACTTTGATTATTATTTGTATTTTCAATTCACACAGTGTAATTCCGATTTAGCTTGCTTTCTAAATATTTTAGACGGCTCATCCGGAAGGAGGGTATTAAGTAGATATAAAACACAATTATAAAGTTCCAGACTCTCCCTTCTGTTCCGTCGCATACCTTCTAATCTGATGAAAGACATTCCTCAATCCTTTATTTTCTCAGTGGCTGTAGTTTGCAGTATAAATCTCCTCCTTTGTCTGAAGCATGTCCACTACTCATATTTAATTTCTCTCTTAAATCATGGAGCCTGTTTTCGCTCGTAGAGGGGGGTCCGAACTCCCACAGGGGCTTTCCACCCAGCCCCCCCCCACTTCTCCCTTCTTCCGAGGTCGAAGCTGGTAATGGGCCACTGCGGGTGAGACTGCACCCCCCATACCCTTCGGGAGGCTGCAAACTCCCCTCGTCAGCCTCGTAAATCAGCCCGTGGGGTCAGAGAGATGGAATTTTCAGCCATCTTCTACTGCGATCCAAGCGGAAGTGCATTCCTAGACTTCAAAGGTTATGCATATGAAAGAGGAGATTAGGAAGATAGAGAAAGACAACTTCCTGTTACCACCTTGCCTTTGTCCGGAAAGATGGAAACCTTATGGTAGCTATGAGTATGTTTGTTAGGACCTGAGAGCGATCTGGGCATCAAAGGAAAGTACTTAACAGCCATTTGGTAAAGCCAGTTGTGATCTTAGGCAGCATCTGGCTAATGCAGTATCAGTCCTGAGAGAGAGAAACGTGATTTCTAAATGGAGAAATAAACACAGCCAATTGTACAGCATCTGTAAAATTCATATCAAAAATAATTTCCCTATTATGATCCAGCCAGAAACAGTCCACTATTGTGAATTATGAATTCGAAAGCGTCCAGTTCAACCGATACACTGATCATATAGTTTATGATTTCCTATATTGAATTTTTAGGATGCTACAATGTCGCCCTTAGCCAGTCCTCTGGAGGCTGCATATTCGCAATATGTGGGGCACCCCCATGAATGCATGACATCACCCACACATAAAGCACCCCTTTCCTCAGCTGATCCCTGCATTGCCTCTTCCTCACTCACCTGATGAGCCAGGAGGGTTTGATCTCCATCCTCCATCATGGCAGGGAGGGTTCTGGTCATCCTAGACCAGGCACGTCCAACTCCCAAGAGACTGTGATCTACTCCCAGTATAAAATAACTGGCAGTGATCTACCCATTGTCATTGGAATGAGGAGCGTGCTTTTTGAGAGAGCAAGACTTGTTGAGCTTTTTTTTATTGGGGGGGGGCCTGACCTGAGATGTTGAGCATTTTATTGGGGGGGGAGAGTTGTTGAGCATTTTATTGGGGAGGGGGTTGAATAAAAACGTTGACTATCGCACGCAGCGCTACGCATTCCAAAATGTTCTCTGTGTGAAAGAAGCAAGCAGAAGGTTACTGATGTTTGGGTTATTCCTTCTGAGAAGCTGAGTACAGCTGGTTTAAACTGGTTATTATCTCTTTCTGTCAAGGTCATGCTGATTATAATAGTGAGGCCAGAAGGAGCTTGGGTTTCATTCTCTCTCTTTCTAACTTTCTCTGTTTCTGTAGCCATCAAGCCTCATCATTCTTACCCCTCCTTACCATCTGACCAACTGCCTGCTTTTCATAGAGCTGGCCTCGCTGCCATCTCTCCTCTCAACCTTTGCAATGCACCTGATTTATAAGGTGGTTGTAAGTGGGGCCATCCCAGCTGCTCTCTGCTGTTTTGTTTGCTTCCCCTCCCCCTTATCAACACTAAAGACAGACACACAAACCAGCCTGCCACATCAGCTCCTGCTGCACCCACTTGCCACGGATGCACCAAAATATAAAGCAAATGAAATCTGTGGTGTTGCTTAAAATCCAATGCATGTCCTTTGCGTTCCCTGTTCCTGCAAAGTATTATAAGTGTCTGGATTCCTGTACACCTTGGATTCAAAAGAGTTCTTAAATCTCTCTCTGTGTGCTTTCTTCTTCTTCTTCCCCTTTAAGGTGTGGCCACTGCCAAAGACTGACACCTGAATGGAAGAAAGCTGCAACAGCACTGAAAGTGAGTAACCACAACATGACATTTCTAGCTCAGCCTTCTGCAACCTGGCGCCCTGGTAGCATTGTCCCTGATTCCATTGGCTGTGGTGGCGTGGGATGATGGGAGTTGTAGTCCATGGCATTTGGAGATTGGGAGAGGCTGGTCTGTGCTGACTGGCAGCTGCTCTCCAGGGTTTTGGACAGGAGTTTTTGCAGCCCTGCCAGGGTGTGAGCCTGGCAAAGCATGTGGCCTTTTTCTCTTTCGGTGTTTGGAAGGTGGCTTTTGTCGGCTGCCTTTTGTAACACACATTTATTTGCTTTGAACAAGCGTACAGTCATACCTCATGTTGCGTCTTTTCAGGTTATGGACGCGCCGAACCTGGAAGTCCCGGAACTGGTTATTTCCGGGTTCGGCGTGTCTGTAACGTGTGTGCATGCGCAGAAGCGCTAAATCGTGCTTTGCGCATGCGCAGAAGCACTGCATGAGTCACGCGCATGCGTAGATGTGGCGCTTCATCTTGTGGCCTTTTCATGTTGAGAACGGGCCACCGGAACGGATCCCGTTCACAACATGAGGTACCACTGTATTGTTTTGCAATCTTCATTTTAAACACTGGAGCCTTAACTTGGCAGTTTTGCTATTGCAATGTCCCATTTCATACAAGAGAGCTCCCTGGTTTGTAAGGGAGCATTCAAACCACAGTTTCCCGAGTCAGATGCAGCTCAACAAAACTAGGAATTCCCCTTTGCTGCTGGGTGTGCAAGGAGAAGCTAAGGGAGTGCTTCAGCGTGTTGCTTGTTCTTGCTACAATAAACCATAATTCCTTAGAGTTGTAACATTGTCTGAAGTGGGCCGCCCCCAAGACTATATGCTACTAAGCAGTACTGTACTTTTATTTCATCTTAAATTCTTCCTACCTTAACTGCATCGTTGTAGCAATACCTATATTATTCTCTTCTCCATCATGTTATTTGATGATCAGGATGGTTAACACTTGCTAAATTTTGACCCTGTGTTTCAGGACACAAATCCTTTCAAGACTGTCTCATACAGCTCTATTTCTCATTTTTGGAACTGGGTAAAAGTTACTCTCTTTTGAACTAGAAATAGCCCTTAATTGAAATCAGCTTTATCAGTGTTCAAGCCAAGCACACACTGTGTTCGTGAGTGGATTCCTTGACTTACCACATTCATCTGGGCAAAATTTAACGTGCGACATCCTATATAGAACACTCTTTCCCCCTCTCCGCCCCTTTTTAAAGGTAGTGCTTAGTTTTCTTTCTCAGATGGATCAATCCTACCTAATCTGAAAGTCTCTTTCTTGCAGGGTGTTGTGAAAGTTGGGGCGGTGGATGCAGATAAACATAATTCCCTAGGTGGTCAGTATGGTGTCAGAGGATTCCCCACTATCAAGATATTTGGTGCCAACAAGAACAAACCAGAAGATTACCAAGGTACTTCTGTAAAAGTGGTGGTTTTTACTAGGGTTGTTGAGTCTTATAAAATTAACTCGGAGTTTCCCAAAATTGGGTCTCCAGCTGTTTTTGGACTACAACTCCCATCACCCCTAGCTAGCAGGACCAGTGGTGAGGAATGATGATGGGAAATTCAGTAAAAAAAACCCAGCAACAACCAGCTGGAGACCCAAGTTTGGGAAACACTGATTAACTGATGAGCATATTAAATGAAACTTCTTACAGCCCCCTCTTGTTTTCTAACTAATCAGGCCGTGCATTTTAAAGGTAACCATCACACCTTCTCATTTTCTTGTACTAAAATCGCCAGAAGTGGTTGTGGAGGTGAGGGAGTCACAGCTGAGAGAGGAAGGGGTAACTGTTCCCTCCCCGACTGTGCTCTTCCCCACCCCCCAGATGACCCTCCTTCATTGTAACTGGGCTTGAGAGAAGGCTGTTTTCAAGCCTGATTGCAAGGAGGCAGGATGTTCCGCTGCATCTCATCTGTGACTCATTCCTTCTGGCATCTGTACTTTCTCCCAGTGCAGCACTGCAGTGATCAGAGGAGCCTGCTTGCCAGTTTTACTCCCTTCTTCGTGACTGTTGGAAGGCTCCAACACATCACAATACAGTGCTGACAGAATCTGACATGGAGCCAGTGTAAACATTCCTGCCGTCTTTCTCTTGTGTTCTTAGGGGGCAGGACAAGCGACGCTATCGTAGATGCTGCTTTAAGTGCCCTCCGGTCAATGGTGAAAGATCGTCTTAGTGGCAGAGGAGGTGGACATAGCTACGGAAAACCGGTACGTCCAGGCAGAAAGAAGCAACAGATTATTTCCTTTTGCGAATGTGTTTTCTAGGCACATTCTTCAAGCTATAATTGGAGAGCAGTGTTAGTGGGGATTGGTCTGCATTTTAAAAAATGCATAGTGTATAAGGATTTTAATTATAGGTTTAAAGAGATTTTTTTAAAAAAAGAAGTCTGGGAATGTAAGCTGTTGTAAAGTCCAAAGCAGTGCAGTGTGTTTGCCCATTTAAAACTAGAACATACCGTGTTTCTCCGAAAATAAGCCATACCCCGGAAATATGCCATACCCCGAAAATAAGCCATACCCCAAAAATAAGCCATAGTGATAGGCAGTTTAACCTGGTAGGTTAAACTGCACCATACTTAATAAAAAAATAAGACATCCCCTGAAAATAAGCCACCATGTGTTTTTTTGAGGAAAAATAAATATAAGACGGTTTCTTATTTTTGGAGAAACACAGTAATCACACATGGCAAACTTCACGCACGTTGAGGAGTAACTAGCAGGATTGGTCTTTGCCTATGAAATATTTGTGGTATGTTTTATAAGAATCAAAATACAATTTGGTGGGGAGTAGCAACAGCAGAAGGTTTAAGTGTGTTGTGGGATCGATGGCTGGCAAAGAATGAAATAGCAGGCGGCGGGGGGGAATAGAATTGAAATGCTTCTGGGTCTTAGTGGCATCGCCCATTCAAGTCTTGCAAGGTAAAAAGTCCCATCAGGTGTCACTTTTATGGACTTTCCAAAACCAGTTATTCACCTGGGCCAGGTGGCCAACATCATGCCCACCAGATGTTGGTGGGCCACAGCTCTCCATCACCCCTGGGGCTGGGGCTGGTTTGTGTTGGGTGTCCCAACAACATGGCATAGCCTATGCCTTTCAAATAACTCACATGTTTTGCAATCTAGGCTTATCATTTATGTTACTTTTGTTTTATTTTGCATCCACATTTTTTTCTCTACAAAAAAGAACCATTTTGTGTTGCTTTCTACAATTCTTATACTGCTGTTTTTGTCTTAAGTGAGCCACCTAGAGAACACGTTCTGTTGGGTGGCCATATGAACCTAGCTAAAATACATAAGAACGGAAGCAGGTCTGTAAATCAATTAAATAGTAAAGATGCCATAGAGCAGCCATGTCCAAGCAGGCTGTGACCCAGTATAAAAAACTGGCAGTGATCTACCACACACTCCCATTGTCATTCGTCAACTTAAACATATAATATTTGGCTGAGCTTATGATAAAAAAAGAAAAAGAAATGATAGTCGCTTCCATAAAACCTGAAAAGCTTGTTATAAATCAATATATTTTTTGAAACACATGCTTGCCTTCGTCGTTAGTGTGACACCTGGCCTGGGTCTGCTTTTCATTAACCGTCTGTTAGATATCAGACAAGTCTTAGGTGAGAGCCAGCTTCAGAGAATCCTTAAGGTGTTTTATCTGTCATGTTGGAACGTTGCTTACTCTTTGTCATTTTTAGATATGAAAATGCAGATTCATGCAAATAAGTTGAACCAAAACATGAGTGTAGAATTTCACTGCATCTTCTCAAATTAGGAATTTTTTGATTGTTCTCCTGCACCTTCTGCCTTCAGAAAAATGTCATTTTTCAGAGTTAGTATCTCATTTTCAAGAGCTAGTTTGCTCAATGAGTAATTTTGACTGATAGTGACTTGCGATTTCTTTAATGTCCAAATCGGATTTGAATGGAAATGACATGTACTCTACAATTGATTCAATTTTTTGGAAGTCGCCAAATCTCTTTTCGAACTCCTGAATAACAGAACCAATTTCGGCCACATACTTCTCCGTTTGAAAAACAAAGCCAGGATTTTTTTTCCCAGATGGTCTTCCATGTTAGGATAAGTGATCAGGGGTATTGACTGTAAGGTCAGCCATCATTAGCTTAAATTTTGTTTTGTAGGATGAAACTATGCTCATCAACTCTCCAATGCATTTATCTTTACCTTGTAGTTCATTCGAGGTTGATAATCACTAAGTTTACCTGTGAAATCTGCAAGGAAAGCCAGATCAAACAACCACTCTTCATCTTCTAACTGAGCGTACTCATCTCCCCTCCCCTTCAGAAAGGATATTATTTCTTTCAACAAACTGCGAAATCTTAGCAGGCCTTTGAAGTGATTTTTCCACGAATTGAATTTAAAATTTAAAAGCTATGTCCATGACATTGTTTGTGTTCAGTCTCTTGCTTGCCAAAACGTGCTGGTGAATTATACAGTGATATGCAAGAAAGTCGACAAAGGGCAATAAATCCATTAACCTGACCTGTCATGGCTTTTACCCCATCAGTAGTGATGGAAGCAAGGATGAATAGAATAGAAAGAAAGAAATATTTCCTGACCTGTAGTTCTTTCTTTTAAAGAAACCATCCCATGTAGTAGTTCTTTGGTGCCGAAATCTTCAAAAATCACATGAATAAAACCTAGCACCTGAGCTGTGTCGCTGATGTCTGTAGATTCGTCCACTTGGAGTAAAGAAAGCAACACGATTGGACACATCTTTCAACAGCTGTTCATTTATATTTTTACACATTTTTTTCCATTCAGCGCACAACCGTGTTTCTTGATAGTTGATGATCTTGGATAGCAGCTGTGATCTCCTTTTTTATTTTTAAAACCTTCAAAATGATTATCAGCTATTGGAAGAAAACACTATTTCACAAACACTCCCTTCGGTGAAAGGTTTGCCATTTTTGGCAATCAGGTTGCTCACCTTGAAGAATGAAATGGTTGCATTGTTAGAATGTGAGCTGGAGTTTGCTATTAATTGTTGCTGAGCAGCTAATTTTGATTTAAGTGCTTTGAGCTTAAGTTTACGTATTTCACTTTTGAGTGGAAAATCAACATCAAATTTACTGCAGTGGAGAGCATTAAAATGGCGTTCCAAGTTACCCTTTTTCGGTAAGGACACGGAGGCATTACAAATTAAACAACACTACTTGTCTTTCACCATCACAAAGGAATACTCAATTTCCCATTCGTCGTGAAAATGATAAGTTTTGGACTTGTTTTGGTCACTCTTTTTTTTTCTGCAATAGGGCCTAGGCCTTCTAAAATAATTGATTTAAAAACTATGGCTATACAAAGATGGTAACAGGAAACTACGCTTCAGTTTAAAGCATAAGGAATCACATCTTCCCTTTCCGGGTTTCGGAAATGAGAACGGCATGTATTGGTTCCCAAGCCAAGCAATTGCTTGGTTATGGTTTTTCATCTCTTGTAAATTACTTAAGAGACCTCTTTGCAGTCAGCAACTACTGTAGCAAATCATTAATAGTAATAACGGTGATGATAATAATATAATAATGGTGTATATAGGTTTATTGTCTTAACTCAGCAAGACAGAATAGTACCTGCTTTGGAAAGTGTGACAGCCTTTGAGCTACCAGACACCCAGACAAGAGGGAAAACCAACTCAGCTTTTCCATCCTTCACTCGCTTTTGCCGGATCTCATTTTTTCACTTGTGCTTAAATTCACTCCCCATAATTTGAGAATGGAACAGCCCACTGCTCCCGCTCACTAGAACCCCCTTCTTTATCTGTGAATGGTACAATCCAGTTCCTTGCCAAATCCAGACAGTGATTAACACTGCAAAATTTGATTGGCTGGCAGATTGCTAACTGTACTCCAGTGCCATTGGTCGATGCCTCTCTCGACTCCTCCCCTGGCCGATCTGCTATTGGGCATTAGACGTCAGCAAGTGTTCCCTTCTCTCACCCCTCCGAGGTCATTCAAGTTAAATAAATAAATAAGCGTAGAAAAGGAGCGGGGCTGGAGGCCTTACAACCTAACCTGCTAGGGCGGCTTGAAGAGGCTCATTTTCAGCCAATCATTGGCAGCGCTTGGTCACCCTGGCAGTCAGCCCGGAGAAATAAAACACAAGTTATTAAAGCAGGTCAGCCTTAACCATACGTATATTCTCCAATGATAAGCATCAGTGGCGCTTGATCGACAGACATCGAAGACCAATACACCAGAAACAAAGCGGATTTGTTTTCCTCGGGGCCAGAGGTCCGACTAAGAGCCAATGAAAGAGTTTAAGTGGGGGGAGGAAAGGGAGGCAAAAGTTCTCTCTCTGAGGAGGAAACAATACCACCAAAAAATACCACCATAGTGCAATCGACCAAAATCCATCCTGCAGTCGACGCATTGGACATGTCTGCCATAGAGTATAGACCAAGGATAGCCTGCCAGATGTTGTTAAGATTACAGCTCCCATCAGCCCCGGCCAGCATGACCAGTGGCCGAGGATGATGGGAGCTGTAGTTCAGCAACACTTTGAAGGCCCCACACTGGCTGCCCCGGCATAGACACATGCAGAGAGCGCTCCACAGACTTCTAGCTTACAATTGCAACTCTGTGTGCCTATGTGGAGTGACTACTGCTAGATTGTGGCAAGGGTATTCAGACTAAATTTGAGGCCTTTTTGTGTTTTGAACTACAGAGCAGCCAGGAAAGCGGTGGCTCGGGCAAAAAGGATGTGATTGACCTGACGGACGACACCTTTGATAAGAATGTCTTGAACAGTGAAGACGTCTGGCTGGTAGAGTTTTATGCTCCTTGGTGTGGGCATTGCAAAAAGTAAGTGGATTGAAGGCACCATTTACTTGCTACAGGTACAAAGCATGAGTCAAAATTTATTGGCAAGTGTCTGAAATGTTTAATCAGTGCTCCGGTGTAAGGACAATCCTAGATATCATAATCTGCTCAGAAATGAACCCCACTGCAGTGTAAAGGATTGCAGCCTAAATTGCTCTCCAACTTGTGACAGCTGAAAATGATGAACACCCTCCGCTTCCCTTATGCTGGGGTTTTCTCTCTTGATTTCAGTGCAGCCCCCTTGGTGCCAGTTTGTCCACAAACAAATCTGGAAAGCTCATAGCTTACAGAGCAGGGGTGGGGAAGCTGTGGCCCTTAGACATTTATGAACTACAGTGGTACCTCTACTTATGAATTTAATGCGTTCCAAACGCACATTCGTAAGTTGAATCCCATAGGAATGCATTGGGAGAAAAAAATTGTAAGTCGAAGCAACCCTATCTAAACCGCATCCAAGATGGCGGATGGAGCTCCGTTCGTAAGTAGAGTCATTCGTAAGTAGAGGTACCACTAACACTTTCTCATTCCTGACCGTTGGCCATGCAGGCTGGGACTCATGGTAGAGGTGGAGTCTGACAACCTCCTAAGGGGACCCGCCTTGCTTTAACCCCTGGTTTAGTCTCACTCTTATTTCAGTTGTGAGAAAAGGTGCTTAAAAATATTAAGATTTTGGATGCCGCTGTTAATCAGTCGTGATCTTCTTCTTTAAAATAATAATAAAAAAAGGAACAAACACGCAAAACCCCCACCTTTCTTCCTACAGTTTAGAGCCAGAATGGGCAGCAGCTGCAACAGAAGTGAAGGAGCAGACAAAGGGAAAAGTGAAATTGGCTGCTGTAGATGCTACAGTGAACCAGATGTTAGCAAGCCGATATGGGGTGAGTTGAGCAGAGCAGTGTTATTAAAGTACGTGAAAGTTGTCTTGATTAGGGTTTTGCAGGGGAGTTTAAAAGATACAGTCAAACCTCATTCTGCCTCCCCTTGCGTCTGCTTCGGCAAGCATCCGCGGCAAAACCCGGAAGTACCGGAACGGCTTACTTCCGGGTTCGCCGCATGCACAGAAGCGCTAAATCGCACCGCGTGCGTGCGCAGATGCAGCACTTTGACGTGTGTCATTTCCGGCTTGCAGACGGGCCTCCAGAACAGTCCCGTCCGCCAAACGAGGTTTATTGATAAGCATTTTGCTTCAGTGAGTTAATGTACTGCAGAACACAGCCAGTTTTTTACATCCCGTGCCAGGAATTAGTATTTTTTTAAAACTGCAGGTATATGTGCTTGGACGTCACTCCTGCTATGCAGGAAAGCAGCTTTATGTAGAAAGTGCGTAGCCTCCCAGTGGGTATCACTGTTTTGTCAGGTGTGTGGCTCTGATTTGTTACCATTTGGAAACTTCTTCCAGATCCGTGGGTTCCCGACCATAAAGGTCTTCCAGAAGGGAGAAGAGCCCGTCGATTACGAAGGTGGAAGGACAAAATCGGATATTGTTGCTCGTGCTCTAGACCTGTTCTCAGATAATGCTCCACCACCTGAACTCCTAGAGGTATTCTTGTCCTGATAGTCTAATGAAATGAAGCAAATGGGCCGATCTCATCTGCACGGCCAGCTCATTGTAGAATGGGATGGGACAAGGGAGCATGTCTTGGGGAGAGTGATGGAGCTAGATAAAGAAGTGTGCTTTGCCCAGATTAGGCCTGTGACACAGGTTTCCCCATTAATAATTTCATGGGTGATAAGGCATGTGTGTGTTTCTCTCTCAGATTATCAATGAAGATGTTCTGAAACAAACTTGCGATGCTCACCAGTTGTGCATCATTTCCGTCTTGCCCCATATTCTTGACACAGGTAAATAAAAGCAAGAAAAAGCTTGTTGTCCCCCTCCCCACCCCCCCCACCCCCAAAATATCATGTTTGTAATAAGTGCCTCAAACACTTTTGCCCTTGCCTGTCTTGTCATACAGGAGCCGCAGGTAGAAATTCCTACCTGGAAGTCATGCTGAAATTGGCAGATAAATACAAAAAGAAGATGTGGGGGTAAGTCACATCGAAACGCACAGAAGAGAAGAAACGCTGCCAGAACGGTTACTTTTTTAAGCGGACGGGTCATTTGTATTCTGCAAAAGAACGTGCCCCGTTCAGACATGCAAAGGCAACTCTTATTATTAATGTAACACACGGGAAGGGCAATAACTCAGTGATAGTGCATTTCCCTTGCATGTGGAAGGTCCTATTTCAATCCCTGGTATCTCCAGTCAGAGTCGGGAGAGATCCCTCCCTGTAACTCTGCAGAACTGGCTGCCAGTCAATACGCTGCAATGCTCTGACTCAGGATAAGGCAACTTCCTATGTTCAGGGGGTCAGGGATTAGGAGTGGATTGTATGACCATAGCTGTCAAGTTCTCCCTTTTTTTAAGGGAAATTCCCTTGTGCTGAATAGGCTTCCTTCGTGAGAAAAGAGAAAACTTGACAGCTATGTGTATGACTGCACACTCCAGTCGGCTTTCTCTCTTTTCCTCCCTCACCCTTGTCCTGCTTTGGTGTTCCATTTCACAAGCATTAACGGAGGTGTCGAAGCGAAGGAAGGAAGGAAAAACTAGTTTTTTTAAAAGGCATACAAATGAGAACTGACCTTCATGTACAATAGCGGTGATGTGGGGGTTTTTTGCCCCCCCAGGTGGCTGTGGACGGAAGCTGGAGCTCAGTCTGATCTTGAAAACTCCGTTGGAATTGGAGGGTTTGGCTACCCAGCCATGGCAGCCGTTAACGCTCGGAAGATGAAATTTGCGCTGCTGAAAGGATCGTTCAGCGAGCAAGGAATTAACGAGTTCCTAAGGTACGAAAATCTCTCTGTACGTTTGCTCCATTTTATGGTATCCAAAGGGTACCCATGCCTTTTCCCCTTGAGTTTTGGACACACATTGTTGTTTTGCATTGGTAGAAGAATGCTACTGGACTTGAAAATCATTCTTAGCATTGGTTGCTTTTTATTTTCCCATTATATCGGAGCTAATTTTTACATGAACCCTTTAAAGGTTACGTGTGCTTTGTTTTGCGTAAACCTTCTGGGCGTCTTAGGTAACTTTTTTAGGTGCAGCAAATGAAACAAGGAGACCATATATTGTCCACTGGGCGGTGGAAAACAATTATGCCATCTCAGTCTTGCTAAGGGTTTGGTATTCTTTCACCCACTCAAAAAAAAAAATAAGCAAATTCTAAACATGAACAAACCTCCTCCTTTTAGGGAACTCTCCTTTGGTCGAGGCTCCACGGCACCTGTAGGTGGAGGGGCTTTTCCAAAAGTTAACACAGTAGAGCCATGGGACGGCAAAGATGGAGAGGTAAGAGGCGCCTTCTTGAACTCTGCGCACCAGAGCGTTTTGTTTTAATGCTTGTTCGGGGCTAAACTCTACTCTTTTGGAATCCACTCCATAGCTTGTGATTTCGGATGGGGCGTTGTGGGGGTGTCTTCGCCCAGGCTGCCCATTACCAGACCAGATTTAATAGTATTGTAAACATCTGTTGTTTTCACGTTGACTATGGATAGCCAACCTGGTGCCCCCCCATATGTTGCCAGACTACAACTCGAGCCATCTGTCACCATTGACCATGCTGTCTGCAGCTGATGGGAGTTGTTGTACACAACATCTGAAGGAGTACTGCATTGTCTGTCATAGACTTTGCTAAAATCCCAATTCTCATTATTCATCTATAGCAGGCACATCCAACTTCCAAGAGACTGCTATCTTCCCCCAGTATATATATATAAAAAGCTGGCTGTGATCTACCCATTGTCATAGCCTGGAATTGTTGAGCTTTTTTAGGGGAGGGATGCCCCAGAGTTGTTGAGCTTTTTTTGAGGATCAGTGAGGACCACACAAGTGATCACTTTACTTAATACCGCGATTAACCTGTTGGACATGCCCGATCTATAGTGTTGTGCCACATCTCTCTCTTCTGCTGTTTAGCTCATCAGAAAACCTCTTTTTTTTCCCCCACTTGAGGTCAGTCTCTCATATATTTCTTAAGTGGATGGTTGGCGTTGTAGCCCACAATGCCATAAAGGCACCACTTTGGATCTTCTTGCGCTAGTTAAATTGCATAAGTATATCCTCTAATTTGAGGACACTTTTAATAAGGGTGCTGGTCGGGGTGCACAAAATGAAAGGTAGCTAAACCTTTGTTTTAAAGCAAAGAAGTCTGCAACAATGGCCGGCACAAAATAGAGTCTTATTTGTGTGTTGGCCATGTGCGTTTGAGCTTCCTGTCATGGTTTGAGCACACTGTTTCTGAATTCTTTTAAAGAAGCACATGGAGACACCCGTTGATGCATCTGGATACATGTAAACATGATTCACACTCTGCTTTGGTTGCCTTATAGCTGCCAGTCGAAGAAGATATCGATCTCAGTGATGTAGATCTCGACGACTGGGATACCCAGAAGGATGAATTGTGAGAGCAGGAAGACACTTTGTTTCTTGAGAGACTTTGAGCAGTAGTTTGACGGAACATCTCTTTGCATCTCACGGATACTCCAGTGGCCTTTTTGCCGAGAGAGAGAAGCCCCCTCGGCCAACTACCGTAAGCACTGCTGCAAGTGAACTGTGTGCCTCTCAAGAAAGCCCATCTTTAAAATTCTGTGAATTTTTTTTTTATGGAGTAAAATTGATTGTATCCTGTGCAACAGATATTTGGGAGGGGGATGCTGATCTTTCATTGAAATACTCCTGTTTTAGCTTTTCTCCAGCTGGTATGTGGTTGACCGTGACTCAAGACTTTGTTTAACTAGTTCTAATTCTCTTTCCCCCCCCCTCAAAAACCTAGTTATGCCAGTCTTGGTTTCATTGAAAGAATAAAACAGATATTTTTGACACACAGTGTCAGTGTTGTACGTTGTAAGCAGCACAGTGTTTCCAGTGTCATTACACGGTAAGCACTTAACAGCACCAGAGGAGCTATTTTACTTAGTCTACATCAGGCATCCCCAAACTGCGGCCCTCCAGATGTTTTGGCCTACAACTCCCATGATCCCTAGCTA
Organism: Zootoca vivipara; assembly: GCF_965207765.1. Classification (NCBI taxonomy): domain Eukaryota; kingdom Metazoa; phylum Chordata; class Lepidosauria; order Squamata; family Lacertidae; genus Zootoca; species Zootoca vivipara. The sequence goes on along the minus strand of NC_142586.1, from coordinate 27,313,277 downwards.
ACAGGACCAGTGGTCGGGGGAGATGGGAATTGTAGTCCAAAACATCTGGAGGGCCGAAGTTTGGGGATGCCTGGTCTACATCAAAGACGATACTGTAGTTTCATCTCACCTTTTTGGAGCCTTACAGGTTTACAGAAGAAGCACCATATTCCTTGGAAGTGTCCTGGGGGAAACGTCTGTTGCAGGCGTAACTCTTAAATGGATGTTATTGGGAGTTGGGATCTTCTAGGAGTAATACTGGTGATATGGAAAAGGGGCTAATCTGCAGTGACTGCTTAACGGTTATTTCACAAGAAAAGTTTTCCTAATACAGCGTTCCTATTGTCTGATACAGAACCAGGTAACCCAGAGATGTAACTCCAGGTTGTTTTGATGTAGAAGTGTTTGGCTTTTTTCTCTCTCTCTCAGAGGGGGTGTGCAAAGGAATCTAGGTATCCAGTATTAAATGTTTCCTGCCACTTCCCGGTAAGAAATACTTGAGAGTCTTTCTATAGAGAGCTCTCACTTTTGAGTATCATTTCTTCCAATTACCCTTTGAAAAGTTTACTAATGTCAATATTGTCACTTTTAAATTCTGTACAGACTTAATTGTTACCTTGAGGTTGCTATGGTATGTGTTACAAATTTACTTCGGCTTAGGGATTAATCTTGAATTTGGTTGCAAGAGGGGACACACATGCTCTGCCCTTGTCAGAGAAACTACTTCCACCAAATTGTCAGAATTGATTAGATTTTCCACCACTGCATTTTATTAATCTATTGCCAGCCAAGTTTCTCCTTTTCACCACACATTAGATTAGTGGAGGGATTAAGTATCTTATTTATTGCAAGTCCTACATTGGAATAGCTCACCCATCCCCAAAATTAAATTCTACATTAAGAATCTGATTAACTTTCATGCAAAGAGTTTGTACCTTTGTTGACTGATTCCGACTGTTACAGATTTAGGAGTATTTTTATCATCTTGACCATCAGATACTGCTTGATTTTTATTTAAAATCCTGGTTGAGAACTTTTAATTTACAAAAAAAAGGAATAAATACAACTGTAACACAATTGCCTTGTGAAGCATGTTTCCTAACATGATCAGAAGACGCTTCATGATCTTAATACTTTCAAAATGGAAAAGGGCAGAATTACCGTATCTGTAAAAGCAGGCAAAACCTGGGAACTACAAATGAACACTTGCTTATAGTTATTTAATCCTCCTGCATGAAAAAAGGCACCTATCACACGGTCCCCTCAGAACTTGGGTTCTTAAAAAAGCAGCTTGGAGTGGAGGTCCTTGCACATCAGTTTCATTGTTCGTGAACAACCGAATCCTAAAATGCTAGAGGACAAATGATGCTCCCAAAGTCAGGCAATTATTAGCTGCACTCAAGAATACTGAGGTCAATCTTGAAATAGACGTAAGGATAGTAATCTTGATTGCCTAGTTGCAAGCCAGGAATGTCCATAGAAGTCTGGAAAAAAAGATTCAACAATGTAACTAGTCTTAAAACTGTGCAGGTAGGTACATTAGGGGTTAGGTGAGAGTAAGATTATACTGCAATTTGGAAGGGAGCCTGAGGGTCATCTAGTCCAAAGACACCCCCCCCCCCCCGGTTTTTGTGATTTGCTCACAGAGCAGAAGTGGCACTTTTCATTCAGTAGACACTTACATCCATTATACTGGCTGCTGCTACTTCATCCAGATGTTTGAAGACTGCATTAAGGACGTCTCTCAGTCTCTTTGTTGACTTCTTGTTGGGCTGAATTAGCATTGCTTGGAAATTCACTGGTAGGCCATACCTTTATAAATGGAAAGAAATGAGGTAAGCTGTCAAGCAGATAAATTGATACAACTATTTTACAAAGGGGGGGGGTGGTGGTAGTTAACAGCAAATCATGCAGTGACCCACCAGTAGATCAGTAAGGGTTTATGGTTATCAGTTGTTGTGTAACAGTAATAAATGGGGGGAACCCTTTCCAAATTAAAAGCCTGGGGGAAAACAAGGAGTTAATATTTCCATAAAAGGACTGAATGTTCAGTTCCCTATGCTCAAACACTCTCTCTGTTCCTTAAGTCTGTCTTGGCTCCCCAGAGCCACTGGTTTTTACTTGGGATCTGAAGGCTTTAATAAAAAAAAAAGAGATCTCACAAATCTAGTCTACTTCTAGCTATTTCTGTTGACTTTTCTCTTACTGCCTGGAGCAGCCCAGCCAGATGGGCAGGGTATAATTTTTTTAAAAAATTATTATTTATTATTGCTTATGGAACAAGTTAGCTGTTTTTAGTTTTGTATGTGTGGTCCTTTTTGTGTTATGGGTGGAGTCCTTGGGGCATGGGGGAGCTGAGAGTGCTACTGGTTTCAATGCAGAAAGTTTTCAATTGCAACCTACCTGAGGACAGATTCTGAGAAAACTCTAAGGGCCTTTATGTGAATCCAGGCCACAAATGATTCACTGAAGTTCACCTTTAACCACCGTAATAGTGGACCCTTAGTGAGAGGAAAAAACAAAAGCAGGACACCGTACTTAGATTTGTTTAGAGACACTGTGTAATATTTTTTAAGACACCCACCAAACTGTGCTACGGGGATCTGTATGGCTTAAGTTACCACACTACTGTCCATACAAATTGTAGTTCTTTATGCAGTATATTGATATAAAAAGGTAAAGGGATCCCTGGCCATTAGGTCCAGTCGTGACCAACTCTGGGGTTGCGGCGCTCATCTCACATTATTGGCCGAGGAGGCCGGCGTACAGCTTCCAGGTCATGTGGCCAGCATGACAAAGCCGCTTCTGGCGAAATAGAGCAGCACACGGAAACGCCGTTTACCTTCCCACTGTTGCGGTACCTATTTATCTACTTGCACTTTGACATGCTTTCGAACTGCTAGGTTGGCAGGAGCTGGGACCGAGCAACGGGAGCTCACCCTGTCGCGGGGATTCGAACCGCCGACCTTCTGACTGGCAAGCCCTAGGCTCTGTGGTTTAACCCACAGCGCCACCCGCATCCCTTTATATTGATATACCGGTACCTAATAAGGGACAGTCCTCTCGTCCCTGCAAATGCTCTTGTTCTATAACTTGGTCCGGTAAAATGGAAGAATGTGAAATACAATTAAATAGTAGCAATTTGTCATGAATTTAGTTTATCACAATGGGGTGGGGTATGGATTTGTTTCCTAAAACAGGTGTGGGGAGGGTGTGGCCTTTAGTTGTTGAACTAGAAGCTCTCATCATCCATCCCTTTTCACTGGCATGAGAGTTCACATCTTAACAGCTGCAGGGCCACAAGTTTCTCTGCCCTGGCCTCAGGCCTAAGCATATATGGGACGGCTTCTGAATGCTAGCAACATTCTCCGTGTATTGTTACAAGAGCATGGCTTCACTTGGAGATATTTGTTCCACTTCTAGGAAGGAGAAGTACGCCTGCCTTGAATCAATTGAATATAATGATGGAGGCGCTGATTTGCTCCTGCTTTAAATTAAATAAGTGCTCCTATGCTTGAATGTTAGGTTATTTCGTTCCCTTTAGTTGTTGCTGAAAGGCTTCCTATGTCAGACCTTGGGTACAAATGGCCTCTCAATACTATTCAGCCTATTTGTGGGCAGAGGGAAGAATCGTTTCACTAAATTTCTCCTGAGGAAATTTCTCAAATTTCTGCCCAGGATTAGCAGTAGCATAGGTTCTCTTTTTACCCTAAATTTCACATTTTCTCAACAACAAAACAACAACAACAAACTGAGAAATTTTAGCCCAGCTCCAGCATAGTCATGATAGGTGGGAGGAACTGTGTCATCCATCGCCAGTGAATTCACAGGAACTACCAACTAGTAGATGTGATGCTTGTGGAACCAACATCATACACAGTGTTTAAGACAGTAACTGATGAACTAGTGAAGGAAAAGGAGGGAACCAGAACACAGCTCAGAGTGTTGTGGGAAATGTGCTATCAAAAACATTATATTGTGGAAAGACATCCAGTTAACTGCACAATTGTTTCACTGAAAATACCACCATACCCTTAAGGGTATTCAATTGACATGAGAGTTGTCATCCTTGGGTAATATAGGAAGGTCTCTTGAATCATTGTGTCTTTTACTTAGACCTGCTCTAACCTACCGCCCATCCATTTACGACCTAGAAACCAATACTTAAGAGAAAAGACAGGGGTATGAACTTAATTCATGTACTCACATACTGTTGCTTCTTATCAGAAGCCAACTTCCTCATTTCTTCCTTTTCGCATTTCAGCTCTTTCTCATCGTAATAAAATTCCCGCACCATGAACCTTGAAGAAAATGAAAATAGATTGGCATTCAGAAGGCTTTGTCTTATTGAAACCTCTGCATTCTGTTTGCCTGCCTTGCCTGTGTTTTTAAGCTGTGCAATGTGCTAAAAATTACAGATTAAAAACCTATGCCAAGGCATGTTGGCTAAGCAGGCAAGTCACGTCACGTCAGACCTATCATAAAAGCTTTCCAGCAGCTCTTGCAATTAGCATGAATTTATGTCTAGGCTCTAATGGGTCTGTACGCCCACAAGGATGCATCAGAAGAGGGCAAACTGACTCTTTCAGAAAACTCAGCATGGCTTTAACTTCACAACAGCTCTGGGAGGTTTGTTGAGAGATAGTGGTCGCACTCTACTAAATTCCCAACCACGTGTACTCAGAAATAACCTGCCTTGAATTCAGTGGGGCTTACAGCTACCTAGGTACGTCGGGTTCTAATTACATCCTTTAGGTACAATTCTATAACACACCTCACTACAGAGTACACTCTTCTGAACACAGTGGGACTTAATTCTGAGCAGGGACACATAAGATTGCATTGTAAATGGAACTGAAATGAATAAATAGAGTACACAGTGGCCTCTGCCATCAGGGGGACCAAAGGCAACTGACCCCTGCTTTTAGGAAGGACAGCATGATAAGGGTGGAGACCTTATCAGGAGACCTGGTTCTAACCAAAGTCTCCTGCCTTTCCAAGTGATCTTCCTTTAGTGGCCTGTTTTTTAGATGGGGAATGTGTTCTAATTGTAGCACGCTCTGGAAGTCATTTTTGGGGCGAAAAGTATTTTTAACAAAACAAGACCCCGGTTAGGTGCAACTGATTTTTTTCCCCATTGGTTCCAATGTAACTTGGAATGGAGTCACTGATTGTACAGTCTCATACAAAATTCGGTTGGTAAATTGCCATAGGACACGTTGATTCCACTGTACTTGGAAGTGACATAGAAACAGTTTTACTGCATGGCTTCTTGCCTTTCAAAAATTCTGTAAATCTGTGTAAATGCTGAATATTTTTTTGAATCAGCATCTTTACCCCCTTGCAGAGCTACAGCTCCTAATGTTCCTTGATTGCGAGTTATAGCATTTTAAGACATTTTCATGTGTGAGCCTAAACACATTTGTTACCAACTTCCTATTTATGCAATACAAATATAATTGGTTAGAATGAGTTAGGTTTTTATTCTTTATACCCCCAATCATTATTTGTACATACATAAATAATATCATGTATGAAAATGCAATTAAATATATTTGAAACTAGTTAAGCAAAGAATTCAGAAGGACTCATGTAATTATTAAGCATGCATGTTCCTAGCTTCTGTCCAATAAGGCTAAGCATTCTGACTTGTGGCATTATGAATGAAAAGTGGTCAGTACTTGTTCTCTCTTGCTTTGGCTTTAAAGTCATCAATCACTTTTCGGAATAGTGTTACTGTGAAGAGTCCTCCCTCTGCATCTTCAGTAATCATCCTGTAGAAAAAGAAAACATTCATTTCTTTGTTAAAAAAATATTCTGCCATTTTACACTCTGCACCCAGGAAAGCCAATAACACCAAAAATATCTAATTATGAGCAGAGCTGGCTCTTAATTAGGGCACACTACAGTCGTGGGTGGCGCTGTGGGTTAAACCACAGAGCCTAGGGCTTGCCGATCAGTTCGAAAGCACGTCAAAGTGCAAGTAGATAAATAGGTACCGCTCCGGTGGGAAGGTAAACGGCATTTCCGTGTGCTGCTCTGGTTCGCCATAAGCAGCTTAGTCATGCTGGCCACATGACCCGGAAGCTGTACGCTGGCTCCTTTGGCCAATAACGCGTGATGAACGCTGCAACCCCAGAGTCGTCCACGACTGGACCTAATGGTCAGGGACCTTTTACAGGCATGTTATGTTATTTGTATGTTGATTTCAACTTTCATTCTTTCTGAGATCAGGAGCATACTAAACAGACATGTTGTATCACATTAAGCAAAGCATCACTAGAGCAAGGGACACTAATAAGAGGGAAACAAGCAGGTGTCAAAGGCCTTGGAGGAGGTGGTAGCACAATGCCCTATCGCCACCTAATTCCAGTCTTTACAAGTGAACTGGGGTGCCTCCAGTCTCTGTATTTTGCGGAGGGATTCAAGAGTATACCAGAACTTTAGGTTTGGCCATTTAAAGTGGATTAAAGAACTCTGCCACCCTACCGCAAGAAACCCACTTCACAAACAAACAAACAACCAAGCACCAGCAGACTTTTCTGGTTTGGAAAGTGATGCAGAAATGCATTGAACCAAGTGGAAGGAGTGAATTAACTTGATTAATGAGAAGGTGTGAAAACACAGCACAAGCAAATCAGGATAAACTAAGTAGGGGAGGGACTCCTACTGACTGGCTTCCTAGAGTCTATAGGAGAAGGGATACATACAAGAAATAACACATCCACCAGAAAAATCCAGAGACAGTCACTCATCTACAAACCCCTCACTATTTTTCTTTTGTTTGTGCCAAGAAAGTACCCTCCCAAGACCAGCGTGCTCTCTCTCTCTCTTTCTGAATTGAACCCTTGCCATTATTTCATCCAGTTTTCCTCTTTCTTTTCCAATGCTTATGAGATTGTGGCTGGTGCCCAGTGATCATCAGTCCTTTCTCTTGCTTTCAAACAGGCTAAAGGAAGATACAGAAGGATACAGAATAATCCCCCCTCCTCTTTTACCCCCTTTTTCCTATTGCAACTATTCCCTCCCAAGCTGTAGCTATAGAGTACAGCTGTGATCCCAACTCACCCTACCTCGCCTTGTAATGAATCACAGCAATTTTGTACACTTTCAGCAAAAACCTTTGTTTTCTGAAAGAGCTCCGATTCATCCCTTACAAGGGTACTCCTATACCCAAACATTGCACATGCTTGGCTCGTTTACCAGTAAGACTAGGCTCCACCAGAATGACATCAGGTTATTCTCTGGGGACCAGGATCACATGGGAAGGAGTCCCCCCGCCCAGCACACTATTTGAGCTAAATTTCCCAAGGTGTTCATTATTTTCAAAGGACCTATTACCTGAAAAAGAGGAAGCAGTATGAAGACTTGAGGTTGTATTCACCAAACTTTGATTACTCAAGAGTTGACCCAATGAAATTAATGGTCATGGCTAACTTAATTCTAATGCATCTGCTCTTGAGTTAAAGCTAACACTCCAAAACATTAATCTGAAGCCTAACTCAAGTCCTACAATTCCTAAATCTGCTTTTCTGCCAAGTCAATGTAATGCTACTGAATCATTTATTTTCTGCCATGGGGTGACAGGGAAGTAGGTGAGAGTCGATGGGTAGTCAACAGTTCATAAACAAATATGAGGAGAAGGCTTAAGATAAAGCTGACCAGAGGAATGAACCTGAAATCTCACTCACTTCGTTGAGCGAGGAACCACCATATCAGAGAGAGATTCGTAGGTTTTTTGCCATTGTACATAGCTTGATCTGAAACAAGAAAGATTAAATTTTATACGGTAGCATCTGTATGAACGGAAAAGTGACTTTTAGTACAAAATTGTATGATTGCCTTGCTCATAGTAGCAACATTAGAACTTCAAGTCTTGCGTATCTTAACTAGCATTATATATTAGGTCCAAATTCAAGACAGGGTCCTTATGGTTAGCATGCTTGGAATTCATTGAGTATTAATACTTTCATGCAAGATTTATCAATGGGAAACCAGCTACCATCTGGGGTTAGACCCTGAGTGAACACGCTGGCCTGGCTTACATCTCCAAAACGGGGAGGATCAGAATAGTGAGGTCCAGTTTTTGCCAAAAGCAGGAAGGAAGGGTTGCCACAGTCCACCTCAATTCAGTCCTTTTCCAGGAACTCGTCCACCCCACTGCCTAAACAGTATCCCTGCCTAAGGCACCCCACTGCCTAAACAGTATCCCTGCCTAAGCCAGGCTTCCTCAACCTCAGCCCTCCAGATGTTTTGAGACTACAATTCATCCCTGACCACTGGTCCCGCTAGCTAGGGATCATGGGATTTGTAGGCCAAAAATATCCGGAGGGCTGAGTTTGAGGAAGCCTGGTAAGCTGACAGGAGTTGGTCTCAGCAGCTGTTAGAAACCCCTATATTTATTGTCCTAGGGAATGCAGCATCGCCATTCGCACAGATGCCCCTTTAGCCTGAGCGATACCAGATTTAATAGCCCTCGTGACATCCATGGGCCCGTCCCAATTGATATCTACCCACCCATCACCCACTGCTTTTTCAACACCTACATGAAACCGTGTCTGGAAATACGGGCTGATATACTGACAACACCCAGTTCTATTTCTCCTTTTTTAGCAACACCATCACCATTTTACATGCATGTGGGAGCATTGTATGTTTGCTGCTTTTAGTTTAAATTCTATAACCACCTTTTATCTTCAAGAATTAAAACATCTAAACAAACAAATCCTGGTTTCCATCTGCTCAGCGTCTCTCACTGCATTCACATTTTACATCCAAAATGCTTATGTGAACTAGTTCAGGGCAGTGGTTATGAGACTGAGCAGTGAACCACACAGCCCTGGTTCAAACATTGCCTTGGTCATGAGCTCCAGGTGGCTAGTTTCTACTTTCTCTCAACTTCGTATCTGCAAAATGAGGGTGGCAGTCATAGTGGCCTTCCCTGTGGGGGTTGCTGGTATAATGCAGTATCGTATGTACTTTAATTTCCCTACATACATGCTAAGTGTTATGACACTGAGCCTGCTGCAGATGGACTCGGTTTATCTTACTTGGGAACTACAACAAGGAGAGTGATGAGATACTCTGAATTCAACACAAAGTCTTCTTTGTTCACGATATCCGTCAGAGTACGTGTCAAAAGATTTCCCCTAAGAGGAGACACAAAAGCCGAAAATGGTGAGATTCGTGCATTTACTGCTCATTCTGTACAAATGTTTACTAGTGACAGTGGTGTTCGTTGTATCAGCGCTAGATACTAGTTGTATCAGCACTGAAGGAGCGCTTCCACCCCCATCGTTCTGCCCGGACACTGAGGTCCAGTACTGAGGGCCTTCTGGCGGTTCCCTCGTTGCGAGAAGCCAGGTTGCAGGGAACCAGGGAGAGGGCCTTCACGGTGGTGGCACCCGCTCTGTAGAACGCCCTCCCATCAGATGTCAAAGAGAAAAACAGCTACCAGATTTTTAGAAGACATCTGAAGGCAGCCCTGTTTAGGGAGGCTTTTAATGTTTAATAGATTATTTTATTTCATTTTTCTGTTGGAAGCCGCCCAGAGTGGCTGGGGAAACCCAGCCAGATGGGCGGGGTCTAAATAATAAATAAATAAATAAATAAATAAATAAATAGATAAATAATATATTATAGAAAAGGAGCCACTGGTTTGAGTTTTGGGGAAGGAAATGTTTTCCTGACTTCAGAACACACTGGGACACCATGCCTCCCCACAAATTAAGACGAAAAATGTTTAGGGGTACTCTCATTTTGACTCATGAAAATCACCATTTTATAGTTCAAATCGGGGAAAATAAATACAGTAAATGGACAAGAGTACAAAGATTCACAAAACGCTTAGGGGTATCATCATGGCAAGTAAATATTGCCCAATACATATTCAGACGCAGTGCACACATGTAAATGCTATACGTACACAGTTTTCCTTTCCAGATTCTGAAGATTTCCTTTGATGTTGTTGTACACAGCTGCTCGGTTTTTCATGTCTGTTTCTATTTGTGTAATTTGCTAAATAGAGGATGGGGAGAAATCCAACTGAGCAAAAAATGACTCTGCATATGTTGACATTTTTACATACCACAAATGCAAAATACTACAACAAAATGTTGATTTTATTGCTAAATTCACCAATATGGCTAGATTCCGCCATCAAGCTTTCAGCACACACAGCACCTTGGCAAGTGTTTTTCAAACAGTATTTCAGTCATTCTCAAAACTTTATGGAGCAGATAATTATTATTAATTTTACAAATGACAGGGGGAAAAAAGCTATTTGTTTAAAGCTACCACTTAGACCCAAAATATACTCATGATTTTATGAGATTTCCTAGGTCCAAATTTCTTCCTCTCAGGAAGAAAACATATGCAGGGGAAAGACTCTTTGATTCCTGCAATTTTCCAGTGTGAAAAAGCCATTGCTTTGGCTTTTGTGCTATATATAGAATGATAGCTTGCTTTAATATCAAACTCATAGCCCGTGTGTGTGTGTGTGTGTGTGTGTGTGTGTGTGTGTTGCCCAGATTTGTTTCTGCAGAAATAATCCACAAAACCCTTAACTGCTTCCAATAAGAAAATGATCATATCTATTGTAACTCCTAAAAACTAGCTTTTGTGAGCGTGATTTTCCAAAAGAGATCATATTACCTTTGCTAATGCTTCTGAAATGTTCTTCAGTGGCTGTTTTATAGGATACTTAGCCATGTCCCATTCAAACCTCATCAGATAACTGATCATGTCAACTGAAAAGATAGGAGTAACTCCAATGAGTTGAGAAGAAGAAGAAGAAGAAGAGCCACCAGAATGCATTGTTCTCCATTCAGAGGCCGATCTAATATTAACAGTTTCCATCTGACGCCTGGCTTTTGCTATCATTTCCATATTTTCAATGTAATTAGGCACCATATAAAAGTGGATTGTTTTAAAATCCATCTTCAACTCACTTGATCACTTTCAGACACTGTGTGTATATTAGCTATTCAAATAAAAGTTCTGCATGAATTTAAAAAAAGCAAGGCTCAGAAGAACTATCCTGTAACACCTGCCTCAGCTGCTAAAGGCAGTGTTCTCATCACAGATAGTTTCCAATCCAAGGGAACTTAAGTCTTTAAACCTTAACTATATAGGAGTTTTGCTGCTGACCTTGTGATGGGCATGGATTGTATCCTAAATGGGTACCATCGGCAAAGGGACTTTTCAGTTGTGGCACCTAGAGTTTTGGAACTCCCTCCCGAAAGAGACCTGCCTACGGGCCAAACTAAATGTGGCCACCATTCAGGCAATTGACGTGTGTGAATAGACTTTTAAGTTTGTTTCATGCCTTACTCCATTTGAAAAAAATAAAATATGTGGATCTTGAGGGGTGTTTTCCCTCCCCCCAGCAAAATATAATGACTCCTCTGTTCATTAATCCTTTGAAACTTTGCTTTGAGATTAGGTCCTCGGAACATAATTTGTCAAGCAATTTTCTATTTTTTGTGCAATTGTTTTTTTGGGGGGGGGGGGGTTGACAGGGGAGATTACACTGGAAAGCAGGCCTTGATCATCTAGCTGCACTAATAATGGGTGATGGGAAACCTCTCCGATGCTTTATTTTTACTGCTTTTCTTACACTCCTCTGATTGCTGTCAAAATGTTCAGCCTTCGCCCAAAAACAATCTAGATTGCATCTGGGGAAAAATGGGCATGTGATGGGGCTCTGGTGTGAAAAACGTCCAATGGTCACCTATTTGTTGTGACATGCTTTAGTGCTTAGGGATGGGGAATAGTCTATTGCTGTTCAGCTTTTTTATTTTATCTGACTTGCTTGAATGCCTACTGGTAATACTCTCATCTTCCTTGTCCCCCGTCCCCGTCCCATATACCCAACTCAACATGAATGTGGGTCAGACTTTAAACTGGATATACTGCACTGATGCTGAGCTTGGCTTGCAGGTTTACTAAAATTTGCACCTTAGTGAAGTAATGCAAAACCGATATAAAGCCTGCTGATCTTAGGAGAGGGTGTTTTTTAAAAGCACATCTTTAACGGAAGTCTAGTTTTCTGGCTGTGCTTCTTCCGCGAGAATGCCATTTCTTTCTAACAGTCAGAGCCGGCACTTTTCAGCAGCTTCCTCTTTCATGACGTGAAACTTGTTCCCCTCGGAGTATCTGAATTTCCTTCCCTAGGGTTTCTCTCATCTTTGAAAGAGTCACCTTACAGTCTTAGGTTTCATGGGTATGGAAACTATAGCATGCACACAGAAAGAGCATGCAGAACGTCCTGGAGTCAGCAGCAGGTGCCATCTTTATCACCGTTCCATAAAGTATATATGAGACAGCCAATACAAGCATAAGAGAACAAGCAGCAGCCCATACAAAATACGTTGGGTTTGTTAGGCTATGTAAGTGCACTCATGATGCTCACCAGTCAAGCTGGCTCTGCATGGTGCTGATTGGCCGGCACCTATAATACAGCACACAACTTTGGCCATTTTTGCAGGCAAGGAATGGATTTGATGTGTAGGGGAGATTTAAAAAAAAATGCAAAAGGAATACAAGAGGCGATACAATGGTGGAGAGAACCTGGACTCACACCCTGAGAGCAAAGTTGTGGTATAGCCCTTTAAAGTCAACAGCAAAACTCCTACTAGGTAAGCTCCTATCTGGATTTTATTGCCACAAATGCAGGGCCAAACTAGGCATGATGTTAAATGTGTAGCTGCCATCAAAAACAACAGCTGCGCATTTAATTCCTCTTCCCCTTGTAATACCAAGTTGAACTTACCCCAGGTCACATCACAATGGCCCACATTGCCTGCCCTGTGCCAATGGTAGCCAATAAAAGGAAAAGACACAAAATTTTGTGACATCTACTTTGTATGCTACCCAGGGCGGGGATAAGGTGCACAAACACACACACACACACACACACACACACACCACAGCCATTTCTTGCAGCCACTGCCATGCCTAGTTTGGCCCCCTGTTAGTGGTGCCTGCCTAATTAACTAGTCTATTGAGGGGGGCGGGAATTGGGCTAAGACAAAATAGTCTTGGGAGGATAAACATTTGAAGTCTTAAGCACAGGACCAACGAGTACAAACAGAGGCGTTGCTAGGAATCTAAAAGACTTGGAGCACAGGCTTATGGCATAAATTTGCATGTGCTAATTTTCATGCAGCAATGCAAATTTATCCCACTTCCAGGTGGGGCAGGACACCCAACTCTGACTCTTTCTGACAAAGGCTTAATTTGCCTCTGGGGCAATTAAGATGGTGGCAGCAAGAGTCTCATTTGCCCTGTGCTTTGCATCACACCCACTTTGTAAGCGGAGCAAAGGGGTGGGTGGGACAGGAACAGGAAAGGCTAGGACATGGGTCTTCAACTGGTGAGTTGGGATCCACTACCAGGTTGTGGCATGATCTAAGGTGGGTCCCAACAGCGGCACTGCCACCATACAAATAGATGGTTAAAAAGTTGGGAGGGGGTTCCCTGAAATGTATTGTTTGAGTAAAAGGTGGGTCCCAGATTTGCAAAAGTTGAAGAATAATGGGCTAGAAGATCCAGGTCCTGGGGCTCGGTCCCCACCCTAACAACGCCCCTGGAAACAGACATGCATACCGGTAGGAAGTTTTCACACAATCCAATAGTCCCTACATCCTCTTGTTTTGCATGCATTGAGTGGTTAGAAGGAAAGAAAGAAAAATATATCCAGGAAAAGTGTGAAAAGAAAGGGGAGGTTGCCAAACCTGCTGTTATCTGAGTCATAGGGAGATGGTGATCGAGCTACGAGGTTGTTACTAGAGAAATCCATCGTAACCTGATCACTGTACCCCTACAACCAGATGTGGAGTCAACTCTTTCATTAAACACACCAGCGCATGCTTGCAAGAACACAACAACCGCCCATGCTCAACATACTCTTTAGACATTGCAGTTTAGCCTTCGCTCCTGAAATATAGTAATTGTGATTATTAAACATGAAAAAGACAGGTTAGATTTTAAATTAAGCCTATTGCATACAACAAGATGGGTGTCAAAAGAGTGGGATTATGTTCTAATGTTTAAAAGCTGAAGTCCCACTCGGGGGGGAATCTAGGTTTCAGCTGGCCCTGAACAAACTCATCCCTGGCAGGCTCACCCAGTTATGGTAGTCATGCTATAAGCAAAACCAGGCAGCCAGGTCTAGCCACTCTCTTAATTTCCCATACTGTAATGTGGGAAGGCAAGTGGGTGTTAGCTCAGGGTCGTCAAGGGGAATTACAAGGTGCTTTTGATCCAACCATCTAGTCCGTTTTAGGGTGCCAGGCCATGGGAGGCAATTAAGGGGGGACAAGACAGCAGTGTGACCAAGAATGCCAGGTGCCAACACCTGTCCTGATCCCTAGAAACAGCTTTTGTTTGGGATGGAGGAAAGTGTTTTGGAATTAGTACTTCTCCTATTCCCACCAAATAACTGGTTAGCGGGGTGGGGTGGGGAAGCTACAGAAGACACACCTGGTTGCTCCGTCCATCATTTTTGTCTATTAACAGACTAAAGATCTTGGCTTGGATCTAGATCCCCATCATGCTGAGAGTAGATCCATTAAAACCAATGCAACCAGGGCTTCTTTTTCAGCCGAAACTCAGTTCCGGCACCTCTCAGGTGGGCACCATTGCCATTCTAAGAGAACAAGGGGGAGGTGCCCACGGTGAGTTCTGGTGCCTCTTTTTTCTATAAAAATGGCACCGTATCCAACTAAAGTTAGTCACCACTATTTCACTAGGTCTGCTTTAAGCATTATTAAGCCTAGAAAATTCAACCCTGTTTCCTTCCCCCCCAACTTAGAACCTTTTAATGTTTTAAGCGAAATAAAATGGAAACTGAACAGATTAGTCATCAAAGGCTTCCGCTCACAAGCATCAACCAAAATTGCATAAGATGCAATTAACTTCTCGTTATAAGTCTTGCAGATCTTCTGCCTGATTGCATGTCTCTCAATACTGCATCTTCGGGGTTTATTGCACACCCAGGCCGGTTTTCCTCATCAAGCCTCGAACGCAGCCAGTTGCCAGATATAATCTAATATAATACAGCACAATAAAAGCACATCGGTTCCCCACCCCTACTCTACTGGGCTGCATAGACCAGATCCTTCCCAGGATCGGCCTCATGGGCCAAATCTGAAGGTGGGCAATCACCTGACAGCGCAATTATGTCGGGATATCTGTCACTTCGAAGTTCTGAAGTGGGGAGGAAAACATTTAGCAGGGGTTTCAACACAAAACCCTTTCTAAGGGGTTAGCAATGGATTCTGTCAAACTGAGTAGGATTTAACACCGAACTCCATGAGCTGTGGGTTAAATCCTGCTGCACTGGCTGCATGTGCCCCTTTCTCTGCAGGGCACTGGCATGTAAAGCCAACACAGAAATGAGCCCACGGGCCAACAGTTTGTGTCGCCCACCCATCAGTGTGGTGTCAGCTGATTTTGAGAGAGAAAATGGCTTCATGGACCAAACTGGGACCAGTGGTAGGCCTTGGCTGGCCTGTGGGTTAGAGGTTCCCCCCACTTCTGATGCAGAGTGATTATGGCATATTTCTCCATGCAACTAGCGAGAAGTAGATAATGGGAGGAAGTGAGTAATAGCCACCTCTGAAAATCTGAACTCATGATGGAATAGTCACAAGATCCCTTTGTCATGCAACCGGAGGAGGAAGAAAACCAAACCACGCTGTCTACATCTCACCAAATAGCAAAAATGATGCTCCCTGATTCTGTTAGAAACAGAGGCTGCTGACTATCTGAAAGGGTTCTTTTCTAAAACTGGAGTAGCAACCCAACTTGTAAGCATATGGATGTATTAAGTCCAGCTTTTTCCATTGGAATCTGGATGAAAACCAGCAGGAATTAAACAAACAAACAAACAAAAAAACCCACAAGACTATCTATATACTTTGTAGGACCTACCTCCATTTGCCAGCAGGTTTTCCTGCACTTTGTCTTTTGAGTCTTCCATAACCTCTCCAATATACTGGGCAATTTTCTTTATTACACTAAAGGCAAGGAGAGAAGCCTTTAAGATAATTCAAATAAGTTATTAAAAAAACCCATACATTATTAGGGGGGGAAACTTACAGCAGGATGCTCAAAATGAATGTTTTTGCAGTCACCGGGTCCATATCCTGAGATGGCTCACGTAGGCAATTCTTCAGTTGTTTTTCATAGTAGGTAAGAGTTGCACACAGAACTATAGAAGGCCTGACTTGTCCCATCAGTGCAGGATCATGATAAGGAAAGCACAGCTGGGGCTTGAGTTTGAGTTATTTGTAACCTGTGCTCTATCAGAGGTCCTAGGTGGCACCTTATACTGCAAAAAGGTTGTAAAGATTTTGATTTTTCTGTGCAGTTTGGCATGTTGGCTCCCACACATTCCTGTTCCCATCCCCACCCCAGTTATGAATATTCACTACTTGCCGTCCACACCAGTGGGTGCAGTGTGACAGAATGTACCTCTCAGGCTTCAGAGAATCTGATCCCTCCCACAGTGGCGGCCAAGAAGCAGATAAACAATAAAAGTTCTTATCAAGTAATTTATTCCATACTAGCTGGCCCTGCCATGTGCGTTGCTGTGGCATTGTGTGTGAAATTAGGAAGAAAGGAATAAGATAGTTGATGTTTGAAAGTCTGGTCTGTCTTTATGTATTTTGTCGTCTGTTCCTTTGATGTCCACTTGAGGGCGGTATATTTTGACTTTTTTAAAAGAGAAAATTGCATATTTAGGGGTGTTAGGGGTGGGATCTTAACAATCTAAGGTTCTGCAAACACTCTCATGTTGGCAAGGAACACTGTGTCCAAATTTGAGTGGAATCGGTCAAGCGGTTTCCAAGAAAAGTGGACTATAACAAACATGACCCTTCTACATGGGCCATGTAGAAGGTGTTGCTCCAAGTAAAGTCCAACCCCCCTATGTCTCTCTCCTATTCCATGTCACCCCTGTGTCGGCTAATCTGAGCTTTCTGCCTCTGAGCTTTCTGTTCTACTACCCTCAATGCTCGCCTGGTCCTGGGATTGGGGTGGGGGGTTCAGGAATGCTTTCCAAAGACACTGAGTCTGTTTGCTGTCTCTTTCCTGATGCTTCTTCCTTCTGTTCCTCTCCCAATATTTCCCAGCTTCTCCCCACTGCAGCCTCTGAACTATGCCCTTCTGCAAACCACTGTTCGAAATCTATACTGTCCTCCTGTTCTTGGGAAGGTTCAGGAGAAGGGGGGGAAGGCCCCCATCATTCCTCCTCAGTCCAGCCCCTGACATCACCTAAGCTGTATTTGACTGTCCCTCGGCCATGGACCTAGCCAGAGCTGCAGGGGGCAACTACCCCCCCCTCAAGTAAATAAATAAAAATACTTAACTGACCAATCGAGTCGCAGATAGCTCAGTTCTAGCGCCCGCCCCCCAAAGTCTTACCCCCCTCTAACATAAATCCTGGCTCTGCCCATGGTCCCTCCCCTATCCTCTAATACTTTTTTCTGTTCTGGTCAAGACCACAGGTATTTCTGTACCTGTGCATGAACATCTTGTTTGAAAGGGGGGCGGGATCCCAGAAGTTCACAAGACCAAGTCTTCTTGCCAGCCTTAGTTACCAAGTTTTTGTTTTTACAATGGGCAAAACGAGACTTTGGGCCAATCAGTATCCCTCAGCAAGGTCATTTTGAAGCTAGAATAAAATATACCGAGATCTCTGAATGAAAGGCAGAATGTAATAAATAAATGGGTCTCCAAAAAAAATAAACGGAACCCCAAGCTCAAGGGTTCATTTTAGCCTTCCTTCTGAAGATTTACGTGGATTGCCATGTATCCCACAACCCTTGGCTTTTGCCCACATCTTCCCCCGGCAATTTTTGAAATGGGTTTGCAAAAGGAACGTGCCACTTGATAAGGAAACAAATCAAGAATGACCAGGCAGAAAGGCACCTGAATGTCAAATGCTGCTTTATAGTGACATGGAAAATTACCCAGTCTCCCTGTGTAAATAAGTAATAAAAGCACATGGAAACAATAGACCCTGAAAACTCTTGCCCCTTCTCTGCTGTCCTGGCCAGAAGCTGTGCTGACAGGTTTCTGCTGCCTAGCTAGGTTTACCTGCACTTCTCTCGGTGTGTTGATCCAATAACAGCTCTGCCAGCAGGGTGTTTCAGTGGAGCAAAAAATGTAAAATGCCTGGCCTGGCTCATTTGCATAGCTTCAGATCAACTGCCATCATGGGAGATGATAAAATCATAAGGCATTCAGGCCAAAGACCATGCTGGAATATTTGCCTTCAAAAAGGCATCTAGATGTTGTTAATTTGTAATCCAAATTCGGCACCTAACAGTATTAGGATCCCGGTCAGAAAATAGTTTTGCTACAGAGCCAAAATAAGAAGGTGGCAGTTGTGGGTGGGTGTCTCCATTTTCTTTCCTTGTGGCTCTTGGAGGCTCCATGACCACACCCAAGCCTCTTTTCTTCACTCTCTAGTGTGAAGGCTCTCCTTCCTCTCTGGGGAGGAGAATCGGGGCTCGTTGCCTAGCAACAGGCTCCAAATGCTCCATTACGTCTTCAGGTTATAGCCTAAAAGCCTGGAAAAAAATGGCAGGGTATACTTTCCACTAAATAGGCTAACAAGGAGAGAAGGGGGAAGGGAAAAGGTGATGCACAAAGGAGGAAGCAAGTAGAGTCAAGGTTTTCCATTCATTCATCTTGCTTACTTGACTCCTCCTTTCACACTTTTCAACTGGAAACAGGAAAGGGGTCAGGCAGCACACACATACGCGCGCACACACACTGCCCACCAGCAAAGCCAACCTTGGTATCTGGAATAGACAAATCCGTCTCAGGCCTACTCAAGCCACATTACCCATCTCCAACTCGGTGCTGTGCTTTAGTTCTGGCTAACTGAATTAGGCAACTGGCTGTTACCAAAGTAGAAGACACCAGTTCATGCTACTGCGGTTCTGGGTTGACAAAATATTTCCGCCCCTCAGGGCCAGACAAGGAAGTGGCAGCCCTACAGACATGTAGAGTCTGAATGTGAGGACATTTTCTGGGAGGTAAGACCTGTCAGTGGATACCTTCTTTAAACAAAATAGGAGGGGAATAGAAGAAGAGGATTGTTGCTGTAGCCACTGGGCTGTTTATATTGCAAAATGCAACAACAATCAACCACAACAACAACAACAACAACTGTTATTTATACCTCACCCATCTGGCTGGAAAATGCTGTTTCCTTGCCCAGAGCCAGCCTGTGCAGAAGTGTCCCAGTTCCATGCCACTGCACAGAACACAAAATATAGGAGGAAAAGTACCAAGTCTCACATGGATTTGTCTACCTACTCCCAATGATGTGAAGTCCACCACCTACACTAATCCCTGACGCTTCCTGTACAGTATAACTGTTGGCAAAGAGAAAATGCAGGACCAAGCCTTATTTAGGGGTAATCCTTTTCTAAAGAAAAAATAGTCACACCTACTCACCCTGGCTGAATCCTAAGGCTAAGGTTAAAGATGCCTGCATTAGGTTGACACAGGAGCACTGTGTCTTGTAAAAACAACACCCATCTGCTCTTTGTGTGTAGTAAATAAGTTCTATTTTACCTTTCAGCAAAGCTATCAAGTTTCCCCAACTCGTCTGAGAGGCCAACAAGAGCATCCAGGGTCCCCACCTGCAAAAGGGAGTGCAAACACATTAAGCTTAAACTAAGTCAGCCAGGCATTTAATTTTTCAAAGTGACCTTTCTTTAGCAAATGAGAACTTCTTGTTATCAAATAAGTACTGTATATTCATAGGAATTTCAAGGGAACGTTTTCCTCCAGTGGAAAACGGTTGCAATAGTTCAAAACCTACTTTTAAAGAAGTTTTTTAAAAGCCTGTTTTAAGTCAGGGAAAGATTCTATGCTGTAGTCTCATGATCATTTCCACGGTGGAATTCTTCCCAGCTTTTAAGTTCCTTAAAACCTTCTTGCTCATAATGTAAAACACTAAGTACAGTCTCCCTGGGCCACTGAAGTCAGTACAAATTTTGCCACTGACTTTGCTGCCAAGTCTTATACATATCTACTCAGAAGAAAGTCCCACTGAATTCAATGGGACTTGCTTCGAGGTGAAAGAGTATGTATAGCATTGTAGTCTGAATTCTCATCCTTACAAGATGAATGGTCCTTACTTGTGGGGGGAGCAATGCTTTCAATTAAATTGATGGTTTCTATTCTTTTTGATATTAAAGATACCTGTTACAAACAGAACAGCTGGTTTTAAGATATGAACAAGCATTTCTGTCACAGTTGCATGCTTACATTACATTATAGCCCTCGAATATGTCTACGTCTGCAAGGAAAGTGAAAATCGATGAATGCTCGTCAAACAAAAGAAGCTTGCCAACTGACAGAAAAATCCACACATGAATTTGAAACCATCTAGACAGCAAGGTCACAACTCATATTGAATGGTGAGATCAGACTTCTCTGTCAGGAACATAGCCAATTTTAACCACCAACAGATACTGTATTTGAATGTTTCTACAAATTGGGCAATCCTCTTTTTAGAGCAAATAGTTGATCTCAGACATTTAGCAGATTCAAATTGCCTTCAGCTATAATAATGTAACAAAAGCAAAACAAGCTTAACTTAGAAGACCCATTGAATTAAATGGGACTTAATTTTCAACGTGTATAGAGGACTGAACTGTAACAGACCTTTTGCAAACCAATCTTATTGGAAGCAAGTCATTGGTATCTGAAGAAGTGTGCATGCACACAAAAGCTCATACCAATGACAAACTTAGCTGGTCTCTAAGGTGCTACTGGAAGGAATTTTTTTATTTTATTGGAAGTAAGTTCAACTGCGTTTAGCGGCATTTGCTCTTATGCAAGTGTTTGTGCTGCAATACTTACTTGGGAGTAAACCCTGTTGGAAGTCAGTTTTGCAAACATATATAAGATAGGGCTGCACATTGCTCATCTCAGGGCTTTGACCAGTCAAAAGTTGCCCATAAACTTTATTATTTACAAAAAGGCTTTCAAGCCTTCCTAGAGATGACAGCTCCGATGGAAAGTTTAAATCCCCCCTCTAATCCATTGATTAGCTGTACAAAAAATGGCTTCCCATTTTCATTCCTGATCTCAAGACACCTCAAAAATGAAGTATATCATCTTTATTTGACCCTTTATAGTCATTCTAATATTGCAGCACAGGTCCACCTCACGAAGGAAGAAAAATCTGCCCCATCCCTGCCCCTTCCTTCATGTTGTTGTTCTTAGTCTCTCTCTTTCTCCCCCCCCCCAAATTCTCCCAGCTTTACCTTGAGGTCAGGGATGATGAACTTGCTGTTGCAGGACAGGTTGGCTTTGGCAGTCACTGTGTTCATCCTGTCCCAGGCTATTAGGTTTGCCTTATCTCCAGGTGCCGAAATTAACCAGAATTCTGACATGGTGCAAGCAGCTCCCTTCACTCTAAATCACTGTAGCCAAAAACTAAGGCAACCAAAAGAAAAAAGAAAAAAGAAAACCACCCTGGTGCAAAAAGCCCCCACAATAGACCAGGTCAGCTGAAATTATCTTCGATCTAGAATTTTTCAAAAGCAGCAAGACGATTAGTATTTCTGCCTAGTCACCTTTCAATCCAGATCTTGACTAAATGTGACCTTTCCCTGAATGTTATCATAAGGCAGTACTGTAGTTCCTTTTTTTCCTGCTCTGGGTTGTTTCATCTGGTCCATAGGGAGGAGTCTGCAGTCACAAGGTCACCGATGCCTGAAGCAATCCACAACATTTGCAAAAGTAATAAAACCAAATTCTAAGTCCTGTTGCATTGATTGGAGTCCTATCATGGACTTCAAGCTAAAGGATTTTGATTAGAGTAAGAAAAGGGGAAGAAGACCTTCTCAAAAATGGCATTGAAGATTGGAAAACCTTTTAGGCTTTTCTTCAAGTTAAAATACAAATCATATTTTCGGACATTTAAAACTTCACTGTGAGAAAATGTAAGTGTAAACCAATCTTTACTCTTGCGAAAAAAGATACCTGCTGCTAGGTCACTGACATTCTATTACTGTTCATCTCAGGCAAGAGGTTAGTGAAGGCTAGGCACTGGAAACTGAGAATGGCAAAAAAGTGAGCAAAATAATGTACAAAATGTAACCAACGGATATCTTAAAGGGGGGGATCTATTTAGTAATTAAAAACTAAATAAGCCCATTCTTCTGTCGGAGATTTAGAACTCAATGGCTAACTTCTCAATAATACGATAGGAATGAAAAATGAAACACAACAATACAGTAAAAATGAAAAATAGTATACTCTTGCCTCATTCTCCTTATGTACAAGTAAGGCTTCCATACCTGTATCCCTAACTCTGGATCAGAAGCCTACTTGCCCAAACTGCAAAACGGGTATGACCATAATCCATCTCACAGGGCTGGTGTGTGATCGAACAAGTTATTTTTTTATTAGCAACATTTCTATCCCATCTTTTCACTAGATGTGCCCAAGTCAGCCAAGAATAAAAATTAATTCCATCTGTAGAAGTTCGGGATAAATGGCAGGCAAATAATACATGAAGCTTGCCACCAAGTAGGCATGCCCAGCACTCATTTCTAAACCTGTTCCTGTTAACTGTAGCAAAATCAGGCTGACTACCGGTACATGCACACAACACCACTAAAGTACCATTAGGAAGAGAAGAGTGCAGAGTTTCCTCCTCCCATCTGGTTTTAGCTCATCAGGAACACAACTGTAGCCAACTTACTCATTTGACACACCAAGTATTACATTAACCGATAAATTAGCTTCTGCCCTAGGGATACATATCAAAGGCACTAAAAAGAAGGGGGAAGTCATTTTAATGGACATGAACATACTACCGGTACTACAAATACTCTTTAAACAGTGTTGCTTTCAACAATTCAATATTCAATTTATCCTAGTAAGGATTCCTGTTCTGAACCCCCACCACAAAGGACACCCTTGTCTAGCCTTTGGATTTTGCATTTTGGTACCTAAACAAATGTTATCTACTGTATGTTTTTTATGTCTACTGGAAGCACCCCATGAGTGGCTGGGGAAACGTAGCCAGATGGGCAGGGTATAAATAATAATAAAACAAAAAATTAATTTATTATTATTAAACCTTGACCCTTTTCATCTCCAGTTTGCCATTATAAACTGCACATTGCCTCTCAACTTAACCTTTTAGGAGCTCTGTGAACCCCACCCTCCCCCCCACCAAACCTTAAGACCCTACCTAATAACTTTTTATATTGATGCTTGGCTACCGTTTCACTGCTGCAACTTACATTACATTTCGCTTTTCATTGTGGCTCTTCAAACTCGGAAAGGCTAGAGCTCAGTTTGTCTCCCATCATCACCATCATCATCACCTCGGCTGTTTTCAGGAAAAGAGCCAGAGAACGGCCAAAAGCCACACATAAGCGCCCAACGTCCGATAATTAGAGCATTCTATTCCCATTAAGCAGCTATCTTAAACACGAGTATTTTGTTTTAACTTAATAGACGGAGGTGCAGGGCAGGACGACGGCTCGCCCCCCTCTCTTTGCCTCTCCTACGGAGCTTATCCAAAGCTGAGCCTTTTCCCAATAGGATTCTTCAGCCGAGCGAAACGCAGACGCTTTTGCGCAAAGGCGTGCGTCCAAACCACCTTAAAGGGCGGCGGTGGCGAAGAGCCGTGGATAAAGTTTTCTGCTGCCTTAGCCACCGAAGAAGACCTTCGGGTATTTGCACGGGCTGGCGGCTCTCCTTCCCTGCCAACGGCCGGCCCGCTGAGCCCCCAGCAGCGGGAGGAGCTCGGAGGCGCCTTCTCCTCCACCTCCTCGCCGCGGGCTCAGCACGCAACAGTCGCCGGCGGGGCTTCTTTCTGCTCCGAGCTCTGCAAGTCTTGAGCAGCCTCGAGGATTAGTTTGCATCCAGGAGGTGCTACCTGAAGGCACCGCCTCCTTCCGCAGCTTTCCCGCCTCCCCACCCCCCTATCTGGCGTATCAATTTAAGGGGCACTTGCCACGAATTAACTCCCCACCACCACAAAAAAAAAATGTCCCATAGTCAGGTTTCAGATGTGTGGTGGGCACACACAAATGTGGGTGATGTCCACACTTATTCAAGGAAGCAAAAATGCGGGTGACTCTTAAGGACAACAACAACAACAACTTATTTATATGCTGCCCATCTCACTGGGTTGCCCCTAGCCACTCTCAACAAAAAAAATAGTAAAAGCACAAAAGAACATCACACACTAAAAACCTTCCCTGAACTTAATACCACATATGCAAGTGTGGTTAGCTATACATGGCTATTTACAGGGATGCTGTCAGAGCAAGGCTTTGGCCTCCACACAGGAAGGACCCCAAACACAGTATGGGCAATGCCTAGCGCATTTGACGTAACACGATGTTTATTTATTGAGACCTCAATGTCTTCCATGCGTGCCGTGTCAGGAATATTTTTGGCATCACATGGCAGGACAGTCTCAAACAAAGATGTGCTGTCCCAAGTCCACTTTCCCAACATGTTTGCACTCCTGTCTCACCGACGTCTCTACTGGCTTGGTCGTGTCCACAGAATGGAAGACGGCAGGATCCCCAAGGACGTGCTCTACATGGAGCTGGCTTCAGGCACTAGGCCCATTGGCAGACCAACTCTGCATTGCAAAGATGTCTGCAAACAAGACATGAAGGCTGGCAACATCAACCTCGCCATGTGAAAATCCCTTACAGACGACTGCAGCGCTTAGAGACAGACAGTCAGGCTGTGTATCCACAACAGTGACCAGAGGAGGAATGACCACTGGGAGGAGTGCAGAGAGGGAAAAAATGCAATGGTGCATCTGCAGCCGCACAACCAGACACCTTCATCTGCCCCAGCTGCAATAAAGGCTGTCTCTCCTATAGCGGTCTCTACAACCACCGCCAGAGCTGTAACTCTCCAACGGTTTGACTACATCCCTACAGGCACACTCTTTCATTGTCTCCCAAGACAGACAGATGTCAACCATTTGTTACATTTATATCTGACCTTTTCTTCCAAGCCTCCACGTTATCATTGCAAAATCCTGTGAAGTACCAGTAGGTTAGGCTGACAGACTGTGAGTGGCCCAAAGTCACCCAGTGAGCTTCATGGTCAAATGGGGACTAGAAGGCTGTACTCCCAGGTCCTAGCTTGTCACTCTATCCAGTGGCTGGAAACAGTATAGAGAATAACAGTTAACAAAATGGCAATTGCCAGTGGGGGTTAGTGTATTGCAGTGGGGGAAAACCAAAGGACTTGTGGCACCTCAAAGATTAACCAGTTTATTACTGCATAAGCTTTTGTGGTCTACAGTCGATCATAGCTGCCAAGTTCTCCCCTTTTTTAAGGGAAATTCCCTTATGCTGAATAGGCTTCCTCGTGAGAAAAGGGAAAACTTGGCAGCTATGCAGTCGATTAAGAGCACGATTGGTTTTTGTTGTATTTAAGCTGTTCACTTTAAGAACCGATGTTTAGAAGGAGACCACTTTTTTTTTATGTTAGAGGACCCAGGTTGCACCCCTGATTTCTGCAAATAGGGCTGGGACTGGGAGGGATCCTTGCCTGAAACCCTGGAGAGCCACTGCCAGTTACTGTCAACCGCATTGGGTTTAATGGAACAGTGGACTGATTTGGTAGAAATTTTCAATATGAATGACTATGGAGCTGAGCTCCACTCTCAGACCCACCAAAAACCACAGGCCTCCACCACCCCAGATCCATCAAAACATCACTTGGATATGTCCCCTGCCTCCACCACTGGAGTGTCAGCCCCAACTTCTGACCAATTCTTTATAGGTTTATTTCAAGAAATCAGTAACTCCACTCAGCGGGCAGGAAAAGGCACCCCTTACATGCTCAGCAGTGCCTTTGTTTACTATATCACGTTACCTCACATATTTATTTGAAAGAAGGCACTGCAAAGAGTGGGGGGAGAGAAAGGAGGGAGATAAAAATACTGCTATGTGTGATTCCAAATATTTTCTTTATGACCCCAGAGAAGCACCCTTGATTGAAGTCCTAATCCTATGGTCATGTGGGACGATACTGTAGTGTCTGCCTCCATATATAAGGCAGGTCAACAGGCCAATTAAATTATTATGGCTATACGGTAAAGGTAAAGGACCCCTGAACAGTTAAGTCCAGTCAAAGGTATCTATGGGGTTGCGGCACTCATCTCGCTTTCAGGCTGAGGGAGCCAGCATTTGTCCACAGACAGCTTTCTGGGTCATGTGGCCAGCATGACTAAACCACATATGGTGCAACAGGACACTGTTGGCAGAAGCCAGAGCGCACGGAAACATCATTTACCTTCCTGCCGCAGTGGTACCTATTTATCTACTTGCACTGGTGTGCTTCTGAACTGCTAGGTTGGCAGGAGCTAGGACTGAGCAATGGGAGTTCACCCCGTTGCACAGATTCAAACCGCCAACCGACCGGCAAGCCCAAGAGGCTCAGTGGTTTAGACCACAGTGCCACCTGCTCCCATTCTTTACCTTATTATGCCTATAGGACTGCCTTTCCCCATATGAACTGACCTTGACCCTGCCATCATCATATGTTAACCAGAAGGTTGGTAGTCTGAGCTCCCCCCTCCTTCCAGGCACGGCTGAAGGGAGGGGGTTGGAAAAGGTGACCTTCAGGGTCCCTTCCAACTCTCTACAATTCTATGATTCTGTATGAGATCCTTATTCACATGCCTCCTCTGCAAGAGGTCTGGAGGGCCACAACACGAGAAAGGGGCCTTTTCTGGGGTGGCTCCCCACTTGTGGAATGCTCTCCCCAGGGAGGCTCACCTGGTGCCTTCCTTATGTATCTTTAGGTGCCAGGCAAAAATATTTCATCTTCCCTCAGGCCTTTAGCTAATTAAATAATCTACAACCTTTCAAACTGTGTGGTGTTATTGTTTCTTTAGTATATTATGTATTTTTGTGTTTTTATACTGTAAACTGCCCTGTGATGAAGGATGAAATTTAATAATAATAATAATAATAATAATAATAATAATAATAATATAGTGATGGTGATAGCAGACCCTCCAATTGTCCCTATTTTCCAGGGATGTCCCTAATTTAGAGAAGCCGTCCCAGTTTCAGATTTGATCCTGGAATGTCCCATTTTTCCTTAGGATGTCCCTGTTTTCATTGCAGAAATGTTGGAGGGTATGGAGTTATCTGACCCCCAAGCTGTCTGAAGGCAATAAATACAGTAAATGGACAAAAGTACAAAGATTCACAAAATGTTTAGGGCTATGCGTACCCCTGCATCCCCCCAGAAAAAAAAGCACTGAGTACAGTATAGGGATGGTTTCTTTAAAACGCTTAATGTATTATTGTTTTTATATGTTGGAAACTGCCCAGAGTGGCTGGTGCAGGCAACCCAGTCAGATGCGTGGAGTATAAACAATAAAATGACCATTTTGGAAGGGAGCCGTCCCTATTTCCTTTGGAGAAAAATGTTGGAGGGAGGGTACGCCACAGCTAGGACTGCCAGTGTGGAACTTGTGATCGCATTTCTGCCTCTCTAGGGTTCTCTCCGCCTCTGAATTCTATGACCGGATGTGTTCCTCTCTGACCCCGGAAGTGAAGCCCTCTCGCCGCCGCTCAGGAGGAAAAGAACCATGCAGGTCTCCAGCCTCAACGAGGTGAAGATCTACAGCCTGAGCGCCGGACGGAGCCTGCCTGAGGTGAGAAGACCGGAGCCCCGCCTGCCTCCCTCCCTCCCCGTCGGTTCCCCCTCGCCTGCCCTTCCTGCCTCCCCCCACCCACCCACTGGCGAGCTCCTTCCCACGCATCCCGTGTCTTCCCTTCTCTCGCTATTCTCTTCTTCCACCCCTCTTCCAGTTCCCGATGGATGCGCAGAAAATGAATATGTACCAACAGGGGTTTGTAAATGATCCCAAGTGACTGCTAGCATCTCTTGCTTTCTGCACCCTCTTTATTTTTTATTTTTTTAATTGTATGCAATTTTTATTAAATTTTCTGTTTTACAATTTAAAATACTCATTTAAACATGCTTAACATATCAGTGACTTCCCTTCCTCTCTTTCCATGCTTCATTTTGCATACCATAAAGGTAAAGGGACCCCTGACCATTAGGTCCAGTCGTGACCGACTCTGGGGTTTTCTGAGCAAAACAGTTGGGACGGGGAGTTTAAAGTTTCATGACCAATGGGGGTGACTGTTTGTACCGTAGTTGGTTTCTATACATATTTATTCTGAAATATTCATTGTGAAATTTTAGTGGTGTGCCTGGGTGCCTAAGGTCAGTGACTGTTCAGCACATCTGAATGCTTAATCTGAGATGCATTTCACAAATCATCATAATTGTTATTGTTTTATTTGTATGCTCACAAAGTGTGTCTTTTGGTCTCTGCTACAGCACAGTGATCTTCAAAGTGATTTTCTCTGTTTTATATTGATTTAATACTGGAACTTTTAACTACCTTGCTGCATAATTGTTTGTTTGCATTTTGTTTTCAACCTCATATAGACTGCTCTGAGAGCTCTTTGGCTTAGCTTCCTTAAATAAATGTGAAATAGGGCTTATAAAGCATAATGGTTAGCTTATCAATCTTATCTTGAAGGCTACCGGTATATATCACCGTCTGTGTTATTGCCCATTTAACACTAACCCTCTGTTTTCTTTTCTTTTTCTTACAGTGGCTTTCTGATAGAAAGAAGAGAGCACTGCAAAAGAAAGATGTTGGTGAGTTACCCTCATTGTACAATGGAAAGGGCACTGCAAGATTAGCTTGGATGTCATTTCTGTTTTCAAAGAGACATCTGATGGTGCTTAGCTGGAAGGGGGTTGCTTGGATCTCACCTTAAAGCTGCAACAGTTTGTTTTGTGCTAAACTTTAAGCCAGGGATGGGAAACTAGTGATACTCTGAATGGTGCTGGACTACAGCTTTTATTCTCTCCGACTATTGCCTGTTCTGGCAGGGGCTGGTGGGAGATGGAGTACAAAAACAGTGGGACACCCCTTTTCCCCTTCCCCATGTTAAGCTTTTTTTTTTAAAAAAAGTACTTTGGGCAGTACTTTTGGAATTGAAAACTTTTTATTGTGATGTGTTGGTTAGGCAACGTATCGTATAACTCTTTTATTTTAAAGGTCTTTCTAGGAGAATTGAACTTATCCAAGATTTTGACATGCCTGCTGTTAGCTCCAAGATCAAGGTATCACGGGATGGGCAGTACGTGATGGCAACTGGTGAGTATGTGAACATTCAGGTTTTTTCAGTCTACTGCCAGCTATAACAATGTGTCTGCACTGAGTTGTAAAGCACTAGTAAGTCTCGCATTGGATATATTATGGCTGAGGAAGACTGGGCTCTGAGATTGAAACTTCTGTTGGACAGCAAAGCTAGTAGCTGGCAAAGGATCACATGGCAGGAAGCATATCTTTGTTTGAGGGCGTACAGTTTGCTTCTGTAGCATTAAATTGGGACTTTGGGGACCTGCAAACAATGAGTTAGATCAGGGGTCCCCAGACTTTCTGCGCGGCGGGCCGGTGCCCGCCGCGCTGACCGCGCGGTGGGCCGGAGGGCAGGGGAGTGCGCGCGCAGCGGGCCGGAGGGCGGGGGAGTGCGCGCCTGTGCGCATGCGCACACGCACACGGGCGGGAAAAAAATCGCCAAAAATTGCTTGTGCGCATGCGTATGGGCCTCCCCCGACCCGGAAGTGCACCAGAAATGACCTCTTCCGGGTCGGGAGAGGCCCATACGCATGCGCACAAAGGATTTTCGGCGATTTTTTAGATCGTCGCTGCGCCGCGCGCCGTGAGAGCGGGCGGCGGCAGCGGGCGGCGGGAGTCGTCGCGGGCCGGATTGGAAGGCCGATTGGGCCGCATCCGGCCCGGGGGCCGTAGTTTGGGGACCCCTGAGTTAGATTCAGAATAAGTTATGTCTCAATCCAAGCTCACCCCTCCCAGTGATAAGGCTTTATGGTGTTACTGCAGCATCCACAGGCTCGCTGTTCATAGCAGCAGAGGGTGTGGGGACAGGATGATCAGCCTCGAATTGGGTCTAGTGCCATCATGTAATGGTAATGAGACTGCCTCAGGATCCAACCACATTTTGGGGTTTCTGCTGCCTCCTACTGACAGGAATCCCAGCAGTAGGCTTCCTTTCAACATGTTTGGCAGCTGGCAGGGGACGATCCCCTTCCAAACTCAGCATAAGGCTGGGAGCTATTGGATTGTTCTGTTGCGCTTAGATCTCCTTCAGGTCAGTGGTACAAGTTAGTTATGGCTCAATTTGGTTTGATTACAATTGGAACAAAGCACAACTAACTTAGTCTGGACTCAATATCATATCTCACTTATCTTCTAGCCCTTTTTGCTCATTTACAACACTTGCGTGTTGCAATCACATCCCTCCAGAGTATCACCTCTGCATAGTTTAGAGCAGGGGCCAGCAAACTTTTTCAGCAGGGGGCCGGTTCACTGTCCCTCAGACCTTGTGGGGGGCTGGACTTTATTTTTTTTGGGGAAATATGAACAAATTCCTATGCCCCACAAATAACCCAGAGATGCATTTTAAATAAAAGGACACATTCTACTCATGTAAAAACATGTTGATTCCTGGACCATCCGGGGGCCGGATTTAGAAGGCGATTGGTCTAGATCCGGCCCCCGGGCTTTAGTTTGCCTACCCATGGTTTAGGTGCCCAAACTTTATTCAAAGAGGGCCAGATTTGATGAAGTGAGCATGTGTGAGGACCGACCAAAGTTGTTGAGCTTTTTTTTATGATTGAATTGTTGAGCTTTTGGGGGGATTGTACCTTAGGAAATAAACTGCCACAGGGGCACGTTTAAACCGACCGGCAGGCCGGATTAGGCCCCTGAAACGGACTTTGGACATGCTTGGTTTAGAGAGTCTTCCATAAGTCCAAGAGTGAAGGTATTCAGTGTGTAACCTCCTCTGCTTGTAGAGGCTCGCTGCACAATAGAGGATCTCCCTGCTAAATCAGGATCCTAAAAATAACACACTGAAGGGAGCAGGGTTGGCCTGTCTGCTCCTCCTCCCAAACTGCTGAATGTTACCTCTGCTGCTCCAGCTGCTTGATCAGTCTGTTACACATGCCAGCATCCATCTACATATAGGTTTTCCCAATCAGCTAGATAGATAGATATCTATATCTAAGCTTGGTTCGATGTGCTTTTTTTGCCTAGATCTTTTGGGAAATAATATGACTGTATTCCCCCCCCCCTTTATTGGAAGGGTACCCCATAGCAACCTTGTCAGTGTGGCCCTTTGTTGCATACTTGATTCCTATAATTTTCAAAAGAATGTAAGGGAATTTAACTGTCTGTTCTGTAGAATTCCATAGAGATATAATTCCAGTTCTGAAATAAGACTCAGCAAGGGTTAGTATTTGATTGCTATTAATGTGCTATTTTGTCCAGTTAATAGGAATCTTGTTTTTTAATGGACTGGGTCCTGTTAAAAATTAAGTTAGGTGGAATTCCTGTGAGTTCAGCAGCATAAGGCATTGCGAATTTGTGTATTTCTATATACAGTACGTATATATGTATTTCTATACAAACACGTTTTTTAAATTGAATGAAGTATAAGTGGCATGTGCCACAATCCTAAAAATAAGTTATTTTGATTGATTGGTGTTACTGTCACGAAGGAACAAAAAAAAACCACTTCTAGCTGCAGAGTTGCAGCTCTTTTTGAACAACCATTCATGTCCAGGTCAGAAACTTTCTCAAGACCTGAATCATATTTTCTCTGTGAGACAAATCAATTCAAGAGTACAGTATTAAAGCAATTTTTCTCACATGTCAAATACACTATTTTATTTTGTGTTTTGAACAGGGACCTACAAACCAAGGATTCGATGTTACGATACTTACCAGCTATCGATGAAATTTGAAAGATGCATAGATGCTGATGGTAAGTAAACCCTAATTATGATGGAAACTAATATATAAAACGTACTAATATGGGCAGTAGAAAACAGTGCAATCCTTTGCATCTTTATTAGGAGGGAAATCCCACTTTGTACAGTGTTATAATGTTTATTGAGTTAAGTTGCTTTGTGACTTTAAAAAAAAAAAGCAACCAACAAACGTATGAACAATAACTAAGTAGTAATACAGCTGGGCTTATTCACAGATAAGTGTGTGTAGCATTTTTCTACAACTTGATGCCCTCCAGATCTTTTTGATTACAGTTCCCACCATCTTTAGCCATTGACCATGCTTACTGAGACTGATGGGATTTGTAATCCAAAAGAGTTGGAAGGCACCAGGCGGGAGAAGACTGATGTACAGAATTGCTTGTGAAGTGACCAGATCCTGTGCCCCAATTGTGCTTTCTATGTAGATCAGGGTGTGCTTTTTTAGAGTAGAGCATGTGCCATTTGCCTTTCTTTGGAATGTATGTTAAGTATACACATGAATGCAAAAAGTTACACATTAGTATGTACGGTCTAAAGAAATTTGAGAGTGTATTGGGGGTTGCATTTTTGTGAAATCGAGATAATGATCAGTCCTTGGCAGGATATCTTGCTACTATATTGGCTTGTGTTCGTTGCTTACCTGGAGCAGCAAGTAGCACGGATGGTGGTAAGCTATAGTGCCTGCCAAGAGTGTACTGTCACAAGCTTAGTGTTGCTTGAAATTGGAGCCAGCAGCAGCTGCCATCATGTTAATTCATGCATGTAGCTCTGCTTTCTTCCTGGCTTTTAACAGAGATGGGGAATCTGTAGCCATTCAGATGTTTTTGGACTCCCACCAGTCCTGGCTAGCACGGTCGATAGCCAGGGATACAACACCTGGAAGGTCATCCCTGGTTTATATGCTACTGATCCTGTAAGACAAATAGAAGTTAGCCATGGAGGTTGCAATAGCTCCCCAACACTTCCCTTGGATCTTTGAACCCAAAATGAGTAACAACGGAAAACCTTCCTCCTATGGCAAGAGGGTGGACTTAATAATTGATCACTGTCCGCTTCAGTGGGCTCTTTGATCCCAGTGAGATGGTGGCATGGACAGAAACAGCACTCGCAGCAGACTCCAAACAGCATTGCTGATGGTTTTGCTTGTTTCATTACACACTCTGTTTTTGGCTTTAAGGGAAGAAGAGAGACAGGCAGACAAGAGCATTGTGTGATGAGAATTGAGGTTGTGTGGTTTATTTAAGAGTTTTTTAGTGACTCCTATTTATAATTGTTTTTCATCTCCACAGTCATTACGTTTGATATTTTGTCAGATGATTACTCAAAGGTATGTCTCCTTTTAATGTTTATAGCTATAGAAGAATTTGCATTTCAAAATGTTTAAAAGGATCCATTTGCTGTAGGGTGCAATTACCCACCGTTTCTTTGAGCAACAGAAACCTGAAGGAAAATTGCTCTTTATCCTCTGCTGACATTCTTTTGAATGTCTTGTTTGTTTGTTGAAAAGCTGAATTAGCTGTGGTTTTTTGAAACAAAAAATTATCCTCCATAGTGTGGTACATCTTTTTTAAATAAAAAGTACTCAGGTAGCACTAAAACATTCTTACCAATGTATAAGTTATATCTCTCCTGATGTGTCATTGATCACATGAAACAGACTTCACATAGTTACTAAATTAGGTATCATAGATGATCAACCTGCCATTATTTTGTTTACACCAGTCAAACCTATCTAAAGTTATGCTTCCATGGACTGAAAAAAACTTCCCTAAACAGGGCTGCCTTCAGATATTTTCTAAAAGTCAGCTAGTTGTTTAATTCCTTGACATCTGAAGGGAAGGTGTTCCACAGGGAGGGCGCCACTGCTGAGAAGGCCCTCCGCCTGCTGCAGGGAGCTTTGGAGAAAATGGCCTCTCTTCTCACTTCTGCCTCAGAAAGCATCTAGTTTGAGGAGTAGGAGCCTCCGCTAGATCGGACACATTTGCAGAACAGCAGTTCCGGATCTGAGCCCATTTGATTATGCCTCTAGGAAAATAATTATTCCCCTCTTTTAAAGGTTAAGCAAGGCGGGAGAATTACTCCCCTCCAAATCTCAATCCTGTGCTGTGTATTTTTCAGATAGTCTTTTTGCTGTGTGACAGATACGTAGAATTTCATTCCCAACATGGCCGTTACTACAGGACAAGAATACCAAAGTTTGGTAGAGATTTCTCATATCATTATCCATCATGTGACTTATACTTCGTAGGAGCAAGGTATTTAAGATGCGCCAAGTCCTTCCTTAACTGTGCATACATTTTTATGTAGTGTTTAAGATGAATATCCTACGAAAGCAGATTTACTAAACATTCATAAATATATTGGAAGAGAACTCTGAATGAGTAGAGGGAAATATTTTGTAGGAAGTGGTTAAGCTGAATTGTTGAGAAGCTCTGTTAAAAAGCAATTGAGTTTCTGAAACATATGTGGGCCATTTCAATTTTATTGTAATTTAGTGATGATTTTAAGTTTATTTTGGGAATTTTAAGGCATTTGAAAAGCATTTAATTGTGTGAAATCAAAAACCAGTTAAAAAAACCTGCAAACACCTTGTTCTGCCCCGCCCTTCTAGTAAAGTTTCAATGATGTCTTTATGATGTTCCCAGGTCACTTCCAGGTTTGGCGTTGTACATGTGTACGTAATCGCACACATATCATTCATGCCTAAAATGGGTGTTGCTTGTACACTAAATGAAAATAGGGGGAAGGAGGGGTTGGAATTGATTACTTGCTGCTGCCATGTAAGAAAAGAGTAGATTTATTTATGACTTGGGCATATTTAGACATACATACATTTATATGAATGTTAATATATACACTTATTGTCACTTACTCTTATCAAAAAGGAAATGTGTAAGTACAGTTGTTGTTGTTGTTGCTGCAGCTCTGAAATATACAGGCTAAATCTGGAACAAGGAAGGTACCTGAATTCCTTACAGACTGATGCTTCGTAAGTATCTTCAGTGTACTAGGTGCATCTTATTCCAGCAGGTGGAGCCACAGGATTGATTTTTTTTTTTAAAAAAAATGTCACTTATAAATTGGGGGTGTTTGCTATGTTTATATTTTAAAGTATAATGTCTACTTTAAAACCATTTAAAAAAAGGTTTTAATGTTTCCATTCATTAAGTCACTCAGTCAAGAAAATACCTTATTGGATATTTTTGAAGTATCTTAGAAGAAGATGGCAAATAGTTTGAAATAGGTACAACTGATAAACCAATAGACTTGCTATCTGTGATGAATTGTTCCTTGTTTCAAATTTGCATAGCAGTTAGCTATGCTTTTAGTTATACTTCTTAACAGATCCAAAATAGAGTGATTAAAATATAGTGATTGAACAAAGAAACACTGCACGTAAAATCGCATTCACTCTTCATAGCCTTATAGGTTTGGGTTGATTTTAGAACATTTCTCAGATGGTAGTAGCTTGCTTATTTTAATATTTTATCTCCCTGTCAGTCATTAAATTTATTTTTCCTTCTCCTCTAGGGAGAATCACGTCTGTGACATAAATCCTGCACATGGTTTATTTGCCACTGGCACGGTTGAGGTAAATGTTTCACCTTGCTAAGAAATGTAGCACCATTTTCTCTTTAAAAAATGAGATCATTGACACAGGACTGCAAATACCCTATATACTAATAGCAAATTCATTCTCTGAGTGTGGCTCATTATGAAGCCAAAATAGCTCCTTCCCTGAAAAAGGAGGAGGTAACATCAGGCTTGGAAGAACCCAATCAACGTTGGAGTAGTTCAGAGAATATTTCAAGGCTGGCGACGCTAATAAGGGAGGAACTCCAAAATAGATTAACTTTTGGAGAGAAGAAAATGTGGCAGGAATGGTAATGCAATGGAGTGTTGTAGAAAAGGCATGGCTGGCTGACAGCAGTCCTACATAGAAAGATCTCACGCTGCAACATTTTGTTGCAACTCTTTCTTGTGCCAATTTATTACAGGAGAAATTCAACAATGTAAACACACACACACACACACACCAAAATTCAGCAGAATATATTTTCATCACATTTACTAACATTGCAGTTCTTTTCTCATTTCCTTGGGACTTACTTCTGAGTAGACACGCATAGATTTCTCTGTAAGTTTAGGGAAAGTTGAGTTGTGATGCAGTTGCATTGTGCACCATTGAAACTGCTGTTTCAACAGGCTCTGGCAGGCTTTTGAGGAGTGGGCATGGCATAATTGCAGGGTGGGACAATGGTTTACTGCCAGTCTGTGCCCTTTGGTTTAACGTGGGCCCTGTTTAAAACGAGGCAATAGTTGCCATCCTAGCAATGTTGTTTCTGCCATGGATATGTGCAAGGGCACATTCACCCCATCTTCCCAAGGGTCAAAGTTTTCTTTTTCAAAGTGCCTATTTACATTGGGAAGGGGGGAGCCTTCCCTCGGCATCTTCTCTAAAGTGACAAAAAGGCAGAAAGAAAGTGGTTGGTTGTGGGGAGTTGCTGAGGCTATGCTAGGAATCTATGAGTTCCCTATTTTTAACCTGGATGGAGACCAGCAGCAGACTCTGCCAGCTCTGGTATGTAATAGAGCTGGTTCACATGCTGCAACATGTGTCATGTCTGTAGTCCCAGCTGTTGACTCATCCCAGCCCGCCCCAGCCCCGGGTTACATAAGGAATTGCTCATTGCAAGTATGTGAAGATCGTTTTTAAATGCAAAAAAAACCAACAACTGAAAGCATAGGAATCAATCTTTCGAGACTGAATGCTAAATAAGTGGCTTCAATGAACGGCAGATGAGTAAACTGATGAAAGCATGGTGAATTGTTTGAAATCACTAAATGGTATTTTCTTTGCTTTCTTCAGGGGAAGGTGGAATGCTGGGACCCTAGAACAAGAAACAGAGTTGGGGTGCTGGATTGCGCTTTAAGCAGTGTGACAGCTGATAAGGAGTATGGAAAATATATTTACCTTGCCTCTTATCTTAAGTAACATTTTCTTAAGTAACATTTTCTTACATTCTCAGAATTACGTACCATCCTTTGGTTGGTGCTGAGCTTTAAGAGTTAATGATTATGGCAATTAACTAGAATGAGGTTTTTCTCAAATTCTTTCAGGATAGATGGTCTGCCATCTATTTCGGCCCTGAAGTTTGATGGAACATTGAATATGGCTGTTGGAACATCCACGGGGCAGGTAGCTATGCTGTCAGCTTAGTTGCTATGGGCCTTGTGCTACATTTCTGTGCTGAGCAAGGGCTACATTAAGTCAGATTCTTAAATGTCACTGGTGGCATTCACATGTAAATCATAAATAATGGTTTACTCTGAACATGGTTGAGATCTTCTTTCTAGCAAGGGCCTTAGTGCTACATCCAAACAAAGGTTTGTGGTTTGTTTCGCTCCAAACAAGCCACGAGGTTAAGCCAAAGTTTATCTGGGTGAAACGAACCACAAAATCTTGTTTGAACATAGTGCTAAGCCGGGTATTGTGGTTTGTTGCTGCTGCTGGCTAGAGGGTAAAAGTAAAGCAAGAGCAATTGACTGTGTTCATCATAAACCATTAACCATGGTTTACCATTATGTGCAAACTGGGCTGCTGTGGAAGACTGTGTCCAGGTCTTCTATTGGCATATAAATTGTGGGCCATACGTTCTGTGGAATGTGTCAAATTGATCTTGAGCTGCATGTGCATGTGGTCACAGTAGGGGACACTGTGTGATGGGGGGCCCTGTTGATGCTTTGCAGTTGAAATTGCCTCCTGCTTCAGCTTCCCAAGGAAGCTACAGTTCCAGTGCAACTGGTGCTCATTTGTTTCATGCTATGCTCTTCTTTAGGGCAGGTATAGTGAACCTGTGGCTCTCCAGAGATTGCCAAACTACAACTTCCACTAGCCCTAGCAAGCATGGCCAATGAGCAGGGATGATGGGACTTGTAGTTCAGTAAAAAAAGCTCAACAACTTTTTGGGCAAATTCCCCCAAAACCTGAACAATTTTAAAATACTGATTTCTTAATTTTCAGCTCCCAAAAGTAGGGGTCGTCTTATACACGGGGTTGTGTTATACATGGAAAACTACGGCAATTTGTTGCATGCCCAGTTTGGTGGTGGTTTGCTGACTATGTGCTCTTGTTACAAAGGTTCCCCATAAGGGGGAACTCATAGCAACATAGTCTTGATTCCTGTATTGCAAGTTGCTTTGAGGTGTTTTTGTGGAAATAATGAAATAATAATAATAATAATAATAATAATAATAATAATGGCAGAGGAGGATGGATTTATTTCTTCAAATGTTTAAGAGTGAATGAAAAATAAATGTTTTTTATATGGTAGCACATTAGTACAAGGCCAGACTCATAACTGGATGATTCTAAGATTAGCTTGTTACAACCTGACCAATTCCACACACACACCCTTCTTTTCAACCACCCGACATACAAATGGGGGATTTGTAAAGCATACAGTGGGATGAGAGTTTGGCAGATCTGGAGGTTCAACAGCTTTTCTGCTGTCCTGCAGGTTGAAAAATGTGAGTTATGCTAAATAAGTTCAAACATGAGTTATGCTTAAGAAAAGCTAAAAGTTGCGTTCTCACACAAGCCAAACTATGGCTTAATGTGAATGTATTGGCTCCCAAAGAAGAGATCACACCCACTTTGCTCTGTCTTACCATGATGTGCAAACCAGGACAAAGCTTAACACTGCTTCTCTGCTCTGTTCATCTATAGAGATATTTTCTTTTTATAGATCTCAGTGTTTGAAGGCTCATGCTTAATTCTTACAGAGTAAACACATCTCATGATTCTATGACGCTGTTATTCATTCCTCTTCAGAAATACTGTGGAAATCCTTTATACTTAGCTGATAATGATTTACCTATTGAAAACTTAACATGATTTTTAGACCTCTAATGTCTTTTGAATATTGAACATGTAATCCGGTGACCTTTACTTGTTTCCAGGTTCTTTTTTATGACCTCCGATCAAACAGCCCATTAATAGTGAAGGATCACCAATATGGCCTGCCTATCAAGTCAATCCAGTTCCACAATTCATTAGATTTAATTATTTCTGCTGATTCAAGAATCATAAAACTATGGAACAAGGACACAGTAAGTCTTGCATTCCTTTTGTCTTTCCTTTGAGTTTCTCCTTTGATTTCCCATTCCATTATAATTTTTTTCCAATATTTCCAGAGGTATCACTCCAAAAAACTTGTGTCTTCCCTGGGAGAAGCTTTTGTGGGGCTGGGAGAAGGGTAGTCACCTTCCGCCAACCCCCTTCCATGTGACTTTAATCTGGATCCAACCCATAGACTGCAGCCCAGTGCATGTTTGTGAGGATGTGTTTAATTCTATGTTGGAATGTGTCCGTCATGCAGTCCTAGGCAACAAGAATCAATATATTTTGCCTCTCCAAATTGCACCTGCAAGATTTCAAAGTGGCTTGTGGAGTGTCAAATGAGGAGATTTCTGGCTGCAAGGCAGATGCAGTTGTTCTTCCTTGGAAGGTGATGTGTTCCCACTGGCCTCTCCTTCTCTGACGCTGTCTCCTTTAACTGTCTCTGGCTGAAAATCAGTGGCGAAAAGAGGAAGGGTGTGTGGCAGAGAGGACCTACAGAGACTTGCCTGCAGCGGGGGAGCATCCAGCTCTTTTGTTTTCCAAAAGTGTGGAGGTGGGGGAAGACCCTTCCTCCTGTTAATTACTGAGGCGGAAGGCAGCAGAAGTGGGTGGGGTGGCAAAATTAAACAGGGAGGGAAAGGAAGCACCCAGGAGGGGAGGTGACGCTGTTAACCACGCAAGGAAAAAAAAGGGAGGAGTGCAAAAGGAAACAAACTTCTTTGTACCCTTTTATCTGCTTAATTAGCTGAATCATTGAAGATTCAGCATGGAACAGGTTTAGGCCAGATCTCTCCCCCCTCCCCCAAATATCAATGGCCATTTTAAGTCTGTACTTCCTTGCCTATGCAGCCTAGCTGCTCTGCCCACCCCTGGACTTTGGTGTGGTTTTCCCTCTGCTCTAATGAGACTGAGCATCGGTCTGAGCCAGGGATACGGGCCTTCCTGCTGCTGTCCCAGCATGTGCCACTCGCAGCAGGCAAGCAACAGCCATGATTCACCTACAGGGATGGAGAACCCGGCCCTCCAGGTGTTGCTGCACTCCAAAATCCCATCTTCCCTGGCTGATGGGAGTTGGGAGAACGACAGGATCTCAAAGGCCACCAGTTCCCCAGCCCTGATTTAGCATTCATTATTTCATTATTTACCAAGTTTACATCCCGCACTTCCTCCCAAAGGAGTCCGTGGCAGCGAACAACAGGTGATAAAACAATAAAAAGGCCTTAAAAGCAATCGCAGTGCATTTTGCTTGTACATGGGAGATAATTGCTGCGGACGGCGAAAGCTAGGTAAGGAGGAAACAAGAAGCAGAAGCCGTAATGCCCAGAAGTGAACGACTGGGTCAGGCGACATGATGCTCGCTTCAAAGCAGCAGATCTTCTACCCCCCTCCCCACTTGCGAATCAGGGCTGGTTGTGACCAAGCTTCTTTTCCTTTCTACGTGAGTCTTTTGGAGTGATTTCCCCCCGGGATACATATGTGGAAAATGTTACAGTGGAATGGGAAATCCACACACTTCCCATGGAAGGGAGGGAAATCCATTACTTGTCCTTTCCTTAGCGGTCCAGCAAGGCCATGTCCACACACAGCACAAAAAGCATGAGGCTGATTCCTATCGCAGCAGGTAGGAAATTTGTCCCAGCTCAGCAAAAGATTGCATGTTTGCGATAAGGGGTGTGTGTGGGGGGGGGCCCTCCTCACTGGCACCTGTTCGAAGGAGGAGGCCACTGTATGAGCCTTGCAGTCATTTCTCTCACTATTACACACAAGTTTCTTAAATGCCCCAATTTGCAACTCAATTGCAAATCCATTCACCTAATATGCACCATGTGGGCCTTGTTTCATTTCTCAGTGAAGGTGCCGATTTTCGTTCTTTCACATATGCAAAGACATAATCAGCCAATTGCCTTCTCTTTAATATACAGCAGTGGTCTTCAACCCCCGGGCCACGGACCGGTCCCGGTCTGTGGATCAATTGGTACCGGGCCGCCCAAGGAACATTTAAATACAATTAAATTAAAATTATTAAATCAAAACAATCTAAATAAAATATAAACAATCAACGTCCCCCCCCCCCTCAGCGGGCCGTGGTAAAATTATCAAACGTCTACTGGTCCGCGGCGATAAAAAGGTTGGGGAGCACTGATATACAGGACCTGGCTGCCAATGGAAGGCAGTTTTATGCTAGTGGTGCAGTACGTATGGCTTGGATGCCTATGCTTAAACACACACACAATGCACATATCCTGGAATTTTAAGAGCAGTTTGCTTATAGTTCTCAGTTCTTGAATTACTTGCAACTGGATCATATTTATTGCACCTCTCAAAGTCCAGGTATACTGCAGGTCATAAACATTCATAACATCTCGCTTTATTTTTCATCAGTCTTCTTTTATATAACGAAGAGGCTGCATAGAACTCGGATGTTCAGCATTTCTGCCCAAATAGCTATAGCGGGAAATTGCCTGAAGCGATTTGGGTGGCCTCACCCAAGTTTATATAAAATAAAATGGAGCTTGTTGTAGACGGATGCATCATAACTGCAGAGCACTGGGCTAAAGAACTGCATGTCTTAACATGCACTGTTGCCTTCTGAACGGAGAAGACTGTAGCCCACATCTTGAAAGTGTTAGAGAGCAAATAAGGATGCTTAAGAGCAGGCATCCCCAAATTGCGGCCCTCCAGATGTTTTGGTCTACAACTCCCATGATCCCTAGCTAAGAGGACCAGTGGTCAGGGATGATGGGAATTGTAGTCCAAAACATCTGGAGGGCCGAAGTTTGGGGATGCCTGCTTAAGAGCATAAGAGGAACCGTGCTGGATCAGTCCAAAGCAGGCTTCCTCACACTCGGCCCTCCATATGTTTTTGGCCTCCAACTCCCATCATCCCTAGTTAGCAGGACCAGTGGTCAGGGATGATGGGAATTGTAGTCTCAAAACATCTGGAGGGGCCGAGTTTGAGGAAGCCTGGTCCAAAGGCTCACAGTGTCTCACTCACTGTGGGAAGCTGAAAAACAGGAAGTGAGCACAATAGTTCTCTCGGTGTTCATGATCCTCAGCAATTAGCATTCAAAGGGATGCTACCTCTGAGCACAGATGGTAATATAACCATCATGGCTAGTAGCCATGGTTAGCCTTACACTCCATGAAATTATTAATTGATTTATTGATGGTATTTTTATTGGCTGCCCGATAGTCTAGCTCTCGTAGCAGCTCAAAAAGATAAAATACAATATTAAAAATATATCTAAACAGTTGCAGCATAGGGGGGGGGGGACTTGCAGCAGTAGAGCCAAATCACAATACATCTAAAAATATGATAAAAGCAGAGCTTTTCAAACTATTAATGTTGGCAACACACTTTTTAGGCACGCATCATTTCGCGACACAGTAATTCAGTTTTACTAGCTAGCCAGAGGTTAAACTAACCTCTTTCCAGCCCCGGTGGGGAGAGTGCAGGGAGCATTTGCATGGTACACCTACACAGTGCAGCCAGCACACTAACGTGTCATGACACACAGTTTGGAAAGCTGTGGTCTGGAGAGTTCCTATTCTGCAGTTCAGTCCTTACCATGCAGGAAATAAAACTTTCACATGAGCTGACCACTTTCACAGACAGTGAATATTAGTAGGTGAAAATTACGTAAGATTCCTTTGAAAATGTCTTCAGTAAAGGCAGGCTTAAGTGAGAGTGATTCAGACTGTTTATATTTGCTTGGCTGATGAAACCTTGCTTTTTAAAGGGGGTGGGTCCTGTGTATTTTTCAGTTGGAGTAAGGTGCCTTCAGAATCTGTTTGGATAGGCGAGACATGAAATATGTTAGGTCTACCACTTCTGATGGATGAATCAGTTGGTTGATTAAAAACATTTTCTTCCAATTAATTAAGGTCGCTCCAATTAAACAACATAGGAAAGCTGCCCAGTATTGTCAACACTGATTAGCAACACCTCTCCAGTGTTATAGGCAGGAGTCCTTTCCAGCCCAAATGAAGATGGCAGGAGTCGAACCTGGAGCTTTTTGCATGCAATGGAGAGGTTATTATATTGCCTAACTGGCTCTTTTAAAAGAGCTGGGTTAATCCTTTATGTTGCATATTTTTCTGTTTCAGGGGAAGGTATTCACATCCTTGGAGCCT
Organism: Zootoca vivipara; assembly: GCF_965207765.1. NCBI lineage: Eukaryota > Metazoa > Chordata > Lepidosauria > Squamata > Lacertidae > Zootoca > Zootoca vivipara. The sequence continues at coordinate 27,270,115 of NC_142586.1, read as the reverse complement.
GAACATGATATTAATGATGTTTGCATATATCCTAATTCAGGTATGTGGAAAATTCTTCACCGGGTGATAGGTAACCATGCTGGTCCAAAAATGATTGCCTCTGGTAGCTTTCCTACCTGGGTGTGGTTTATTTTGGTCTCCAGAGCCAGCACCCGACTTCATGTGCCACTGATGGGCCCCTCACTCCAATAGCCAGGGTGAGGCCCTGTCCTGTTGTTGCATAGTGTGCATGTGTGGCAGAAATGCTTGTGATGGAACAAGCAGAATAGTGCCTGTCTAAAAAGGTTGTTCCTGTCGGAATACTACCGTATCTATATCCAAAAAACAGCAAGTAGTCAATTGTGTCTCCCATTGTTTTATCTTGCACACTTCAGCTCATTCCTGAATTCCAAATCCTTCGTTTCCCATAAAAATCATATCCTTGTCAAAACTGGATGTTTCATTCTTTCATCCTCTGGCTTCATCATGAAACACTTACAAGATCTCATTCCTCAGCATAATTTCAGGTGACAGTGTTTTAGTAATGAGGAGGTTATTCAAACCAGTCTGAAATATTTCTTCATATAATCTGATTAGTCTGCTCTGTGGTTTAATAGGTGTGTCCCTCTTCCTGTAAACAGTGATCAGGATTAGCGTGTTTAAACAAAAGAGCTCTAGGAATCTCTTTAGTTCAGATTTCTCCCTATCGTATCTGCATCCTGCCACTGCTCCAAAGAGTGCACACCTTCAGTCTATAGGAATATTGCTTCCATTAGGAAGTTGTTTTCTTTTTCTTGACAGAACTATTAGAAACTTTTGAAATAATTATTAAACCAACTAGAGCTGACTAGATTTCATATAAACCACCTGGAGCTACTAAGAATTAACTCTGCAACAGAAAATTTGACAATTTTCATTCCTGCTCCCTTAAAATCTGTGGTCATTTTGCTACTGATTTCATGGGAGGACTGCATCTGTTGTTGCTTTCGAGGGAGAACAAAAAATACCCCCCCCCCATTTTTCAGATACTTGGATTGCATTGAGGATTGGTCTGGAAAGGTGACTTTCTGCATAAAATGGCAGGTGCATTTGACTGGGTGAGGGTGTGTGCGGTAAGAGAAGAAGGGGAAACAGGAACAGCTCTGGGCACTCAAAAAGAGTGGAGCTTTTACTGAGCCAGAGCTGGTACAGTCATACCTCATGTTACGTCTGCTTTAGAATGCGTCTTTTCGGGATATGGACGTGCTGAACCCAGAAGTCCTGGAACAGGTTACTTCCAGGTTCGGCGCACGTGCATGCACAGAAGTGCTAAATCGTGCTTTGCGCATATGCAGAAGCGCCAAATTACGTCACACGCCTGCGCAGACGCGGAGCTTCAGGATGCGGCCTTTTCATGTTGCGAACGGGCCTCCAGAACAGATCCCGTTCGCAACCAGAGGTACCACTGTATGTCTATAGTGCTCTCCGATTTCTCTTTCGAAATAGCTTTGGATTTCATGTTCTCACCAAGTGTGTGCAGTTCAAATTTCTGAAAGTTAAAAATGGGAGGGGATGTCCTGTCTTTTACAAGATTCTCTTATAATCTTTAGGAATGCTGTTCACGGCCAATGAAGCTCCTAAAATGAGCATCTACTACATACCAGTAAGTAAAGCAAAAATTTCTCTGCTATTATGATCTCTGGACACTGAGAAGTAGCCCTGTGCTTTGTTTTTGATTGTAATACAGTTCTGATTTTAACACGTATGTTTGAGTCTGTGGTGTAAACTTGCTACTAAAAAGTATATACCAGAAATTTATCATGGATACATTTCACTCTCACCCTGTTGTAGTAATGCAACTACATTGGTTTTAAAAGAGCAGAATTGCTTTGAACTAACCTCAAAGCTTTTCTCTTACTCATTACAGTTTAGTTTTGAATTAGCAGAACAGGAAAAAACCACTGGGAGAGAAAGTATCAGTTTTCTATGCCTCTAAACCTGCATAAATATTAGATCTGGGATCAAGCGAGTTACTTTTTAATCATAGTTATTGAAACACAGACAATGAAAAAACAAGACAATGAAAATATCATTAAAACAATGATAAAGCAACCAGCAGTATACAGAATTAAAAGAAAGAAGCTCGTGAAAGATTAATTATTTAATGAGCCTTGCAATAAAGGTTAATTTATTAATGAGCCTTACAGTAAAGACTTTCTTTCAAAGCTTCAAATTCCTGTGTTCAGATGACATGGTAAACTATGGTTAACCCTTTTCTTCTGGTGTGGCCAAAAGGCATTAAGAAGCTTAAATGTCCAGATATAGTTGCAATTTGTTGCTTCCTCTGAAGCCATCAAACTGTGGTTAATCTTAATTATGATTTGTTAGAAACCAGCCAGCTTCAAATGGTTGATTACAAAACTGGATTGTTTCAACAAACCATAATCAAGATTATAACCACAGTTTAAGGTTTTAATATAAAACCAAGATGTATATAATCAAAAACGGTCACAGAAGCTTCCATTCTCCTCCCAGCCATGCCTGAGAGGGGGAAACATGTGAACCCAAGGTTCGCTATGGCTAACTCCCATCAAGATAAAATGGGAATATTATGGTGTCCAAATGCAGCCAGTGCGACAAAATGGTCGTTTTTGGAAGGCTTGAGAGAGCCTTCCCTCAACTTGGTGCCCTCCGGATGTTTTGAACTACAACTCCCACCATCCATTGCATTGGCCAGGCTGCAAGTTTTCCCATTCCACAATACAAACTGGTGTTGAAAGCCACCCTAGCTTCAAAAGTGGTTTGTGACGTGGCATAAATTGGGAGTCTTAGAAGCAGAAGGCCAAAGTGTGGTTGAGGGCATGCAATTGTGGTCAGGTAATATTTTAAAGCACGGGGTTTTTTTGCCTTAATGAAATATTCCAGAGGAGAGGAGGAAAAATAAAATAAAGACCATGTTCAGTTTTGGTTTCACAGAGTAAGTGCAAATTGGCATGTGCAGAAAGGGAAGAAGGTGCTGTTTTATTTCCAGTTCACATTAATGTACCGTAAATGGTTAATGACTTGGGTTTTTTTTTTCCCTTTGCTGAACTTTGATAGAACTTGAAAGCATATCATAGAATTTTAGTGCAGCCAATCACAGCCTCCCTTTAGGATTATGAGGAAGAGGAGTGCTGTGAAATCCCCCAAATTCCTCAAGATAGGTTTGCATTTATTTTGCCTGCAGCCATACTTGCATTCCTTGGCTTTCCTAGGTTTGTAACTAAATCCAGTCTTCCACCTCCTACACCAGATACAACCCCCCCCCCCAAACTATGATTTATGGACCCCGGCTAGAAAGTGCAAAAGTATAAAGGTGCTTACTAGTGGATTCAAGTTGCAGAAGGTAAAGATAAAGGGACCCCTGACTATTAGGTCCAGTCACAGATGACTCTGGGGTTACGGTGCTCATCTCGCTTTACTGGCCGAGGGAGCTGGCGTACAGCTTCTGGGTCATGTGGCCAGCATGACTAAGCCGCTTCTGGCGAACCAGAGCCGCACACGGAAACGCCGTTTACCTTCCCACCGGAGTGGTACCTATTTATCTACTTGCACTTTGACATGCTTTCGAACTGCTAGGTTGGCAGGAGCTGGGACCGAGCAATGGGAGCTCACCCTGTAGCGGGGATTCGAACCGCCGACCTTCTGATCGGCAAGCCCTAGGCTCTGTGGTTTAACCCACGGCGCCACCTGGGTCCTTTAAGCAGAAAGCTCCACTTTAATTTGCATATAAGACCAGGAAGCTAAGGTTTTCCCTTGGATTGCGCAATTTCCGCCATACCCATTTAGTGCCTGTGTACATGGCTTACAATAATTTAAGATCACAGTTATATAAATTAAAAGGGAGAAACCACAGACAAGCTAATACAAATTAGTTGCATGTTTTGTCAACTTGTTTCTTGGACTTCATTCCAGGACACAACATGGGGATGTAATGATCTGAAAATTAGAGAACGACTCTGGTTGGTGTTGTGTTGTGTTATGTTGGCTGTGGAAACCTGAATTGTTTTCCATAAACAGGATGCTGGAAGATGGCTGAAATCAGCCTTCCAAACGGTGTGCCAGGGGTTGCCAACCTGTGGCCCTCTGGATGTTGTTGGACTCCCAATATCCACCAGCTCTAGGGAGTATGGCTAATGCTCATGAATGATGGGAATTACAGCCCTGCAACCTCTGGAAAGAATCTCTTGAATATTGCTGGAGCACTGAACTGTCCAATGCCTTGAGTGAAGTTCATATTAAGGATGGGAAAAGGCTATGATGGGGCAGTGAAAGAGAATTGCGGGACATTACCATGACTTTCCATTGTACCATTTTATTTTGTGCTTTTAAAAGATCTTAGCTGAGAAGGACCATGATTGTTTCTAAAATAATTTGTTCAGGGGAAAAGTTGTTTCAGCCGCTGATGGCTTTGTTAATAACTCTTCCTTCTTTCCACTTGGGGGAAAGCTTGATAACAGTTATTGTTTGGTAGTACTTTTTCTATAGTGGTGAAGTACAAAACAGTCAATGTTTAAATTATGTTTTCACAAGATGTCTCTCTTTTTTTCCTGCCCCCCCCGTTAAAAACCCTAGTCTTTCCACCCACAACTTAGATGAATGCTTGTATAAAACTATTAAAGCAGGTACAGATGTGGGATTTAATGGACGCACCATTTAATGGGCGTATCCTAAGGGCATTTTCATACAGATTTTAAAATATCACGAACGTTGTAAATTACGCTCATGCAATGTTAGGTCTCTGTCTCTCTTCTGCATCTGTGTCTGCAGATAGTAATACGGATTTCAAGTTGAAGGCTGTGGTTTGTCTGCTAGTATTTTTAAGTGTAACCTGTTGGACGATTGTTTTTCCTTCTCAAAACAGGAAGCATGGGTTTCCTATCTGTTTTCAGATAAATACTTTCAATCTCAAAAGTAGCACGTTGGGCTTATTCACAACAAAGGAAATCCTCCACTTCCCATCAAAACAGGTTGCCTCAAAGGAAATGCGCGCGTGTGGGCATAGGTGCGGAAACCATCCAATGTGTGACACTCGGGAAGTAATTTTGTGGGGGCCATCCGGTAGAATCTCTTAACACATTTGGATGCTCCGTTGGGAAGTGTCTGTGCGCGCGATAAGCGGATGTGAAGCACAGATACTGCTGTTAGAAGTGAGCCACTGCATTATTGAATAGGATCCAGCTCGTAAATGGCTGCTACAATTTGGCTCAAGTAGAATAACTCTGCCCTGGACCACAGTAGAAAGCTCTACAGCGGGGATGTGGAACCTGTAGCCCTCCATATGTTGTTGGACTCCAGTTCCCATCACCCCCAGCCAGCATGGCCAGTGGTCAAGGATGATGGGAGCCGTAGTCCAACATAATCTGGAGGACTACACAGGTTTCCCCATCCCTGCTGTAGAGCTTGGGAAGTGGAGGAAATGGGTTGCTTATGCCTGCAGAGTGTTAAGGACTTCCAAGGGATGCCAAGCAGCCTCATTCAGGGGCAGACCACATACTGCCCATGGGATTCATTCGTTCCACTTAAATGTTTTGGAGTGAAAGGTCTTGTGCTGTTTACAAAGGTATTGGAGACCTGAGATGCTTCCAAACTGGGCCTTTACTGTGGAATAACTACTTTTGTTCACTCACCTTTTTATGGGACATCTGCATAAGACAATTAACAAAACATCCCTCTCTCATCTCCCCCCCCCGGTTCCGGTTCTGCCCCCCCCCCAAACCAAAGCTTAGCAAATCTGCCTTTAAAAAATAATAATCCAGTGCCATTTCCCAGATGTAAATGGCCTATGGTCGGTAATGGCCTGTATAATTTCTCTGGCAAGTTATTTATTCACAATGAATCCTATTATATTCTGAGTAAATATGTGATATTTCACTGCATGGATGTGAATATATTAAGACCCAAATACGCCAGTCTAGCATGCCTGTGAAATATGGAGGAGTTCCGGTGGGTCTTTTTGTAGAAGGTTTCGCCCTTTAATCTTGGGTTGGGGAGGCAATGTATGACTTGTAGGTTACTTCAGACCTACCAAGCGTTCCTGTTTTCTTACACACACACACACACACACACACACACACACACACACACACACCTCTGTGGTAGATGACTTGCAGGCAGGTTATCATGAAGAAGGCGAAGAAAGACATTGGCAAGCTGAAGGTGGGCCATATGTACTCTTTTGAAACCTTTATGTCTTAATGCCTGTTAAGTGTTTGGACTAGGGGTGGGGGACAAAAACAGGAATCTTATAATGGGGACACTCACGGGCCTCCAGAGATGCTTATTTAGGACAGCTGTAGAGAAGGGAAATAAAAGATGCCCGGCAAGAAGGAAATGAGTGGAAATTATCTATGGAAGACCTTTATGTGTTGTTTAGAGTTCTAAGGAGCAATTTACTTTGTCAGCTTCTGACAAATTGTTAATGCATCCTCTTCCTTGGAGCAGCTTGCTCAGACGATGAGCAATACATCCATAATCCTTTAAAAGGAAAAAAAAAGTTTGATCTCTAGATAATTAGCAGTGACTGGAAGAGGACAAAATACACACATGCAACCAAACTCAAAGAGATCTAAGGGTGACCCAGAAAGTATAAAGCTAGGGTGGGCAGCTTTAATTTTTAAAAATGTGTGCTGGTTATCATATAAGGCTGAAAAATAAATTTAATAAAACTACAATATGCTTAGCTCGGGCACTTTCTCATAGCAGGATATTTGTGATGGGGTGGATTCAATGTCAAGGACGTTGTTATGGAAAGAATGAGGAGCAGGGGTTTTATGTGTAGTCAAGGATATTTAGCAAAGCAAAAAAAGGGGTGGACAAAAACTGCAAGGTTTTTAGCAGGGGGGGTTAGAATGAGATCTATTATTTGATTATTGATGCAAACCTCCAAAGTGTATTTTGTATAGTTATGTTTTTACCTCTATCTTCAGTACATTTTATTTTATTGCTATGGCTAGTGGCTGATGCAAATAAAGATTCTTCTGATTCTGAAAGGGACAAAGATATGTCTGAATCTCCCTGTTTCATTATATGCGTAGCTCTCCGTTGTGGCAGTTTTCTGCAACTCTGGTACAAGTGCCCCCTGTTACCTTTTTCTTTTAAGATTGCACCAACGACGCACTAAAAACCCTCACAAATTGTGGTCCACTGAGATACAACAGCTTACTTCGCAAGAAATGTCAGCAGTTAAATTTAACAGACGCAGCATATTTGGATGAGTAGTTTTTAACTCAGCCTGTTGTATAAATGCAACTTATCTTTAGTCATTGGTAGTTCTCCCCCAAACATTGTGTGGATACACAAAATAAATAAACGTTAATGATGCCAATGAAATATTTTTAAACAGCTTGGAATTGGAAAATAATGTCCACTAGAAACAGCTGACATTCAATATCCAGAAACCATGTTAGTTTTTAAAGTAATATTTTGTGATTACTGTTTTTCCCACGTGTTACAATACTGACATTTTTGTGAATCCACACCCCTCCCCAATGTAGAACAGTTGTTCACATAATATACAGTAGCTCAAGTGGACATTGTCTCAGCCATTGTATTCAGAGCATATATGTACAGCACAGCAAAGATACATATACTTTTTTGGGTTAATCGAGTAGTGTATTTGGATAGTGACCGTGACCTTTTAGAATTCCTTGTTTGTTTTCACTTAAATTATCACCACTGATAACAATTTTAAAAAGGAAGCAGACCCTCTAACGTTCCATTTTGTAGGTGCTTTGGGTATTCCGAACTTGCCATTATTTCCTGTTTCCTTCCCTCGGGGAGAGGGCTTTTGATGTTTACCTTGATGCACTCTCCGGTTACTCAAATAATCTAGCTTCACCGGGTGTGACTGTGTGCGCATGAAGTGGGAGAGAGATTGATATCAACAGTGGAAAAGGGTTTAGTCGGTCTGAATTTTGGAGGAAATGGAAACCTAATTTTGTGATACATCAGTAGGGTGGCATCAGGGCATAGCTGCCAAGTTATCCCTTATTTTAAGGGATTTCCTCTTATGCTGAATAGGCTTCCTCGCGAGAAAAGGGAAAACTTGGCAGCTATGCATCAGGGGTCATAACTGACCCCCCCCCTCCCGGGGGCTGTATGAATCCATACAATGTTTCATCCATATTCCATGTATTATTGTGGTATTCAACCTGTCCCCCATGTTTAATTTGAGTGTTTCGGCATATGATGTCATTAGCGTCCATCTCAAAGTGGAGGAAAGGGGAATGAAACATTGCATTTCCAAAACATGGGAGGATCAGCTCTAAGCTCAGCACAATGAAAATGTGCATTTAGTGCCACAGTCTTCACATTTGTGTGGCCAAATCTTCGCTTAATCGGTCAAGATGTGCACAAGTTTCAGACAAGCCAGGAAATTGCCGTTAACATTGTAGCTTCCTTTTGCATCCAAACAGGGAAATTATAAGTAATGGCTTCCAAGCAAGCCACAATCTTGAACCCAAATTTAAAACCATGGCTTGATATATTCTGGATTGTTTAGAAGCCATTCATCACACTTTCTCAGTTTGGGGCGTAACAGGAAGCTATGGTTACCTGCAGTTTGCTGGGTTTTTCACTTGCTTGCAGAAACTGGTATGTGTGGATGTCTGAAGCTGATGCATACAGTATCTGTTTATTAAGCAGTGCATTTGACCGGGTGAACGGGATCTGTATGTAAACTACTTTTATCTGTGTCTATCTATATCTACACACAACCTTCAGGAGGTTTTACAAAAAAAAAAAAAGTTGAAGTTGCTGACCTGGATCCAGCAGGGCCTGTTTGCATGTAGCCTTGACTGGGATCCTGAGAAAGCTGTATATGTATTGTGGGGTGGGTGGGCTTGCAATGGCAGGCTTTTTATGGAGGACCCCCTGACCTCTAAAATCAGGGAGCTGAAAAACTTCTGTGACCTCCCCACCTCCCCCCGCAACACCTTGCACATACTGGAATCTATTCGATTCCAACAAGTGGGGGGGGGAGTTAAAATCAGCAAACCCTACATCACCATAAATGATTTGGAGTGCTGCAATAAATATTGTGCTGATTGACGTGGATTTACATGAGTCTAGTAGACGACTGAAAAACATACCTACAAATCATTTTTTTTAATTTAATTGTGTTGCTCTTTTAGCAATATGTGGTAAACCTATTTGCATGAATTTGCCATGTCTGTGTGAATACCTTCATTAATGCACCTTCTATTAAGAAATGGCATCTTGTGGTTTTTGGCGGTTTGTTTGTTTTTTGCCGCAGCAAACCACACTTCACAAGACAAAATTATCGCAAGACGAAGCGACTCGCAGAATGAATTAATTTTGTCTTGCGAGGCACCACTGTATATAGTGGGTGGACTGAATCCCCTGTATTTGTTTTTGAACCGCAGTTTGCCACACAATTACTATAGCTTAATGGTTTGACTGTACTTCACTTATACTGTTCAGACTTGCATCTTACCAGGACTTGTACAGTCTAAACAGGCTTCCTCATCTGGCTGTCCTCTTGTCTGCAAAGTTAGAAGTTCAGTGTTCTGGTTAAAATAATGACAAATTATGTTATAACAGCTGTTGGAATGTCACAGAAACAGTGGTTACGACTAACCTTGGTGCATTTACAGGTTTTAGGTCCTGCTCCAAAATGGTGCTCGTTTCTTGATAACTTGACAGAAGAGCTGGAGGAAAACCCAGAGACGACTGTATATGATGACTACAAGTTCGTAACAAGAAAAGACCTTGACAATTTAGGTACAGTATTACTGCCTGGCTCCAATACTTAGGCCATCTCATGAGAAGAGAAGACTCCCTAGAAAAGACCCTGATGTTGGGAAAGATTGAGGGCACAAGGAGAAGGGGACGACAGAGGATGAGATGGTTGGACAGTGTCTTGAAGCTACCAACCTGAGTCTGACCAAACTGCGGGAGGAGTGCCTGGCGTGCTCTGGTCCATGGGGTCACGAAGAGTCGGACATGACTAAACAACATTACTAAACATTACTGCCTTGAAAGATGCAAGAATTTATTCTTTCTTGTTCTTTTTCATTAATTCTGCTCTCAGTTACTCATTTTGTTTACATGCTGCTGTAGTTGCTGCCTCCTGCTGCTGAGAGAGAGAGGCCAGCAGTGTTGGTTTGCCTATCCTAGCCCATCTCTTTTTGACGCGATGACTGAGTTGTGGGTACAACACACGACTCCTCGTCTTTTTCCTTTTTCCTACAAAGCCTACATCAAGCTAGCAAGAAATTTTACATGACAGTTTGCAGATTTTTGCCTGGCAACGTATATCAAGTGTACATTTTATCCCTATTGCCATGTTGGAAAGGCAACCCATTCAAAGGGCTCCTTTCACACATGGCACACTCCCAATAATGTTGTTGGAAAAATGGGCGAACCTTTGTATGCAGTGAAGGTGTAAATACGTTCCAATGTCTGCCAGGTTCTGAACATGTGTGAAGCCTGCAAAATGGGAACTTTCACAATTTTTGCAAATGATTATGTACAACCATCCCCCAAGAAAATTACAAGCCCAATTTTATTTTACTTTAAAAAAAAATACCTTCTGTGATGTAGCCAAAATATTTCCTGATACATTAATATTTTCTGTCGTGTCTCTTTCTCTCTCTCCCTTCCCCCTGCCCCTCTCCACCTCAGGGCTGGCTCATCTTATTGGATCACCACTTCTCCGAGCATATATGCATGGCTTTTTCATGGACATACGACTGTATCACAAGGTGAACTGGGCAAAATATGGCTGCTTAGAAATAGGGCATCTTATGAGTTCTTTCCTTTTCGCCACTTACTGTTTTGTGTTTGCAGGTAAAAATGATGGTGAATCCTTTTGCCTATGAGGAATACAGAAGAGAGAAAATTAGGCAGAAGATTGAAGAAACGCGGGCACAAAGAGTGCAACTAAAGGTAAAGGTGCAGTTTTAACTGTTCAATGAAGTTTCCATAAACAGTCCATTATGGAGTGATGGAGGAGTTACTCTACCAATCCTGTACATTTGTGATGCTCTGAGACACACTGGGTGATATTTAGTGTTCCACGGACCCCTTTCTTCCCCCTGCTATGCACATTTACTTATCTCCTCTGGAAGGGTCCCTGACCCCTCCAGAGCAGATTTGGAGGGGGAAGAAAAGAAGAAAGGAGGTTACCATTGCCCGTGCAGAAATCTTTCACCCTGGGGGGAGGACGCTGTTGGATGTCACACGTGATCAACAGCCTCTCCTATATTGTCAGAATATGGTACTCTGATTAAGTGAGGAGAAATAACCAAAGTAAATACTTGCAAAGCATCTAATTTAAAAGAGGTTCAATTTCTGACAGCCATTACAACTTAACAGATGAAGCTGCTTGTGTGTGCATTAGTAAAATACATTAGTAAAATTCAAAGCACCCGGCAGCACAGAGTGTAGGGGAAAGGAGGTTGAAGGTGGTACCAACTTAAGCAATGCTTACTAAACTCAAAAGTCTAAATACATGGTAAAAACCGATGGTTGACAGATAAAAGAATCAAGCCGCAAAGGAGTGTGGGTGTTTCTTTCCTGGAGGAATGGAAGGGGAGAATGGCTGTTTGACAAGAGCTGTATAAGACCACCAAGAAGATTTCCATACCCTTGCTCCTACAGCCAAGCAACAAAAAGGGCAATGGGGAGGGGGGCATGGAAGGCAGTGCCAGCATTTGGGCACCGCAAAGTCTTAAGGGTAACAAGCCAGCGGTGGACGCGGAGCAGAGTATGCTGAAACAAACCACGGCTGCAGAATGTCCTTTGACTTAAGTGCGGTTTGTTCAGTAGCCCATAATTTTAACATTTCTTTCATTCACTAGAAACTTCCCAAGGTTAATAAAGAGCTTGCGCTGAAGTTGATCGAGGAAGGAGAAGAGCCACAAAATACAAGAAGAAAGAAGCAAAAGGTAAGAGGATATCCTTCCCTGTTTCTGCCATTGCTTTTGTACAGCAATAGTAAAATGGGAGAGGCCTTCAAATATTAGACATGCCAAATTGAATCAGTGCTTCTGTTTTCAGGGTAAGCGTATTTCTATATGCAGTTGGGTAGAGAGCTGTAGAACCATGAGAGATAATGTCCCTTGCAGTGATTGCCCTTGGTTCAAACTCTGACATCTCTGGTTAAAGGGTCTCTGCTTGCAGGGCTAGGAAAGATATTTTCCCTAGCCCCGGCCTTGGTAGACAGTACTGGAACTAATGAGCCAATAGTTCGAACAGGTGTAAGGTCACTTCATATGCTTACTTGACTTGGCAGAACATAACCTGTTTGCAGTTAATCAGCACTTGAATAGTACTAATAGGTTACCTCGCTCATAAGCCTCTGTGTCTACTATATTTCTAACCTGAGCCTGTTACTAAGCATATTACCATTGAGCTAAGGCAAAATTTTGTGTGCAGTAATTGAGGAAATTATCAAGAGTACCAAGATGCAGAAGTTGACGTGGAGTTAATATTGTGATAAAAGTTGTCATGCGTGATAGCCTGAGTTTGCTTTGATCACTATTAACTCCAACCCAGCTTCTCTGCATAGGAAAGTCAAAACCTAGGCAGCATGAGTGGGTGGGAGAAGCAGCAGCTTTTATCACATAAGCATTACGTCCTTGGCTCGTCTGACATTTTAAACTTGGCCTTTACAGCTTTCTCACTTTAAATGTAAAATAATTTATGGCGCCAGCACCTGACTGTTTCCCTGATGGGCCATAAAGCAGCTGGCCTTAGTAATATTCCTCTTAGTTGTTCTTTTTGCATATTTTTAGACCTGCCATAGCTGCTCAAAGAATTTTCCTTTCTGGGCAGCTGTACAAACATGCTGTTGGACCAGATCGATTCCCAGGTGTTAGTACTTTTCCAACGGCAGCAGTCAAATGGCATTTTCCTAACTAATAAAAAAATTGAGCATTTGTTACTAAGCTACTCATTAAAGCGTCATAATCTTAATTAAAAATATGGCTCACTTTAAAGATGAAGCTGCCACGCTTGCTGAAGTTCGTAAGTGAGACATTCCAGCTGCCCAAGTTTTCCCATACTAGACTTGCTTAATTTAATGGTGTCTGTGACTAAAAGATTTGGCTCCAAACTTTCCAGCAATGTCTGTTTAATGGTTCATACAGACATGTTGCCAAGCACCAGGTGGGCATCGACTTCCATCCTTTTCATGTTCCTCAAAGAAGTCTGTGCAGGCTGCCAACACCATGTCTGCCTGATATACATAGCTATTCTTCTTCTTGCTGTAGATTTTTCAAACGTTATTTAGTTTTGAAATATCTCAGATGAGATATGCAGAAATGCACATATGTAGAAACAGGCATGGATACATGTGTGTTTGACAGGTACATGAAGAGTTACAATAGACATCCTTTGTGGGGCAGATGTATTTTCCATTCCATGTGTGGTTGCCATCCTATTTTAGTAGCTTGTGATCATATCATAAGCAAGTCTGGAAAATTTTGATTTCACATTTCTAGACAACAGCTTAAAATAGTTAGACATCCAAAGTATTTCCTACCCTTCCCATGACTTGGCTCTGTGGTACATGAAAAGTATTTAGGTTGATGCTGTTGGTGAGTCATCCTTGGTCACAGTTTGTCTCCATCCAATGTTTTTAAACTTTTTTGGGATATTTTCACTTCAATAGTTATGTCTAGTATATGAAACATGTGCTATATGCAATATGAAGTTTGGTGTGTGGTGTCCAGTGTTGTTCATTGAATGACAAAGGAATCTCTTGGCAGAATGACAATTTTAATTATTCCCCTTTCCCTTCTGGTGAAGAAAATATAGCCTTTATTTTACAGAAGGCCTTCTTGCTTTGTGAAACCTGACGGCAAACCAGGTTTGTTAGAAAGTTGTAAGCTTTATAGCCAGCTCTTGACTTCGTTTTTGTTCTGTTTCCTTCTAGAAAATGCCTAGCATTCTTAATGATGATCGCTTCAAAGTCATGTTTGAGAACCCAGATTTCCAGGTGGATGAGAAGAGTGAAGAGTTCAGACTGCTTAATCCACTTGTTTCCAAAATAAGTGAGAAAAGGAAACAGAAATTAAAGATCTTGGAGCACCAAGAAACCCTAGGAGAGGTAAATCTGTGAGGTTTTAGGATTTGCCTTTTGTTCTCTAACATACATTTGCAAGAATGTGAACACCATCCAATCACATTGGGGACTCAGTGCCCTTATACAGAGGATTCCCAATAGGACTCTGTATAGCCTTATTTTCTCCACCTAACCCTGCCCTCAGGTACACATCCAGGCAATCCAACAAGGGGAGTATTTGCCTCCCTCACATAACATGTGATGAATGTTCCATAATTATACTCTAAGCACAGATAACATGCAAGGCACAGGTAGGGCTGAATATGAGAGGCACTGCATTCGGGGTGCAAGTCAGCTATGCTTTAAAATGTCTATGAGCATGCAAGAATATACATACTAAAAACTCTGTGCTTCAATAAATCGTGGATAATGAGCTTGAACTAGCTTGGATCACCCAAACCTGGGTGGATGAGTTAGGTGGAGTTGATCTCTTCAGCTGTGTTCCCCCGAATGCTCAATTCAGTGCCAGGATAAGCTTGAGGACTTAAGGAGGTGGTGTTTCTGTCATGTATAATAATCCCTTCTCCCTCTCCAGATTTCCTGTTGAGATGGGTCACAATTTCCACTTTGTGTTTGGTGTGTTGGGCAGCTGTGCCAGATAAGGGATTCTGCCTTTCTCAGCCTGAACTGATAGAGGTTCTCTCTGATTTGGTGTTTAGGACCGCAGGATGTTGGTCCTGAAAGACCTCAGCATTCATGCCAGTGCTACCTTGACAGAGGAGGCTGAGGACTCTGGAAGCTGTCCCAACATTTTGTTGACCTAATCCTTGGCCCTCCAGATATTTGGGGACTACAACTCCCATGATCCCTAGCTAACAGGACCAGTGATCAGGAATGATGGGAATTGTAGTCCCAAAACATCTGGAGGGCCAAGTTTGCCTTTGCCTGACCTAATCCATGTAGCAGGACCAACTCTTGAATTGGTTTTTTCAATACCGGTAGACATGAGAATGGTGGTTGAGCTGGGGATTTTACTCCAACTCTCTTTTCATATTTGGACTACTTCTATCTGGTCTTGCATTTTAAAATAAAAATTTCAGCTTTTGAGGCCTGAGGATGTGGACAAATATGCTTGACCAAGTGTTGCCCACTTTGTGGCTACCTGTCCTTCTAGGGCCCATTGCAGTGAGCAGGGAGGGGTTGACCAGCTGGGTCCAGGAATAGTTCAGTGTCTCCTTGAGTGAGGGAGTGGTTCAGTTGTTCCTGAAGAAGCCTACTCTGGACTCAGAAGATCTTAATTATTACCAGCTGGTTGCCAATGTCCCTTTCCTCTTATAGGCAGGCAAATAGGTAGTTGTGTAACTGTGATCTAAGTGGTTTTGTAACCCAGTAGTAATGGTTGATTGTTGTTGTTGTGAGATGTTCAAATGGGGCCAGGCTAAATCACATGCTACGGGTGTGGGGGTGAGACTGGGGATGGGATCAGTGAATATTTGACAAAAAGAGATTTTGTTGCTGTGTGTTCCTCTCTTCTATGAAGATTGCATCCAAATTATTAAATTTATTCTGCTCCTTTTATATCTGAGAGTTGTATATATCCGAACTAGAACTGTTTATTTAATAATGTAGTTTTATGAAGAACACTGTTGCAAATGCCTTCTGTTCCCTTGTGTTCCATGCCATTTAACCACCCCAACCCCCACCGTTAGAATTATAGCCCTCTCCAAAGAGTGCATCTGTAGAGTGTCACGTACTCTAATTGGATAAATTGTTCTTCTAAGGAACATTAACTAGTGTGTTGTGGGGAGGGGGGGGTGGCTTGTTGCTGTTTTTCTTTCTTTTTTTAAAGTAGTTATTTTTGTCTGCAGGAAGAAGAGGAAGAACCAGAAGGAAAACCAAGTGATGCAGAAAGTTCTGAGACTTCAGATGATGAAAAAGGTTGGGTTGAAGAGGTCAGGAAACAGCGCAGACTTCTACGCCAAGAGGAAAAATTAAAACAGCAGAAGTGGTTCAAGGAGGATCAGCAAACAGTCCTGGAACCTAAGTTCTTTGAGATTAAAGCTGGAGAAGAATTTAGAAGTTTCAAGGACACCGCCAAAAGGCAAAAGTTAATGAAGTAAGGCTAACACCTCTGTTTCATTCACCGGGCTTGCAGTTAATTCCATCCCCTCCCCTTGAATTGTGTTTGAGAGGCTCATTTGGATGTTGCACTGATTTCTTCTGGGGATGGTTGTTTCTACAGCCAGACATGGTGCTGGGGAAGGATCAAAGGAGGTGCCCCTCTTGGACACACACCAGTCCGCTGTCTAAAAATACAACATAGGGCTACACCCAGAGAGACTCAGCAGTGTGTTGTGTCATTGTGAATGGATTGCAGCCCCTTAAACCCTAATGTGCACCCATGCTGATTGGTCACAAGACCTGTTTCCAGCTAGCTGTCAGCCTGTCTGAACCAGTCTAAAGAATATCTCCAAACTTTTCTTGCATCCCTTGCCTCATTAACCAACTTCATATTGTTCTGTTTATAAGCAGCAATCAAATTTTTGCAATCCATATCCAAATTTTTGCTAGAACTGGTGGATAATTTAATTTCTCTACACCAGAAGCTTACCAGTGCTGCCCCCCCCCCAAAAAAAACACCCTTGGCGATTAGAATTGCTTATAAATTTGTTAGAACAGGGCTTGACTTTTTAGTCTTTGGGCTTGGTAGGTTTTTTTTCTTTGTTGTTAAGACAAGCAATTTTTGCACTCTTAATTTTGTCTACTACAGGAACTTGCTATTAGCATTAAACAATAGTTCTTAGTGAAGTTTGTCTTGAAGAAAGTTCAGTAGATTTCATTATTTATATTGGAGTATAATCATTATTAACAAAGTTTATAGATATATAGATATATCCCCACAACTTATTACCTATGATTGTAATATCTTACATTACTATGTTTCATATTATCATAATAGCACCTTTGATCATCCTAAGTTTTAAGTGAAAGGATTTTATTAGTATACTTCAGGTCACCTGCATGTTTTGAAGGAAACAGGTTTAGGCTGTTCTAGAAACAGCTTCTGAATATGGTTGCTTTAAATAGCAAAGATACAATAGGGAGTATCGTGGTTACTATAGTTATAGAATTAATTGCTGCAAGGTGTAATGGTGAGTATTAGCTTGGGGATTAGACAAATTCATGGCAAAAACAGATGTCTCAGTGCCTGTTAGCCATTGTACTCAAGAACAGAACCACCATATACAGTTTTCCTGTAATTACGAACTCTGGGAGCAAACACGCCCTGCTTGGGAACATCCCAGGAGGCATCTAGCTGGTCACTGTTGGTGACAGAATGATGAGCTTAGATGGGCCTTTCCTTCTCTTCCCCCTTATGCTAGCCGAATAATTACCTGAAAAACTAGGTGCTAATTAGTTGGTCTGCTGTCCATGAAACCTGTCACACAGAAAGAAGAACTTCTGGTTAGTCATAATTCCAGGATTCACAAGAGGGCTATACTTTTATTAGACCAACCGTAATGTCACAAAATAGTGAGAAAGCTTTCAAGTTCTAGAACTCTTCATCAAATTGGCTATTAAGGGAAGTAGAAAAACTGGCTTGGTGATAGAAACCATTAAAGTCTGCATTTTAGTATCAGTCTTAAGGTATTGCTACAAGCTAGGCAGGTTTGCAGTTACATCTAGGGATATTGGGATGAAGAAATACACAACGGCTGATTCCTCATTCTTAAAACATATAACATCTAGAAAGTTCTCTATATCTGTCTCAAAAGTTAAGCAAAACACACAGGTTTCTTGTGGCTGAGAACCAGTAAGAAAGAGAAACATGGCAATTTTTATATTGGCAAAACTGAAGAGTAATTTTATGTGGTCTACTTAGGTTTTTTAAAAAGTGGAAGCCAAATGAGAGCACTTTTACCTAGTGGCTGCATGGAATGTCCTTTCAGAGAGTAAAGTCCCACCTTCAGGTGTATAAAATCATGTTACTCCAGCTGAGGATGGCATTCTTGAATGGCAAAATGTTGTATTCTTCAGGATATCTAGTAGATGCCAGATATATATCTCTCTTTATTTTTTTCATTTTGTTGTAGCATATGTAACGTTACTTCCTCAGTCTCCAAGAAGGGCCACCATATTAGTTTGCTGTAGCAAAAACAACAAGAGCCCTGTAACTAATTTAATGTATCGTGGCATGAAGTAGACTCTGATCCAGAGAAGCTTATGGCACATTTTTTTTGTTAAGGTGCTAACAGGGCCAGTCCCCACCCCCCACCCCAAATCTTAACTGTCTTAATGTCTCCCCAATCCACCTAATGGCTAGACATTTTGCTTTTTATTATGGCATTTTGAAGAGATTTATGACTCTTTTATATAAGACTGGGTGTTGCTTTATCATATTCCTGACTCAGTGTTGCTCAAAGCTTATATTAATACTGTATTAAGTTTTCCCTTAACAACCGTAAAACACACAGACACACACACACTGAACAATAAACAGTGGTACGGAGGGGAGAAGACAAGGGGAGGGGGGTGGCAATGGCAAAAGTATCCCGTATTCTAGCAGTTTGCAAAACTACTGCCCTTACTGAGCAAAGTGCTCAAGAGGTTGGTGGTTAGCCAACTTGTAGAGAAGCTTATAGAGATGCTTGTAGAGAAGACAGATTATCTACACACACAACTGAATTTGCCTTGGCAAATGACTTCCTTCAGAAGCGAAATTGGGGGATGTGATACTGTCGAATCTCTTGGACTTCTCAGTACCTTTTGAGACCATCAGCTACAATATCTTACTGAATTGGCTCTGTGGGTGGGGAGTAAGGGTCACGGGGTTACTGTGGTTCCACTGCTTTCAGAAAGCAGCATGGGGGTGTTCTTCTCTTCCAACTCCATGGCACTTGGAACTACAGGGTCCCACAAAGGTCCCCATGTTGTTTACCAGCTCCCAATATTGTTTAACATCTGTAGGGAACCATTTGCTGAAGCCATCAGGGAATTTGAAGTAGGGTGCCATCAATATGCCGATGACACCCAGCTCTACTTCTTCTTACCATCTTAGTTGGGGTAGGGGTTTGTATCTAGATTAGTGCCAGGCTGCTGTAATGAGCTGGATGCAGGCCAGTAAATGGACACTGAACCCTGATAAAGGAGGAGATGGTGTGTCTTGGTGATTCTTGGATCTCGGAATTGGGTAGATGGCCAGCTCTTGATAGGGGTTGCATTCATCTGCAGAAACAGGTATGTACATATTCTAGGGGTATTCCTTGATTAAACTTAGCATCTGGATTTGGAAATGCAGGATTGCAGTGTCTTAGCTTCTTGTACCCTATAAATTACATGTGAGAGTGCTTGTTAAAAGATTTGTGCAAAAATTGCTTAGTGCTAATGTATCCTCTTACCTGAGGTACAAATGTTGGTATATAAACTATGCTTCAGGCTGCTTCACTTGCTTTTTTCGCATTCACCTAAAATTTGCTTTCTGTTTTGTCCAAACAGAAGAGATTTATTTTATGTGGCATATAAAAGATTAGAAGTGTGGTTATGTAGAGCTCTGGGGTTTTTTAAGCGTATTTTGTAGTCTGTTTTGCATATAATTGTTCTGCTGGAGCACCTATGCAGTCTGTAAAAATGGATCTTAAACATACAGCGTGTGTGGAGCATACAAACCTCATGTTCGTATGTGTGTAATATGAGTGAAATTTTCAGAAATTCTTTTTAGTGGTCATATTTGGAATGGCAGGAAATAACTTGTGTGCACACAGAGGTAGTTATCTTTTCCCCTCTATGTACTTTTAATATGCCGACAAAAAAACTAAGAATTGACTTTCCCCCTCTTGTATCTCCTGCAGAAAAACACTCGGAGATCGTTTGCAGCTCGAAGAGAGAGTTGGTGCACTTAGCGTGCATGACACCACTGTAGGAAGTAAACAAGTTACCTTTAAATTAAAAAAGGTAAGCTTAAAGTCTTAATGGTGTAAGTTAATGCAGTGTTAATTGCAATGCAATGGAAGGGCTAAGTCAGCCTTCTGGTACGACTTGGATTGTTTCAAGGGCTGGGCTGTGTTTGTGTTGTGCAACTTCAGCAGATTTGCATACCTCTACTTGGTTTATATAATTTATTTCATTCCTTCTGGCTGTGGGTAGGAACAGTGAGCTAGGCAAGCTGCTGAATCTCTGTAAGCTGCTGGAGGACTCTCCTAGGAAGCTAGGAATTCTATTCAGTCATTTGTATGGGATGGTGAGGGGGGGGGGGTGTTGTTTGAACCCAGCACAGCTCTAGCATAAACACAAGGCACAAGTTGGGGGCGGAGGAATGTTCCACCCTGCATCAAATATTTTGTTAGTGGTATCCCCAATGACTACACACTGGTGGTGAGAAGGAAATTGGGAACAAATGGAAACATGGGTATCTTTAAACAAAGTGCCTTGCAGTATAATCTTGTACATGTCTGCTCAGTTCAATAAGGCTTACTCCTAAATAAGTGGGCACGGGATTGCACCCTTAATTGAGCTTGTACACTCTCTCTCTCTCTCTCTCTCTCTCTCTCTCTCTCTATATATATATATATATATATAATTAGATTTCCCCCAAAATGAACTTATTTATTTATTTATTTATTTATTTTAAAAATCAGAGCAAACAGGATTAAATATAATTAAATGTGCTTGTACATGAAACTAGAAGATAAAGTTAACAGACAACGCAGCTGTAATAATTCTTGGGTGACTACTTAGTAAATTGTGTTTTTTGGGGATTTGACTAGAATAAAGTAATATTTTCTCCATCTCTCTTGGTATATCAGTACGGTTTGGAAGTGCAGTATTCACATGGGTATTTTCCGCATTGTTTTCAGTCAGAGCAACAGAAAAAGCAGCAGGAAGCAGAGAAACATCATCACCAAGAAAGGCGAAAACTCAGGCGTTCAGCTGGCCATCTCAAAAGTAAAAGAGGAAGAGGGCGGCCCTTCCATTAATGGGACAATTCTTCTTTTCATAGACACAAGTAAAAACTCTTCAAGATACATTTGACAGAGAAGAACTGTCCACGGCACAACTGGGTGGCGAAGAAAGAACAAAACTAGGGAAAGCCGCTAATTTGGAATGGAGAAACTGCTGATTGTAGAACCTTGTGTTTGTTTCAGATACAACCATTCCTGTGCTGAGTAGACTCCACCTTTTAAAAAAATAAATTTTAATAATAATGTGCTGTTTCAAAAGACGCCAGCTTTCAAGGACTGAAAAATTTAACAAGATGATGAGAGGGGTAGGAATGGGAATTATATGACAAGAAATTCCGAAGTCTATAACAAAGATAATTAATTATTGTCAGCTTGGATAGCGCAGTTCATGAGAGCGTGGTGCTGATAACGCCAAGGTTGCAGGTTCGATCCCTGTATGGGACAGCTGCATATTTCTGCATTGCAGGGTTGTTGGACTAGATGAATCCTCAGGGTCCCCCTACAACTCTACAATTCTATGATTCTATGAAGAGAACTCAAATTCTCAAACTATGATCATGTGACTCCTCCTTAAATCCCTGCAATGGCTTCCTAGCTACTCCTGGATCCTGTACCAAGCATCTTGTCCTCAAAATCCTCCACGATGTCGCAGTGCTTTCCCTCTGTTATGTTTCTTCCTGTCACGTACACTCTCATCCACTTCACCCTGTTGTATTTTGTCTTTGAAAAGTGCTGTGCATATAGAATGGCACCGTATTAAAAAATAAATTATTACTATAATTAGCTGACATTAGCCCCAACCGTCTTAGCCAAGAGTCAGAGGTGTTGGGAGTTGCAGTCCCACCAACAGCTGGGAAAGCCATCAGCTCTCCATTCCTAGTGAAGGATAACAAGCGATCCATGTGTATGTTAGACCCAGAGTCAGCAAACAGGAGGACTTCTTATAAAAAAAGAAAAAAAAGACAATTCAGCAGGTCAGGAATGGTTTCCTGCAATCTAATGATGTGCCACCATCACCAAAGTATATCCTGCAAAAAGTCTGAATGAAAACAAGGTCTTTTAAGAAGTACGCTAAAATAATCAAACGTGCTATAGCAATCTGCATCACGGTAAGTTTTCAGGGCAGTCCTTGGCACTGAACCAGTTTCCTGCCCCACACATAGGAGAGAGTCCCACTTCACACATGAAGTCGCCTATGGCATCTTGAGCCAAAAGGTGTTCTTTATTAAAAGTGCAAGGTATTATGAAATAGCTCCCTTAAAAATAATGCATCGGTGTGGATTGTTGCTGATCAAGAAATGGGTGCTTTTCTTCCATTTCGCTGCTTTCCCCCTTTAGCTGAGACATTTATGAGAATTATTTATTGGAATTTATTAGCAACACTTAGTACCAGAATGCTTTCAGAAGGCTTTCCTGCCCCTGGGCAAGAGGTTTCAAACTAAAAATCGGAACACAGAACACGTCACTTCAAAAATGTGTGTTCACTCTTCTGTGTGTACATTACTTCTGTTATAAAAGAAGTAACGTCACTGGTTACATCTACAGAGCGATAATTTTTTTGTTCATAAACCATTGAAATGAGAACTTGTGGTTTTGTTTTCGCCACTTGAAATCATTTGCTTTTTGTGTGTGTCCTACATTTATGGTAATAATATAAAGGGTACAGTAACTATCTTAGCTACAGCTAACGCTAAATTCCCTATTAACTGCAATCGGAAACTTTTAATCAAATCTTTGCAAATAGAAAACCAGAGTTAACATTATTTAGAGTGTAACTGTCTGACAGTAATCAGAAACCAGCAGGGAGAGCACAGCCGGCCCAGAACATTCAGATCACTGGCCTGAATCTGGCCATTCTCAAATCAAAAGAAATTCAAAGGTAGCCTTAAGTTGTAATTCAATGGTTTTGTGCTGGTCAGTAAGTTCAATTTTATCACCTTTGGGTTGAATTGTGCCAGTGGGTTTTTATCCCTCTGCTAGTGGGTGACTCAAATCACATCTTAATTGTTATGGTGAATAAGCAGCGCCAAGCAAAAAAAAAAAAAAAAAAAAATAAGCACATAAAACAAATTCAAATGTGTACAAGAGTAAAAATCGAATAAAATATGGTAAATAAAAAAGACATGGAGTGAAATAAAATGAGCACCGACAACTTAAAAATCTAGTTGTGTCACAAACTCCAAAGAGGAAAACTAAAGTGTCTACGATCAGTTCTCATTGGGCTTTACTTGATGACCAGAGTTAATTACAGTGGTGCCTCGCTAGACGAATTTAATTCGTTCCACGGGTCTTTTCTTATAATGAAAAAATTCGTCTAGCGAATCCCATAGGAATGCATTGATTTTTTTTATTTTTTGCCCATAGGAACGCATTAATTGAATTTCAATGCATTCCTATGGGAAACCGCGATTCGCTAGACGAATTTTTTGTAAAACGCATTCGTCTAGCGAGGCAACCTCCGCTCAAAAAATCCTTTCGTTAAGCGGAAATTTCGTTAAGCAGGGCATTCGTTAAGCGAGGCACCACTGTAACTTAGCAACCTAGGATATTTGTGATATCAGTTACTGGCCTTGTGAATAGTCATAATGCTTATTTCTGCATGCGTTAAAAGTTTTAACATAGTTGTCATAGATTGTATTATTTTTTGTTTCCTTTTCTCCTGACCTCACTGCTTCCATTTCCTTCCCGCTCTATAAGTGTGTGTGTGAGATGCACCTGTCTACTGAAATTTTGGTGCGGCTTTCTCCTAACAGGTGCAAATGCATACACAGGTAGTTCTGTTTGTTTTTCCTTTTGTTTTTGTGCCAGCCCTACCACACACCATGATGAGAAACTGCACATGGAAGGGTCCACCTTCATATATCGGGGCTACACTATTTGTGGCCCACTAAGATGAGCTAAACAAAGCAGCCTAGCTGTCATTCAGGACTCAAGGACATTTTTGAGTCAAAGGCCACATTCCCTTTTGACACCCTTCCAGAGCCCACTTGCCAGTCATGGGCAGGTCCAAGGCAAAAATGGGCAGAACAACGGATGTGAATTTTGCATTCTCACAAACCCCTCTATCCTGCCTCCAGAGTAAGCAAAATTAATTATTGAAGGTCAAGGACACATTACAGTCAGCCAAAAAACACACACATGAGGTTGGTGTAATGCAGGACTGGGGAGGGTTGTGGCCTGGGGAGAGGGGGCATTGTGGGGAGACTCCTGAGGGCCAGAAAAATGCACTTGGAGGACTGCATTTGGCCCCCTGGCCTGAGTTGCTTTATCTCTGCTGTAAATACTGTGGCCTGCCAGGTTCCTGACAGCCCCTCTGCGTTTGCAGCCCCAGGCCGGGCTCAAGACACCTCACAGCCTGAGGCAAAAAGGCAAATGGTGACACTCTTCTCCACACTTCCCCAAGTTATGGTGAATAGTACACAAGGCTGGTCAAGTTATTTTGTCATCTGAGGTAGAAAATCCCAGAAGCCGCACTCTGAGTGAAAGTGAAAGTAATACCGAATTAAATAATGACCAATTGGATGTCTTAATTCTGCCTGACTGTTGGGCTTGTACAATGTGGAAGGGATATTAAAATGGCTGTCTGGTAGTTGTACCCAGTGTGTCAACCCAAACTCTTTAATGGTTTCCCTTCAGGTTCTGAGATCTCCCTTTGTACATCCTCTTTTGAGACTTTAATCTCGCTGAATAGGTTTGTATCAATGAATATAGCTTTTCTTCTTGGCTGCCATGGGCTATGCATCTGTGACTAACAGATTGATGTGGCTATGATTATATGCTTATGTGGGAAGAACTAATGGCTTCAAGCCCCCTTTTATATGATGTGGGAGCAATGTGATGTGGGAGATGAATTGGTAATGACTGGCGTTAAAACTATTTCCAGTTCCAGTTTGTAATGCTTCTGGGTGATGCTGTAAATAACCCCAAGACTCTGGGGTAGTGTTCCTTTTATAAATGAATTTGTTTCCACCAGAGCATTAACCAACACTTGTGTCAAATCAGTGGTCATGATGCAGCTTTGCGGTTCTTGTGCATGTTGATGGGCAATTAGAGCTTTGTGCTTAAGATACTTCCCCTAAAATTATAACCCTCACGTTCTGCGTTTAACATCTTCATTCAAGTTGCTGCTTAAACTTCTCCTTCCATGTTTCGCTTCTCTTTATCCCTCCTTCTAATGGTTTCCTCAGTGTGGATTATCACCCGTTATCTGCTTTAATTCCAAGTCATGATTAATTGGTCACAGTCATTCCGTAACCCAGAAAAGCACAGGGCTGGTTGACCGTGTGATGTTACAAGCACCCACGTGAGGCAGCTGTCCAGTGGAGCACCCGGCACCAGCTTGCCCCACTTAAGAAGCTACTTTGTCACCTTGCACCATGATCTCTCCTTAGTGTTATGACTCTTGTAAGCTGCTTAGTGTGGAAGGAGCCAAGCTCTTTTGTAGAAAGAGAGAGCTGCATCTTCCTTGAGGTTGCTGTAAACCTTGGCCTTGTTCCAGGTCAAATTAGGCCCTGGGACCCCTTTGCAAATGGGAGCAGAATGGGTCTCCTGTGGGTCACTGCAGGAAGGGAAGGGGGGTAGGTGCCTCCTTTATAAGGCCCCCCACCTTTGGAGCTCAGTGCCACTCTGTTTTCATTTTTTCAGATCTATCCACAGATTTCACATACCGGTATAATTCCAATACATAGTGATGTCCCATCCCATTTTCTGTGGGTGTTTTTTTTAATCCCTTTGCTGCACCCTATCTTCCCTCTTTTATATCACAATCACAATACAATAATTTCTACCGTAATTCTCTTTCTGTTGCTCATATTTCAAATCCTGCTTGCATATTCATAATATTATATTTGAATAGTCCGAAAAAGGCTTCCATTCTTCAATAAAACAGTCTCTTATTTTGTCCCATGTAAATAGGAATGAAATCTCATTCATTTCTATTTTCCATGCCCATCTGAGCTGCTATCTGCTCCTTTAAAAAAAATTAGGTAACAGACACTGCCTAGAAATGAATATCAAAGGCCGAAAGATATAAGCCATCAGAGCAGGGGTAGTCAATGTAATGCCTTCTAGATGCTGCTAGACTCCAGTTTCCATCATTCCTGACCATTGGCCATGTTGGCTGGGGCTGATGGGAGCTGGAGTCCAACAACAGCCAGAGGGCACCATGTTAGCTGTCCCTAAACAGAACAGTAATGTCTAGCAACAGTATTAAGTTATCTGTTTAGCCAACAGATTTATTACGGTACCTTTGAAATGTTACTGATTTGTTGAATGTTGAGTGTACCTCTGAAGCAGTAAAGTTAATAGAACTAAGGTGCTTTACTAATTGATAAGCTTAGAGTGGCTCAAGTGAAGGATCAGGTACAGGATTGCTCCATCATCCCTCCTGTACGTTCCTTGTGGCATTCCCCTCACTGTTAAACACCTCTTGCTGGAGTGGCCGGACTGTATCCAACTAAGTTTCACTCAGACTGAACCAATTGCAATTACAGTGGTACCTTGGTTTAAGTATACAATTGGTTCCAGAAGTCTGTACTTAACCTGAAGCATACTTAACCTGAAGCACGCTTTCCCATTGAAAGTAATGGAAAGTGGATTAATCCGTTCCAGACGGTCCGCGGAGTACTTAAACTGAAGCGTACTTAACCTGAAGCGAACTTTCCCATTGAAAGTAATGGAAAGTGGATTAATCCGTTCCAGATGGGTCCACGGAGTACTTAAACTGAAAGTACTCAAACCGAAGCGTACTTAAACCGAGGTATGACTGTAATCAGCATGATTAACAAAATCCATTAACTTCATTGGGTCTACTTTTAGTAAAATTTAGTTGGCTACGACCCTCCATGTTTTTTTAGTGTGTTGTGGGCTGTTGTAATGCATCCAGTATCCCAAACTTAGCTTACTTTTTGAGTGACAGTGTACATCTCCCAAGTTTTCTTCATGTTCCTGAGCTATCTTGGGTGGCTGGCTTGCTGTCTTCTCCAAGACTGTCTGGATTCACCTATCTTTCCCCTTTGTGCGGTATCTTTGTGTGGTATCTTTTTTCCAGCAAAAGACCCTAGTTTCCATTTTTTTTATATAATAATTTTTATTAATTTTATAAAAAGAACACATACAAAGCATACAACATAAACTCTGTCCCTTCATTTTCCCTCCACCCACAGGCCCCCTTCTGCCACCAGTGAGACCCATGCTACTAAAAACAGAACCCTAGTTTCCATCCCTGCCACCTCCAGGCACAGCTGAGAAAGACCCCCTGACTTGAAAGCCCTGTGAGTCACTTCAAAATCAGTTTGGGCAATGGATGGACCAATGGTCCTACTCAGTACTAGCCTGTTCCTGTGGCTGTCATGTGTAGCTGCTTCCTCTTCTGCTTCTCAGAAGCTATATAATGCAGCTGACTGCTTTCCCATGGCAAGTAGTAGGTCCGTTGCCTTCAGGTCCTGCTGTGCAATGCAAACTCTTTAAATTTGTTTTGAGATGGTTGTCTTTGGTATTTACTGCCTGTTAGTTCTGGGTGTATTTTGAGCTTATGAAGATCTGAAGCAGCCCTGAGCCCCAGCTGCTTCCTTCCTCGTGGTATGTTATCATGGTTAGACCCCTATCACAGTCCCTTGAGCAGGCATCTATGAAACAATCCTGGGGGGAAATAATAATTTCCCTTGCTTCCAGGCAATGCTGTGTTAATGTATTGGTATGTGGAACGAGCCTTACTCTGCCAAAATCTCCCTGCTTATGTGACTGCCTTGGTGTCCTAAAAGAGACTTTAAAAATATGTAACAGTGAAATTGGAAATGTGCCCCATAAATTTTGTTGCCTGGGATGAAGGAGAAGAGGACACCCAAAGCGCCCATCCCACCTAAGGAAGGCAGCGTGACTGGCATTCCAGTCTTACTTGCAAGATTAGAGAAAGGACAGTGTCTTTCACTGCATCTGAGGAGTGCAGGATAGGACACCTCCTGGCACACACAACCATGCCCTTTCAGTGCTTCACTGTTGCTTGCACACCTCTCTGCCTGACACCTGCTCACCCCCCACACAGACAAATGCTGCAATATAGCAGCAGAAATGCTATCATCCTCACATAATCAGAGCGGCACCTATCCAAACAGAGTACCAGCTGGAATACATGTACTGGGCAAGCTCCTTGCCTGCTCGCTTGGGCTGTACAGTGGTACCTCTACTTACGAATTTAATGCGTTCGTAAGTCGAAAAAAATTGTAAGGCGAATCCCATAGGAATGCATTGGGAGAAAAAAAATGTAAGTCAAAGCAACCCTATCTAAAAATTCGTAAGTCGAAAAAATCCTATCTAAACCACATCCAAGATGGCGGATGGAGCTCCGTTTGTAAGTAGAAACATTCGTAAGTAGAGTTATTCATAAGTAGAGGTACCACTGTATATGTACAACAGTTTAAAGTGGATCCGATGGTTCCCGTGTGTGTGTTTTTTTTCACGCCGTCCACACAACATTGTCCTCATCCAATTACCAGCCGGTAGTTCTCCCCACATTTATTTGAATTTCCTCAATCTGCAGATAAGGCGGTAAGGGGGAGAAATTCCAATTAAAACCACATGGTACCCAAACTCTGTGGACATAGCGGAACAGCAACCCCAAGCTTCTTGCCTTCATATTTACAAAACAAATTGATGGAGCTCCATTCAGAATTAAGTAGAGAGATGAAAATAAAGATGGGACTGGGGAAAATGTTTTCATTTTTCTTTTTACGTAACATGATCTTAGTTCCCCATTCCCTGTAAGAAAGGTAAGAACTAGATGAGAGCAAAACAGTGGCAGTTTGGAGGCACCAGAAGACTGCAATCCTATACACATTTACCTTTACCTTTAATTCTTATTGAACTTAGCAGGATGCACAGGACTGTGCTGCAAATAACCATGGGCCAATAATCATTATGTATATTTTAGGCTTTGTTCCAGCTTTTAACAGGCTTAACTGAAGTGCTGCAGGTACAGCAGACAAGATCCTGTCCCAAGTTAAGCTTTTTCAGCACCATTAATTTCAATGGAAGTGTTAAGCACATGTGTAGCTTTCTCCTACTGAAAGCAGTGTGATATAAATGTGCTTAGCTTTGGCTAAAAAATCATTTCTGGCATTTCACGTGCAACATTTCATCTGTTTGATGCGTCCATTTGTGGCCTAGCTTTCACAGAGAGGTGTCTGGGTTGTACCAATTCAGACTGCCTGCGGAGGCTCACTGGACTGTCCTTCATGCAACATTTTGCTGCACATAATAAACTAGACATTCGGGAGGAAAGTTCCAGTGTGTAACCTCCTCTCAGACGTACCATTTTTCTATGCAGGGTGCATGTGGTTGTGTATCTCTGATCTAGGCCACACCTTCAGTCTGAAGTGGCACAGCCCTGATACAGGCTTACTTCCTCAGCAAAAACTAGGTCAGCTCTTACTGATGTAAAAAAGGGGCTAGCTTTCTGGTCCAGGTAAATACTTGTTTCCTTTAATATAATGCCAAAAGTTTAATAGAGTGGGGAATTCAAGGAGACACATCTGCAGGATATACAAATCAGGGAAGAAACTTAAAATTTGGCAATCCTATCGGAAAGGGATGATGACGGTGTGATTGTGTGAGTGCGTGTGTATTTTAAAAAATTAGGTAAAGGGAGCTGTTTATCAGTTCAGCTGGGATCACGCTTCCTTTCTCAAGATGTTTCCACATACCAAGTGTCCAGGGAAGATAACTGCATTCCGTATTGGAGGACGGGGATTTCCAACAAGAGGACATATGTTTCCTAAAACCATTGCTAGCATTTATTCATCTGAAACCGAATCAGCATACCTGCCTGTGGCGGTGTGAAAATAAAGCGGGTTATTATTGCTTTGTGTTCATTAAGTTACTGCCAGCTGCTTTGTGAATGCTCACCTTTACAAGTAGGATATAAATATGCAAATAAACAAAAGAGGAGCAACAACCGGGATCCCCTGAAAATCTCTGATTCCCAGATCCTCACTAGTATGTTTTGTCTGGAGGGGCATGTCAGGGAATGTGGGAGCTTGGGAGTCTGTAGATTCAAAGCTGCTGCTGCTGCTGCTGCTACTACTACTACTACTAATTTTATTATTCATACCCCGCCCATCTGGCTGCATTTTCCCAGCCACTCTGGGTGGCTTACAGCATATATAAAAACATAATAAAATGACAAACATTAAAAACCTCCTGATACAGGGCCGCCTTCAGATGTCTTCTAAAAGTTGTGTGGTTCTTTATCTCCTTGACATCTGAAGGGAGGGTGTTCCACAGGGCGGGTTCCACCACCGAGAAGGCCCTCTTTCTGGTTCCCTGTAACTTTGCTTTTTGCAGTGAGGGAACCAGCAGAAGACCCACAGAGGAGGACCTCAACTACCTCCACCCCCAAATTGCCCCATTCTGACCCACACCAGGAATGGAATACTGCTGTCTACACCAAAGGAGCTTTCTGCAGCTGTATCAGTGGATCTCTAATGTCATCAGGTCCATCTCATGGCAGATCAGGTCTTTCTCTACTTATGCTGCATCCTATGATCTCTCGGCTGAATCCAAAATATACATGGTCACTTATAACCTATTTATATGTAGTGGATTTGGGTGACATATAGCTCATGGGCGGTGAATGCACTCGGATTATATTTTGGGTATGTGCTCGCATCGTATATTTTGCTTGTGTGTGTTCTATGTATTTTTGCAATTTGTATTTTTAAAATCTGTGGCCACACTTCATGAACCTGAGTTAATGACCTTAAGGGGACTATCCTGGGATTGCATGGTGTTTTGTTTGTTTTTTTACTTTCTCCTACAATCTCGTTTTTCTAACGAGAGCTCGTCTCATCCTTGACTTTTGTTTTTTCAAAGATTTACTGACCCATTCAAGAAAAAAAACACACACAAAACCTATTATCTCACTGCACTTTTAAACATAGCAAGGGTTCATTTCCAGCTGGTGAATGAACTGTAGCTTCCTGCCAAAATCCTGTGGTTTTTTTTTTAATACCACAAACATTCCAGCTTGGGAGTGGGGGTATTGGCCCACTTTTATTGCACTATAGTG
This sequence comes from Zootoca vivipara, assembly GCF_965207765.1. Taxonomy (NCBI): domain Eukaryota; kingdom Metazoa; phylum Chordata; class Lepidosauria; order Squamata; family Lacertidae; genus Zootoca; species Zootoca vivipara. The sequence goes on along the minus strand of NC_142586.1, from coordinate 27,239,064 downwards.
CAGGAGTGACCTTTCAGAAAGCAATAATGTAGTAACACTGGGGAAGCATCACAGAACAACTAATGAAGTAGATAGATGTGTTGGCAGTCCAGCACAAATCCACCATTAGCACACAATTACTGTATCATTACCTGACAAGTTCCAGAATCCACCCGCAATGAAGCACCAGTCTGGAGGGATCTTAGCATTTTAAAACTTTTTTCTGTGCAAGATAGCAGAAATGAAGGCTGAGAAGATAATTATAAAGAAAACAGTCAATAGTATCAAGAGGAAGAGGAATAAAGAGGAGAAGGAAGAGGGGTTTGACTTTCTTTGTGTGATAGATAATTTAGTAAGGGCAATATTATTAGACTGAAGAGAATAAAATCCAGATCGGAGAGAAGAAGAGCAATTTTAAAAGAAATTTTAAAACTTTGTAATATATTTTTATTGCAGTTTTTTATTGCTGTAAATCACTTTGAAATATTTTCATGACACAGCGGTGTATAAATATTTTTAACAATCAATTAGAAAGTAGTAAGATATCCAAGGCAACAGGAATAAAACACATGCAAGGGGGGAAATTAAGGAAAATAAATGCAGTGATAACTGGGTAGATAAAGAGAGAGTTTTAGGCTTAAAGATGGAAGTAAATTCACCTGGAAACTGAGAGACCAATGAGTTAAAGAAACTAAAACCAAATAAATGATAGAAGACAAAGGGGAAGATAGAATGGGATCAAGCGAACAAGTTAAGGAAATTGCAGAAAGAAGAGGGGAAGCTTTTGTGGACAATAATGATGATCCCTCTCTGTTTCATCTGTATATGATGAATAGCTCCCAGTATATGGAAGGAATAGCTGCCACCCCCACCCCCCAATGTGTCCTTCATTTTAAAATGAAATTGAAAATCTAAAGCTTCCTCATGTTCAGTAAATTAAGAAAGCCCCTCCACGTGTCATGAGTTTGCCCCCCGTATTTTTTACCACTCTCATGGTCTTGGTGTTAGTTGGCTGTTTGACATGTGCATACTTAAAAATAAAAGATAATTTACAAATGATTAATACTTAGTTTGGCCTTTCAAGAAAAGTGGCAATTGGTTTATTGCGGAGGCATTTGGCGTACAGTGTTTTGTTTAGAACCGGCTGGGCGTCAGAGACTGATTGGCTCTGAACCTTTAGCTGGACATTGCTGTAGATTCATGGGTCTGCAAGTTTTGTCACCAAAGGGTATGTTGGAAATTGAACTGTTGGTCTAACGGGAACACATTAATTTTGCACTCTGACTTGCTTTGTAGACAAGTCCCATGCAGCTCGGTACACTATATGGATGTTAATTCTTTAGCCAAATCACTTCCTTATGCAAGGACTTGAAGAGCCAATCAAATGTCAGGCGTGAGCTTCAGCCTACTGTACTTCGTGGCCAGTTTCCTGCAAGTGGCTTGATCAGCTGCTTTGTATTGTTTCGGTTATTCTTTTATATTAAACACTGTTATGCTTTGGGACAAAGATACAGTGGCGCCTCTTGTCTGACTGCCTTTATGCTACTAAAAACAGAACTACTTTGGGCCTACCCTAAAATTCTGCTCCCGTAGAGGTCTTTTGAAAAATATAGAGAATTTGCTGTCTACTTCTGGTTAATGCTTGATTTACGCTGTTGTTACTGCACCCCATAAAAAGAGCTTTCTCTATCACAACATTTCTAGGTACATAAACAATCATGACTCACTTGTTTGAAAGTTCCTTGTGCTTGAGATCCAAAATACCCTTTAGCCCCTTTCGCTTTGATCTCATGCCTGAAAAAAAGCACCCTTTTCCTTGAAACGGGTGAAAGTTATTTCAGTTCTAATAATGCATCAAAGCTAATACATGTACAGTGTACAGAGTTGAGCCAAACCTCAGGATCTCTTTCTCCTTTTCAGTTTTAATTTACTGTTTTCTTTTCGGTGAACTTGGTGAGAGCCTTTTTATGCCTTTTGATGCTCATGAAAGCAAGAGATTAGGATTTCTTTACAGAAGCAATCTGCAGCCATGGAAGCTTCTTTGCATTGGTCTGCTGGTGCTCGTCAGCCACTTCTTGGAGAACCTTTGGATCTCTCCTAAGTACTGATTTCGGAATGTTTCATGGGAAGCTTTTAGAGAGCTCCTTTAGTGTGGGGATGAATTGAATATGTCAGCTTTGGTTCATTTTTCCAGTCTCAGGTTCAGTCCTCCACATTTCCACATCAGTTTGCATTTTTTTAACAACGTCCTCATGAAAATTCACCAGCATTTTAGTACAAATCTCTCCTAATATAAACAGTTTTAAAATTCAAGTCAATACAAACCAGGGCTAGATCAGGATGAACAGGGGCTCAACCCTGCTTGAAAGTTGTTCCCATTGATTCTGAAACACTTCTGTCTAATCCAGATGCGGTGCTGCTGATTGTGTTTGTTCAAAGGTTTTGTAAAGGCACTATGCACTTGCTCACGTGCACTGTATTATATTGTGTCCAGATGTGTGTCTTAAACTTGCATTATATAACCTTAACATGGCATGCTCACTTCATTGTGCAGATTTAAAGGCAGAATTCATTTTGTAGGCTAAGTTTAAACCATGTCCTGGTATTATGCCATCATGGTGACCAGAAAAACTAGAATAACAACAGCAATAATGAAAGTTGTCTACCTAGACACTTTAAATTTCTTTTATCAGATCTGCATGTCACTTTTCAGTGGAGGATTGCTGTGTTGAGAACACTATAAATCAGCAACTTAGTTATTTTATGAAGAGGTTCTCTCTACTCCAGATATGACTTCTACATCACTTAGGAAAACCTTAGGGCCCCTCCACATTCATTGCACATTCAGGATTATTTGTGCTCGTGATGGTATTGCGATGGTAACACATGATCCTACTGTCAATACTGTTTGAGCCTGCAAAACTTTTTGGGCTAGACATGCTGCTTTGTTTCCATTAAGTGCATTCCCCATAGCTTCCAGAATATTTTTTACCACAAATGTTCCTGGGGATTGTTGCACTGTAGAGTGCTTGTTCAGATGGCAATAATATTGAGGAAGCACCACCGAATTAATAAATCAGAATGATGTATGCACTGTCTAGTATAAATCCACTATTATTACACTATTATTGCATCAGTGACATGCTGGACAACACACTGGCAAAACAAACAAACAAACCCTGCAGTCTGGATGGATTCTTAAAGAACCTAGAAATAGTGCTCATAAATATATCACTGACCCAGGGATTGTATTCATATTAAATGGAGAAAACTCCCTCACTGCGAGATGCGAGGTTACAGGGATACAGGGTTACAGGGAGAGGGCCTTCTCGGTGATGGCACCAGCCCTGTGGAACACCTTCCCATCACATGTCGAGGAAATAAACAACTACCTGACTTTTAGAAGACATCTGAAGGCAACCCTGTTTAGGGATGTTTTTAATGTTTGATGTTTTATTCTGTTTTTAATCTGTTGCGAGCTGCCCATAGTGGCTGGGGAAACCCAGCCTGATGGGCGGGGTATAAATAATAAATGATGATGATGAAAACACACACACACACATAGCAAATTTCAAGAGCAATATTGTGTTTCTAAATATTGTTCGCTTGGGTTTTATAAATTAATGCTCTTTGGGGTGCTCTCCTGGGGTTTGTTATGCCTGTTCAGAAAGAGGTTCTCTGAAGCAAAGAGATACTTAATGATGTGAGTAACTCTTAAAGCCAAGCTGTGCTCCAACTGCTGACCCTGCCTTGTATTTTCTGAGGGTTAGTAACGCAACAAATGACCCTGATCTCTCCAAGCTGGCTCCTGATCTAATCTATGTGTGTGTGTGCAAATAGATTTCTTGTAAGTGGCACAGCAGACGTATAGCGCCGGAGCTGCGCTTTCTGTGGAAGCAGGCTAGATTTGGTGGGTGATGCTATAGAGCCAGCTCAAGATAAGGGCATATTTTCTCAGGATCCAGCCGAAAGACTCAACAAACTCACATAACGCATCTTGTAGGAGTGGAAAGCCATCAAATCTGATTGTTTTCTGTCTCAGTATCTCTCAAAGGCAGATCTTACGTTCCACATTTGCTGCTTTCTTATTGGCAGCCAACTTAATGCAGCGGTCCAGTGTTTTTCAGGAAATCTTTCTATACGACTGATTAGGCTGAAAGCTCATCTTCCTTCAGTCATGAATACTGCACTGCCACATGCTATACTGCTGCCCATTCACATTTACAAATGGCTCCTCTTTCACTTTCTCCTCCACGTTGACGCTGGTCAGATATTTGCCTAAGCAACACAAGAAATCCCAGGTGTGAAAGTCCTCGTGAATAAAAAGCACTTCCATCACATGACGTGTGTGGTAATTGTACACATGCTGATTTTGCTGCAATGCACATGTGTCAATATGGCGGTGCCTTAGTGCTCATCACACCTCTTTCTCATCTGTAATAGGCTTGGAAGGACCAGCAACCACAGATCTGTGAAGCTGAGCAATGGCCCTACACACTTTCTGTCTGCGTCTCGATGACATTATACAGTATTCACCCTGTACTCTTACTGTTATCTCTGTCACTCGCTAGTTTATGTATGTGTGAGAGAGATTAAGGCAGGCATGTATAAGCAGGAAAGGGAAAAGGCATGGGCTGTGAAAAAAGATGCCTTGCTCGTCCTTGTAACAGGTTTTCCTGTTTTGTACTGACTGAAATAGACATTTCTGGAAAATGGAGGGGTGGTGTGGCCAGCGGTGGAGCATATGCCTGCGCTGCCCAGGAGAGGCACGCTCCCGAGGGGAGTGTGGCACAGAGGGTGCCCTCCCAGGTACGGAATAGCTGCTTGGGTGCTCGGAGCAGCGTGCACGCCCTGTAACCAAGGGCGGAGTGAGCCGCTTATGCGGGCGGGGCAAGCCGCCTATGGTATACATTCGGCGCACAACCCACTCGTTATTTCCAAGCCTCCCCCCAAACTGTCAAAACGAAGGGGGAAGGGGGGAATGCTGCCGGCAAAGCGGCGCAGCTCCCCCTGTACCTCGACGGCTCGGGGTAGGCTTGGGAGTAGTGGGCAGGTGGCACACTGAATGTCACCCCCCTCAGTGAGGGCACTCAGGGTGGTTCACCCTCTTCCTACACCCCTGGGTGTAGCAGGGCAGACACTAACTTCACAGGGCCTGATTTTGTTTGTGGGGTGCTAGTCACTGACTCTCAAAACTCACTGGTGGTTTTGCCATTCAGGATTCCCTTGTTTAAAGACAGGAACAGGTACCACACAAGGGAGTCAGGAAAAACAAACAGGATCTCTAATAACAATGGTTTGGGGAAGCACATTTCTTTCTCTTTTAAACGAATCAGGTTGCATCACCAATTAACTTTGGTGATGGCTGATTTATTATATGCATGCAAAGCAGCAAGCATGCAAAGCAGCAAGCAGCAAGAGTGATGGCTGATTTATTATATGCATGCAAAGCAGCAAGCTGTAAAATATTTAAACATTAACATGGGTGAATCAGAACAGTTTCCTAATGGCTTGCTCTCTAGGTTAGGCAACAAACTGAATACAGAATATACTGACTGTTTAATAAGAAGGTGATTACTTATTTCAGGAAGGTTCTGTAGCTGCAAGGGCCATAAATATAAAGAAGATAAAAATCATGATCTGTGCTACTATTCCATAGTATCATATGAGTCTGCTTTCGGTACCAACCATGGGAAGAGGGACCTTCCTAGACAGTAGGCATGATGCTGCCAAGTTATACATTTTTAAAGCCCAATTAAATTTGGTGGAAGAGTTAAGTACAGTGGTTCCTCACTAGACGAATTTAATTTGTCCCGCAAGTCGCTTTGTATAGCAAAAAATTCGTTTTGCGAAGCGGCTCCCATAGGAACGCATTGAAGTGCAGTTTCCCATAGGGTGCCTCGCAAGACGGGGGGGGGACGTCTTGCGAGGCACCCTATGGGACGAAAAAAATTGTCTTGCAAAGCGCGCCATAGGAAACTTCGTCTTGCGAGTCTCCATTGAAATCGCAAAAGGCTTTCGTTTTGCAAGTTTTTCGTCTTGTGAGGCATTCGTCTCGCGAGGTACCACTGTATCTGTTTAAATTCCTCCCATATAAAACCATGGGATTTAAAAGCACCTACCATTGGCTGAATCATACTCTGTATTTTTTTTTTAATGCAATGGCTACCTAATTGTTACTGACATATTGTGTAGGATCCAGACTATCTTTCTGTAGGATAACATTTCTGCTTGAAGGGGATGGGGAGGAGAATTACATTTCCCCATAATTCCAGCTGCAGAGGAGAGGGGAGTTTGTTGTTGTTTAGTTGTTTAGTCGTGTCCGACTCTTCGTGACCCCATGGACCAGAGCACGCCAGGCACTCCTGTCTTCCACTGCCTCCCACATTTTGGTCAGACTCATGTTCGTAGCTTCGAGAACACTGTCCAACTATCTCGTCCTCTGTCGTCCCCTTCTCCTTGTGCCCTCCATCTTTCCCAACATCAGGGTCTTTTCCCGGGAGTCTTCTCTTCTCATGAGGTGCCAAAGTATTGGAGCCTCAGCTTCAGGATCTGTCCTTCCAGTGAGCACTCAGGGCTGATTTCCTTCAGAATGGATAGGTTTGATCTTCTTGCAGTCCATGGGACTCTCAAGAGTCTCCTCCAGCACCATAGGGGAGGGGAGATTACATGTACCCAAATACTGTGGTGCCTTGGTTGTTGAACTTAATCCATTCTGGGAGTCCATTCGACTCCCGGAACGGTTCGGCAACCAAGCTGCAGCTTACGATTGGCTGCAGGAGCTTCCTGCACTCAATCTGAAGCCGTGTAAGCCGTGTTGGATGTCTGGCTTCCAAAGAATGTCAAAAAACCAGAACACTTACTTCCGGGTTTTTGGCCTTCGGGAACCAAAACGTACTAGGACCAAGGCATTCAAGAACCAAGGTATGCTGTATTAATGGGATTTGGTGATTCAGCCAATTGTCAGCACATGGAACTCTTAGGTTTCATTGTAGTTGCGTATCATTGCGTATCATTGCAACAGAAGTGGGTGCTTACCGTATCCATACTATTCAGTCTAAAGACTTTTAGCTAGGGACTATTCAGAGCTCACCTGGAGAGCTGGTGAATTTCCAGCATCCATCCTGACAAGCGTCAGTGAAACCAATCGTATGTAAACACTTAAACAATGTTAAGGACTTAAGTAAAGTTAACTTCCTATGGACTGTGCCCATTGCTTGAGTGTGTCCGTACAACAGAGGATGGGTTTTTCCTCTCATTTTGCATTTGATTCCAAAATAATGCCTGATCTTGAATGTAGTAACACTGTGACACTGATAGTCCACTTTTTTCTTTTTCTTTTTCTTTTTGGTATTTTCTATTTTCATCATATTTTAGAACTCTGGATTTTGGAAGGCTCTTTCTTTCTTTCTTTCTTTCTTTCTTTCTTTCTTTCTTTCTTTCTTTCTTTCTTTCTTTCTTTCTTGGGAAGCTTTTGATCCCCCTTTTCTAATACAAATTACAGTACATCAAAGAGGTGCCTACAGTACACAGAAACCATCTTTTGTGATCCAAACTGTGAAGTTGTCCGCCAGAAAGACTGGCAAGCAAGCAGGGAGTGACAGCTTTTTTTGTTCTGTTAAATTCTGTTGTTACAATGATATTCCTGCCCAAGCCTCTCCCCGCCCCCCGCCCCCCCCCCCCGGTTTCTAGCTTTTATCTACCTTTGAATATGTTCTGTGTGATCATTAATCAAAGATCAAACCTATCTATTCTGAAGGAAATCAGCCCCGAGTGCTCCCTGGAAGGACAGATCCTGAAGCTGAGGCTCCAATACTTTGGCCACCTCATGAGAAGAGAAGACTCCCTGGAAAAGACTCTGATGTTGGGAAAGATGGAGGGCCCTAGGAGAAGGGGACGACAGAGGATGAGATGGTTGGACAGTGTTCTCAAAGCTACCGTACAAACATGAGTTTGACCAAACTGCGGGAGGCAGTGGAAGACAGGAATGCCTGCTGTGCTCTGGCCCATGGGGTCACGAAGAGTCGGACACGACTAAATGACTAAACAACAACAAGATTGCAACAGGAAAGCTGAGATAAGAAACACACACCTATACAGGAGCCAGCATATGGCATCACAGCTGAAACCCAGTTGCATGAGGAATTGCAGCCAATGTTATTGTGGTGCTTCATTCTTTCATGTGTTTATGGTTTTACTGTGCTGGATGCTGTTATTTATTGACTGCAGCGTTATTGTGTGTCTTGTAACACCTCATATATTGGTGTTAATTTTGGGTGACTTGCCTTGTAAGGAATTTTGTTTTGTTTTGTTTGTTTTTTTGAAAGGCAGTTTACAAAACTACAAAGTAAAAAATATATACATGTGTACAAATGTATTCAGTAGGTACACTGTAAAAACAGATGGCTAAACTTCAGAAGACAGTAGTATGAATGGATGAAATGCAACTGCATGAATAGAGGACACAATCGATGACTAGGATAAAAGATGACTGGAAAACTTTATAGCAGCAGTAGATCATGGGCCAGTTTCTGGAATCCATGACTGAACCAGTTTTCTTAGCATCTGAAAATGCCAATTTTACTTATAGTATCTGCCTTGGTGTTTAAACAACCTTTGGAACTCCTAAAGGCAGTAAAGTAGCCAGCAGCTGTAGGTCTTGTGGGGATCTCAGTGGCACCCACTAAATACACACTGACTGATTAGCAAGGTACAGTTTGTTGTGTAGAGTTACATAATGTGTGTTAGTAAGGAGTGTTGAGTCATATAGTCAAAATTACTGGAGAGCTTGCAGTTGATTACGAAAGTTTAAAATTAGGACATCGATGTTTCACTAAGCCTCACTCTTTAAAAAAAGAAGACACAGCCACCCACACCTGCCAGTATATTATTAGTCTGCGTTTGCTTACGGTCTTCTGTCCGTCAAAGAGATCAGTCAAAGCCAATTCAGTTCCTTTCACCAGGTGCCAAAGTGCTGTGCAACTAAACAACAAAGCATTTCCGTTTTAGCAGATGATGTGTTCAAGAAAATAAAGGTGGCTATTGTGAGTTTTTTTGTTGGCCTTTCATTTTTTAATTTATTTGTTTAAAACATTTATAAAACATTTCCTAGTCTCAAGATTTATTAAAAGAATAAGGAACAATACTAAAAACAAGCCCTTATAAAGCCTCAAATGACACACAACAGAAGCAATAAAACCACCCAGAATTACCTGTGCTCCCTTGAAATTATTCAATGTCAGAAGACTCTCCTAAATGACCACAACCATCTAAAATCAGGAGTGCAGTATATGGTTCCAGTTCCTAAAGGAGGCGTATCTACAGTGCTGGGGCCATCCCCGAAAAGGCCCTGTTCCTAAGTTCCCAGGTCCTTAATGTGGAAATGTTCCAACTAGTTAGTGTTGAGTCAAAGATGCCCCCCCACTTTTGCAGCTCAGTTTCACGGGCCACAAAAATGGAGCAGCATTTTTAGCAATATTGCCAAGAAGAAGAGAAATTCTTTAAAAACGTCATTCTGTAGGATAGGGGTGTGGCTACAGTAGCTTTTTATTTGGATCATTTATTTAACCACAAGTCACCCTTGAAGGTGTCACCTCCAGCCAGGGAGCGCGGTAGTCTGTGGGAAGCCTGCCCCCTTCCCACGGGCCTTAGGTTGCCTACCCCTGGCCAAATCCCCCACTTCTAACAAATCTGCCTGGCTAAGCTTGTACAAATAAATGACTAGACCTCTTTAGCAATGCTTCCCTCTCAAAAGAGGATGGTGGCGTTACAGATATTCTAAATAGTGTACATTTATTTATTTTTCTTTCTTCTGCCATGGGACTGGATCCTGTCCCAGGAGGTCTCTCATCCAAGCACTCACCAAGCTCACACCTGCTTAGCTTTTAGCAAAGTGATAGGCTCCTTTGCCTTCAGATAATACCTGGAATCCACCTGTCATATCACATTATGTCAGACATTTGCTAGAGATGCATAAACCCAGCGTTCTATCTCTTGTGCAGTTATTTCCGCATTTGAGATGTTAGGAACTGGCCCTTAAGTATGCTGAGCTTTCTCTTGGTTCAGCTCATGGATATATTGTATGACAACGATTTTTTGAACAGCGCCAGCCAATCATTTGAGAATGCTCTGCCCATTTAACCAGTGAAGGAGAAGGTTGCAAGTTTTCTGCCAATGGAATGAATCCAGTTATCGTCTAAATAATGTATAGCAACAGGTGATGTGGATGATCTTGCATGTCTTTGATCCTTCACAAGTCAATAATGAGTGGAAGTGATCGGGAAACATCATAACCACTTCCAATTTGGAATGCTCTCGGAGGTGGTGGTGGAAATTAGTGATTGCACATATAATGGAGATCGTAGAGGCAGTTATGCCATCCAAAGCTTTTTGAGTCCTCAGGCATTTTTCATTTCCATAGCAGGCAACAGGGAAGACCCTACCTGCACATACATATGGATGCCTTGCTGGATTGCAATCACATCTAGCAAATTAGCTTATGCAACTGCTATTCACGCTCTGCTTGTGAGATTTCCCAAGAGAATTGGGCTGCCCACTGTTATAAACAGGAGACTGCGCTAGACAGATTGTTGGGCTGATCTAGCAAAGCGCTTTTTTCATCCTTATGTCATTCAAGTATAGGTACTGCACGCACTGTGAAGTGAAAGTAGGTATCTAAAGAGAAGAGAAACCTAATCTCCGTTGGCTCTTGACCCGAGCTCAGATTTCACCAGCATCTCTGTCTTTTATTATTTATGAGTTCATTTGCATTTAATGACAGGCTTTTATATTTATAGTCTCTTTTTATTTCATGACCATTTGCTTGCATGAATTAATAGCCTGTTAATGTCTTCTATTTTCAAAAGTTATGGGCACCATTAAATAAGTTAATAAGCTGTGTTTGACGCTCTTGGGTGTGTGTCATTCAGCAGGTCTATGCGTACCTTGGGTGTGTTAAGTTCCAGATGTATGCATGCTGAAGGGCACTTCTTGCTGACAAGGTATATTTTTCACCTTTCTGTGCCAGGTGAGATCTTTCTGTCTTGGGCGAAACCTGCCCTCATTTTGCTGTCCACCGTCATAGCAGGCACATGGGATTTGGTACAGCATTGCCACAATTAAACCACCCTTCTCCCAACAGCAATGGCCTTGAACTTAATCTGTGCATGTGCATCTTCATTCTCTTTCATGGAAGGTGTAGCTCCCCTTGCATAGAATGTGCCCGCACACATTTTACATGATTAAAAATAGGGGCATGTCTGTGGAAGTGTAGGAAGAGATTTTAAAAAGGGGAAAGAGTGGCTAAATGTAAGTTAACAAATGGTGTAAGGAGGAAAAAGTGTGCATCTCTTTGAATGCAAACCTGAAGCACACAACTTGTGGATTATGGGGAACAACTATTAAGCACAAAGCTCCATATATAGCTATCAACATAACGGAAGACCAGGAACTGCAAAGTTGTATCATGACCTCTGTTCGATGGGAGTATTGTTGATTAATGCTCTGGAAACAAAGTCGTTTAAAAGAAAAACCCACTGCCACCAGTTTTGGAGTTATTAATTTGCTATCTACTATCCACAAGAAGAAGGGATGCGGGTGGCGCTGTGGTCTAAACCACTGAGCCTAGGGCTTGCCAATCAGAAGGTCGGCGGTTCGAATCCCCACGATGGGGTGAGTTTCTGTTGCTCGGTCCCAGCTCCTGCCCACCTAGCTGTTTGAAAGCACGTCAAAGTGCAAGTAGATAAATAGGTACTGCTCCAGCGGGAAGGTAAATGGCATTTCCGTGCGCTGCTCTGGTTCGCCAGAAGTGGCTTAGTTATGCTGGCCACATGACCTGGAAGCTGTCTGCGGACAAACGCCGGCTCCCTCAGCCTATAGAGCGAGATGAGTGCGCATCCCCAGAGTCGTCTGCGACTGGACCTAATGGTCAGGAGTACTTTACCTTTATCCACAAGAAGCTCATTTTTAATGCACAAGCAACTAATCTTTACTTGAAAGTAATGGTCGCTCCAGGCCTTCTCAGTAGTGGCACCCTCCCTGTGGAACACCCTCCCTTCAGATGTCAAGGAAATAAACAACTATCTGACTTTTAGAAGACATATGAAGGCAGCCCTGTTTAGGGATGTTTTTAAGGATTGGTTTTTTTATTATGTTTTTAGATATGTTGTAAGCCTCCCAGAGTGGCTGGGGAAACCCAGCCATATGGGCAGGGTATAAATAATAATGTTATTGTTGTTGTTGTTGTTGTTGTTGTTGTTGTTGTTATTCCAGACAGTTGCTATTTTCGGGTGGGATTTATTCATATATGGTTAAAACTCTGGTTATGCAATAAAAATTTATTTGGAGCCCTGGCAATACGATTTAGAACTTCAGCAGTATGAGCTCGTTTTAAGATAAATATTATAAATATCTAGTAATGGTGAATTCATGCCCAGATAATGTTGAAAGTGTACCTACAGCCACAGACTACAAAATAAATAGGATTTGGGGTGATCTACTTGGAACAAAAATCACCCTTTACACAGGATCACCAGAAGTGAATCTAGCACACCGACTGTCCAGAAAACTCATTCCTTGATACTTCCACCACACACATGTCTGTTTAGGGTGTGAATGGTGGACTTTTGGTAATGTGACAAGCCTTTCCTTAGAAGCAAGTTATACTGAAACTATTGATATTTGCTTTGACGTACATAGGTATGTTCCAGAGAAGCCTGTTGTATGAGCAATAGCTCACCATGTGCCAACTTGCTCCTGCTGCTTTCCCTCTAATGTTCACCTCAGCTGCTCTCACCACTAAACCATTGACCTGCTTTTTAAAGTAAAAGTAATTTGATATGTCAGCACTGGGAATTACTGTTAAGGAAATTAAGAACAAACCTTGGGTGTTCCGGTGGATGAGACGTATACTGTCAAGGGCCCTGTGGCCAAAATATTTACACTTGTGCTCACACTTCAGATGTCAGCACAAATCTCTCTCTCTTACTCTTTTTTTTTTGCCACGTTTTGTAGTAGAAAAATGCCTAAGACTTTCATTTAAAGAAATGGAAGTGAAAAGACCCAAGACGTCTGAGTATTGCCCAACTGTGGATTTTGCAATTATTCTCCTTATGGGCCTAAAAACAACTTTTGCTTTTTCTGTGAGGGAAGTCAGTCTGCTAGTGCGTAAGGCCTTTTCGTAGGCTTCATAGTGCTCTGAACTTGTAGTTGTATATATCAGCACCATAATTCTCTTATTTTATTTTTTGTGTGGAGGGTTGGTGGAGTTAAATTGAATTATTGAGTGTAGGGAAAATTCTATTTAATAAGCAGCAACAAACTGGACACTGGTAAGGAAATCCTGTGTGGAAAATACCACACTGACTGGAAATGTGATACACCCATTGAGAGAAACTTACAGAAATCTGGTGGGAAAATCCTCTCTGGGGAAAAATATCGGGGCATTTCAGCCCCTTCCAATCCAGGATGGAGCCTGAAGGCTCAAAGCCCAGTTCCATTCCATTCTGGATCAAATCTAATTCGGATCCACATGGGGTTTCTAGACACAAGGTTACCTGTTGCTTGAGCTCTAGAATAATGCTGCTGTACACCAATAAGACTTCATGATACAAGCAACACACTAGTAGTAGTAGTAGTAGTAGTAGTAGTAACAGTAACAAAAAAACAAACAAACAACAACAACAACAACAACAACAACAACAACAATTTATTATTTATACCCCGCCCAGCATTCAGTATGATTTCAGGACAGCTTGGGAGTCATATTTATTCTGTCCTAGATTTCCCCCCTCATCTAGTTTGCTATACGAGAGTCTTCTACCATCTGATGCATGCCTCCTCCTTATAACATCAGAACAAAACAAAACAAAAAATCAGTTGACAACAATTTCCTACATCACAAGACAAAGGTAGGGGAGTTCTCACTGTGAAAATGTTTTTTTGAAAAACAAACAAGTGAACATCTACATCCATGTCCCCATGATGCTGCATAAAATGTTGCATGTCATACTTCATAAAGCTGTTTATTACCTTTTTCCTCCTCCTCCTCATTATACCAAGTCAAACCTGTGCATCTTTACTCAGAAGATACAGGACACTTCCAGATGACCTATTTCTTGAGTAGTCATCCTGTTTCATATGCTCAAAGTCTGGGGAGAGGTGAGGCAACTGTTTATCGAGCATCCATTCTGAAGTGTTTGCAAGGAGGTGATACTTGATATCCCAGGCTTTCTAGAGCATTTTCTTGAGAGACTTTCCTTATCATGAAACATCTGATTTTGGAGAGAGGAAGTATCTTGTGCACCACATCAACTTTAATTGTGTGACCTTAATTTGCCAGTAAGTGGCTGTGTACACACTACACAGCTTCAAATAACATTTCCCCCTCAAAGACTTCTGGTTGCTATAGTTTGTTAACAGTTTATGGGAATTGGAGAAGTAAAGTACTGTGCCCAGAATACTTTGGAGGCGAGAATGTGCTTTGAAATGTACTTTAAAGGGTGTGTATACAATCCGAAAACAGCAGTTCTCCGGAAGCATCCATAGATACCTATATATTTTTCCCCATGGGTGAAAAAAGCTGGGAGGCAATTGTGACTGGAAACACAGCAAAAGGGGAAAGGTGAAGCAGCTGGGTTCTCCGCCCACCCCTCTCCACCATCAGTGAAAATTTCTGCTTCAGATTCAGTCATTTCTCTGTTATTTGATCTCTTGCAGACTTCCAGTCACCCTCTGGCAGCTTTGACTTTTGGAAACCAAAAATTGCATTTGTTTCAAAGGGAATGGAAAAAACCCAACAACCAGGATTCAAAACTTTATGGAAAGCACATGAGGAGGTTAGTGGAATAAATATTTGTTTCTGGATGCATCTGAGCAATTTAAAATAGAAAGGGCAACCCCATACATGTTTAGTTAGAAGCAACTCGCACTATGTTTGATGGGCATGCTTCCATAGGGAGTGTATTTAAAATGGCAGCTGCCTGACATTCCTCACTGCAATATGCACAGAGCCAGGTATTTCCCTTTAAAAAGAAGAAGTAACGAAATATCAAACAATGGCAATTCGTTTGAAGCCCTTCTCATACTTTGTCCCAGCAACAACAATCTTGTGGAGCAGATTGGAATTACTGACTTATTGCAGATATGAGGGAGAGAACTCAGGTTGAGAGCTCTTACCTAAAGACATTTTTTGCATCTGTGTGAATCTGACCAGAGAAGATCACTCCAAGCCCAGACTGTGTATTTAGAAACAAGACTAACCTTTTCTGCCTGTGTTTTCTGCTGCTGTATGAAAAAGCACATGAATCTGACCTTTGAACCATTTTTTTACTTACCAAACTATGTAGTTTTTCCTATGCTAAAGTTGCTTTGAAAGAGACTTTAAAGAAGGTGGTTCAGTTGGTTAGAGTGTGGTGCTGATAATGCCAAGGTCATGGGTTTGATCCCCACATGGGCCAGCTGCATATTCCTGCATTACAGGGGGTTGGACTAGATGATCCTCAATGTCCCTTCCCACTCTACAATTCTAAAAACTGGATATTTTAAAGGTACTTGTTGTTGTTTAGTTGTTTAGTCATGTCTGACTCTTTGTGACCCCATGGAGCAGAGCACTCCAGGCAATTGTCTTCCACTGCCTCCCACAGTTTGGTCAAACTCATGTTAGTAGCAAACTATATTTCCACACTTTACTTTGCTGCATGTTTTTGTGATTTTAAACCTCTGCTCATGCTCTCTTATTGGAGAGTGCATGCCCCACGTCTGGATCCAGGGATCTGGGGAATTCTTCTTCCAATCCATCATAACCGACAATAGCGGAGTGAGATTCGAAGCAGATATCTTCTTCATATGCCTAGTCCCTACACTACACCAACTCTGTACCTAACAGTTTCTGTGTGGTGCAGAGGTTAAAACAAGAGCCACGTTCACCCCCCAGCCATGACTGGGTACCCCTGGGCCAGTTGGTACAATTTCTCAGCCTAACCTACCACACAGAGTTGTGAGGATAAAGCGAGGCAGTGGCAGGGGGGTGGGGAGAGAGGATCAGTGTATGCTGCTGTGAGATTCTCAGAGGATGGATAGTATCAGATAAAGATGGACTAAAGGAATAAATTGGTGAGAAAGTTCTTTCCAAAAGTGTTACATGACACACTGAATTCCTGTGCGGACTGCCCCACATGAGGATGTTCGACACAACTTTTGCCAAAGGAACTGGGCCAGTAATATGTGTCTCACCTGCGTTGCCTCTCGTCTCGCCTAACAAAGAAGCAGCCTGTCTTCTGAAACTCCTCTGTAATGAAGGGGAGGATCAGGTAGCACTGGAAATGCACACAAAAGGCAACTGATAACCAGGACTCCATGCAACCTGCACCACTCTCCTGCTCAGCCCCCCATTTTAATTCTACTTCTGGGAAATCCAGTCACTACAAATGGTAAAAAGGGAATTAAACACACTGGGCCACATTTGTGCATTTTGTGTTACTTAGACTACTTCTAAGAGCCAGAAATTTACAGGAAAGTTAACTTCATCAAATTTGGATCTCCGTGCCAATTTTCTCATTAGTTGGACTTGCTTCTTGCCTTAAAGAGGATGTTTTGGTTCCAATCACAGAGTTCAAAAGGCTTGATTCAGGCTGCAAGTGGGCATCCTCTGTTGTCAGGATTGTAAAGCAGAATGGGTAGCAGGGCAGTTCAGTCCACACTCACCCACCCAAACTGATTTTCTTATCTTTTCCACCCACACCAATGGCGATTATTTCTGATCACCCAGCCTCACGGGGAGAAAAATGGTCGACAAACATTGTTTCATGGGGGGAGAGCTCTGCAGTGGCTAGTGTCTTTGGGACTGGTAGGGCGGAAAGGCAGGTAGACCAACAGTAGGCAAGGGCCAGAGTGAATGACAGGTAGAGCCAATTCATTCAAGTTTTGTCTCAAGCCTACCACTTGCTGAGTTCTACTAGGATAACATGAACTCAGCTCTAGTAGGAGAACACGAACCCTAAGGACACTCGCCAGCTAATCACAGTTCCTTTTGCTTCATGGGAATCACAGATGGATTAAATTGTGGCCTGCCATGGCTGGTAAACCTAGCTACCGGTATAATATTTAAAGTAGGAAACGCTTGTAGATCCTCATGCTTATAATAGGATGCTTCAAATGCATCATCTAGCCATCACTTACATCCGTGCCCCCAGACTGCCTGGTGAAAATAAGAGGCCCACTGTACTGTGGGTGCGAAAGCCCACATCTGATGTGTTCTATGATTAGAAACTGGATTTGTTTGGCTTGACTATAAAAACCATAAAGCTCTGCGCCTCAGGTCTTAATTTTTTGATCCACCACAGTACCATGAAACACTGAATCTGATTTTCACGGTGAAATCGTTTCCCATCTATGTTTTTGTACGGTAGCAGCATCATGAAATGTTGGATCCATGCTTTCTTTATCCTTTTTTTGCCTTGAATTTCATGGGTATGCATGTGAGGAGATTTGCATTGTCTGATCCCATTGCCTCTGGAAAGTCGGCGGAGATACTGCAAGGCCCAATACCAGATTTCTGTCTAGTGCTTCAGATGCACTTTTATACAGTGCTTTTTTTAAAAAAAAAGAAAAAAGGTGCTGGTACTCACCATGAAGTTGTTACTGTAAGTGCCACACCTTTAACATGGGGGGGGGGAGGTGCCGGTACTGCATATCGTTGAGTACCTCCAGAAAAAGTGCTGCTTTTATAGAATCATTGAATTGTAGAACTGTAGAATTGGAAAGGACCCTTAGAATTATCTATTCAGGAATATGCAGACTTCCCATACAGGGATCAAACCTGCAACCTTGGCGCTTAGACAAATAATATGTCAGCAGTCTTGTGAACTTTCAAGTTACACAGAAGCCTTTAAATATTTCCTGTCTGAAGAAATTATTATTTGTAACTCTGTGGAATGTGACACCAATGTTTGCACAGAATGCTTTCTCTGGGACAATTTTTTAAAAATTTATTCTTAAAAAAGAATTCTATGTAACTTGCATTCTTAGAAATCAACCAAGCATCTTAGGTGAGGACGATAAAACACAGCATATCGTTCACAATGATCTGGAGATTTATTGTTCAAAGCCTGACTTCAGGCCAAAGCTATATATACAGTAAGTAACTCTAAAAAAGACAGAGAGTGCAGATTCTTCAAAGTCCATCAACTCTTCCTCCTGCCAATTTTAGCTGGAAGTGGTTGGCTTTGCTTTAGGCCCAAACCAATGACCCTGTTTCCTGCATTTGGAGCATGACTAACCTTGTAGCTGAGGAAGCTGAAAGGAGGCTGTTGCACAAACACATTCAAAATTGTGTTGAAATACTATATTCTTATTGGATTGTAGAAATGTAAAAGTCATAGGAAGGGCAACGGCAGGGATCGACTTGTGTAATCTTTCGTAAAATGGAATCCTGTGCGAGGCAAAAATTTTGCACCCCCAAATGGATCTCCACAGTAATGGATATTCTCAATTTTGCACCCGTCAGCTTGGTGACCTGTACAGGGTTCTGCCAACCTAGCAGTTCAAAAGCATACCAGCACGACCAGATTAGTAGGTACCATTGCGGCGGGAAGGTAAACAGCGTTTCCATGCGCTCTGGCACTCATCCATGGTCCTTTTGTGCCAGTAGTGGTTTAGTCATTCTGGTCACATGACCTGGAAAGCTGTCTGTGGACAAATGCTGGCTCCCTCGGCCTGAAATAGATATGAGCGCCACACCCCACAGTCGCCTTTGACTGGACTTAACAGTCCAGGGGTCCATTACCTTTTTACCTGTGTGGGGGAACCGCCCACACCACCCTAAATATGGTGCTGGCAACGGCTTGAAGTTTTACTAAGGAGGAGAGAGGCAGGTGGTAGAATGAAGTGGGGTGGCTCCAGAAGGCACCCAGCCAATTCTTTTGTTATTCACCCCACAAACAGGATCATATATCCCCCCCAAACCTATATAGGCTTTAAATTTGGGGAAGGAGGCGGACTCCTGTGCTGTTCTAGGCTGTGTATTGTGTTAGTCAGAAAATGCAACACATGCAGCCCAGCCAATGACATATGGCAGCAGGGAGCATTGTACCAGTCAAATTTCTGTCTGTTCTGCCATTATCTAGCTAATTAAGTCCCCTTTTCTACCCAAGCACATTTTCCCCCGTTTTCTTTTTCCTTTGTAACTGCTTGTTTTTATGTCTCTCTTACAAATAGTAGAATCCCAAATAAGTGATGTGTTGCTTTAATCATGTTGCCAGCTGGACACTACTTACCCTGGTTGAACTTAAGGGTCCAAGAAATGACTGTTTCAAAGCACTCAGTGCCTTTCCTTATTTTATTGACAGCACCGTATTTAAAAGATTTCGACTGCCCTCCTTTACACAGCTCCCAGGGGGCTGCTTGCAGTAACAAAAGTAGGCTATAAATGAAACATAAAGTGTGTGTGTGTGGAAAAATATTAGTAGCATTTCATTAATACATTAATTTATATGTCTACACTGGTCCTTATACAGTATATTCATCTTCCCACTACTCTTGCACCGCATATGAACGATGTGGAAGTGAAGCTCCCCTCCTCGCCCCCCCCCCCGCCAACACTTTTTCCTTCCCTTTGAAGATGGGCGGGGATGACGGCCGCATGTCTCCTGGCATGCCACGCTCGCCTTCGCCACCTCTTGCCTGACGTCATAATAGCGGTTGGCGAATGCCTTTGGCCCGGTCGCAGCCGAACGCAGCTGGTTTGAGCTGGTGCGTCGTCATGGCGACACCGCCGGGCCTATAAATACAGGCTCGGCGGGGCTGGCGGGGCTTTGTCAGTGAGGCGGCCACAGAAGCAGCAGCAGCAGCAGCTATCCTGCGCGGCGGGCCAGCGGGCTCCGGCTCCTTCTCTCCTCGACAGCGGCCGGTTCTTCCCTCAAGTCCCGCAGGGTGCGACTGGGTAGACTCGACCCGCCCGTCGTCGTCCCCCCACCACCGGCTGCCGCGCAGGGTAGGAGAGGCTGCTGCTGCTGAAGGACAAGAAACCCGCCGCCGCTGCCGCCGCAGTTTGAGGTAAGGCCGGCCTAAGCAGGCAAGCCGGCCACGTGGATGGTGGCGTGGGCGGAAGAGCAACCGCCGAGCAGGCCGGGCCGCCCTGTGGATGGCGGGGGTGCGAGAAGGAAGGGGGGGTCTGCGTGGGGCCGAATGGAGGGGTGAATGTGGCGGATTTTGACGAGCGTAGCCCACCGCGCTCCCATAAATAGGGGCTTGGATGATTCATAATGGCCGTCTTCTAATTAACTTTATTAGCAGATTCGTCCCGTTGAGATTCTAAGCTGGCCTTAAAGTATTTTTTTTCCTCTCCCACCCCAAGCATATTTTTTTTAACTTGCACCCCCCGTTTGATTAGTCATGTATTGAAAGTTCCGCTTTGAACGGCGCCCCTTTTGCGTCCGTCTCCCCCCCCCCCCAATCTCCCTAATATCCTTGATTGTCGTTGCGGTAAAGAGTATGATTTACTGTTCCTCGTAGGGTAACTACCATTCCGAGGTTGGCCTTGTGGGGAGACGGTGTGTATACGGAACTGCGGACTCTTACTCCTTATTTGTGCCGGGTAGGGAGGGAGACAGGAAAAATACTGCAGTGCTTTTTCCTCTTCGGTCTCACTGCGGTAGATAGTTCAGCACTGGTACGAGGGGGTAATGGGGATAATGAGGGGGATGGGATGGGAGAAACCTTCGGAAATGGAAATAATGGGGGTAGGTGCTAGCTTGAGCAGCTGCCGTTCAGGTGGGGTCTGGGATGGAGAAGCTGGTTTGCTGCATGTTTCTGTCCTGAAAGCTAGCATTAATAATGGCATGGTCTCAAGAAGTCAGTTTGAACTGGGTTACAGAGCCCCAGACTTGGGCCAACCCATTCTCATTCTCTCTCTCACTCTCTCCCCGCCAACCCCTGCAATATAAAGGGCAACTGCAGATGCGGCTCTATTCTTCTTGATCTCTCTGCTCCACCCCCTTCACATGTTGGAGCTGGTGTGCTTCACCCTGCCACAGTTATCTTATCAGTTAGGGAAGGAGGAGAGAGGTAGCACTTAGTCATTCTTGGCAGCCACACATACAAAAGACAAAGCCTGACCTTCCTCAACAGAATTTGCTAGGAGATGTGGCAAAGTTGTGACAGTTAGACATATTTTTAAGGCAAGAGGGAGGGGGAGCCGCTTGGATTATATGAATTGCCTGTCGGGTTTAAGTTATGTCTAGTGCTTAAGAGTAAACATTTTTCAAATGCGAGCCAATAAAGCTTATGGGCTGGCCCTCCTCTGTTCCAAAGAATGGACTCTTTGCCATCTTGATAGTGGTAAATAGTGACTACTACAATCCTAGGAACAGTTAGTGATTAAACTAAAATGTGTATGCTGTTACTTAAAGCTGTTGAACAAGTATAAATGATACTATTGTGTATGGGGTACTTTGAAGAATTCTCCATAAAATGATGAATGGATTTATTTGGAAAATTTTATGCACAGGGTTTGCTTCTGTGGAATTTGAAGTGGCATGTGAACTTGCACTCCTGAATTTCTGTTGATTTACTATACAGTATTTCTTAAGCAGTATCTATAGCAAAAAGATATGTTCAGTTTACTATGGGTTTGCCCACCATAAGAATTTAAGAGTTCAAATTCTATTGTCATACGATTGGCAAGCCATTGGTATTAGTGAAATAGCTTCCAGTTATGCCCAAGGTTCAACGTTATTAGTGGAGCATAAGCATAAGGCTATAAAAGATTGTATAATAGATGAAAAGGCATAAAAAGATTGAGCCAGTAGGGACATGCTAAAAAAAATGCTTACCTTGCTTCTTTGGTGAAATTACTGCTTTTCAATATACAGTACTTGGTTCCTAAGATACTTTAAAAATATGGGTCAAACACTGGAAAAGCATGGTGTATTTTAGAATATTGTGTTCTAAAATCATTTGTGCAGGCTGTAATGTACCACATTAGTGACATCTCAGACATTTTCTCATCTGTTCTTTCCCTCCCAATCTTTTAATGGTGATTTCAGAGATTGAAAGTAGACTGAACTGAAAGCAAATTAGGAATTCAAACACAATTAGTCATTTTAATGGCATCCATCTTACTGTTCCTTGATAATAAATTGAAATTTGAGTTAAATTTCAGGCCTGTACATTTTGCTCTGTTTAAATTATTTTAATGCTGTTTTTCAGAATCATAGATCCTCCCTAAGTGACTTATAATGAAAGAATAAAAGATTATTAATTACATAATTAAAATCAATGCATATTAAATGCTTATTAAATATAAAAATTGGTATCTTGTGAATTTTATATTTAAGTCTCTAAAACTTTTACATCACTGTTCTCTGTTTCCTGTGGCTGTTTACAAAAGGCATGGTGGAATGTGCCAGTGAATTCAAGCACAAATTGTTTCTTGTCTGTCTTTGAAGCAAGTTGAACTGCAGAACTGCAGAGATTGTGCTAGCACAACAGCAGATTGTTTCTATGTTGCATTAGCTGCCTTGTTCCCAATTATGCCATTCATTCCCCTAGGATCTCTACATCTGCCAATTGTTTTACTGTTAAGGGCCTGGAGGTGGCAGGAATGTTTTGACATTATGCCCTGCAGGCATTCATGCAGGAGTCTGGCATCAAGGCAAACAAGAGTGGGTCAAGCTGTTTAATGCCATATTTCAGCTTTTTATTGCTTTTTATTACCAAGTTCTGTGAAAATGTGTGCTGTTATTCACTTGGAGTGACAACAGAATTACAGTATAGGCAGCATGTTTGCACTGTGTTTAATGGAACTTACTCTTAAGGATTTCACCTTAAATCTGTAGTGAAATTAGAGCAAAGAAACAGGCTGTTTTCTCTCATGGTATACAGATCTTTGTGCACACAGCTGCTAGTTCTTGACCCTCAATCCAGCTACTGCAGAGTGCCTTCTCTCCTCCATTTTTCTGCCAACCAGTTTTCCCCACTCTTGTCTGGACTCCTGCCAGGAGTACGGTATATTTAAACTCCTTCTGAGTGACCAACATGGACTGTGTATTTGGCAGTTGTATTTGCGATTCCTCACAAACACATGCTTTTTCCGTACTCTAGGCTCCCTCTTTTAGTTGCATCAAAGCAATACTACATGAAATTCTCAAGTGTGACAAATCACTTGGCTTTTTGTAGTAGCTTAATTAAACTCCATGGAGAACTTGAGTTTTTGGAAAGCTGTGGAAGAAAATGGACACTTAAATTGTAGCAACTACATGCACCTGTAGGCAGATTTCTTCTTTTATGAGTAAAACGGAAACAAACACAGGAAGCCCTGTCTGTCTTCCTATTGTTTGCCTCTTCTATCTCAATGTTTAGTTCACTGCAAGAAAGTTTGTTTGTCTTTTGGTCCTGATTAACTCAGGAAGCTCCTAGGTCCAATTTCTTTAAAAGACACATTTTGGCATAAATGTTGATGCCTAAAATATAATCCAGAACAGTTCATGTAACTCTCATATGAAATTTGCTTAGGGAGCATAAAGGTTACTTTCCTGTTTCAGGATCTTGCTTTACTAGAGAGACTTCATTGGAGCACAACTAAAAGTAGTTGCCTTCAAAATTGCACCTTGAACTGTGAGAGATGGCTTTTAAAATTGCTGTATTTTCCATTCCCCTTGTCTCACTGTGACGGGTGAGACAAGAGAATTAATAAACTCTTTCCTATGTCTTTACAGTTTTTCACTGAAAATCACTTTGGTGGTATAACAACATCAAGCAAGATGAATGACTTCAGTGGTGAGGAATTCAATTTTTCTTTCCTTGATGAAGGCTTTACTGCAAAGGATATCCTAGACCAAAAAATAAATGAAGTTTCTTCCTCGGTGAGTATGAGATAGGTTGAATATTTTATAAAAATGTTTTATACTGAATTTAGGAGAAGGAGTAGTAGTAGTAGTTTGGATTTGATATCCCACTCTATCACTACCCGAAGGAGTCTCAAAGCAGCTAACATTCTCCTTTCCCTTCCTCCCCCACAACAAACACTCTGTGAGGTGAGTGGGGCTGAGAGACTTCAGAGAAGTGTAACTAGCCCAAGGTCACCCAGCAGCTGCATGTGGAGGAGCGGAGACGCGAACCCGGTTCCCCAGATTACAAGTCTACTGCTCTTAACCACTACACCATACTGGCTCTTAGGTTTCGTTGCTATTGTAATATACACTAGTAGGCAACTGCATATTGACAGAAGAATGTTTTCTTTGTTCCCAGGATGATAAAGATGCATTCTATGTTGCTGACCTTGGGGATGTTCTCAAAAAACATTTGCGGTGGTACAAGGCCCTCCCTAGGGTATCTCCCTTCTATGCCGTCAAGTGTAATGATAGCATAGCTCTAGTGAAAACTCTGGCTGCTCTTGGGGCAGGATTTGATTGTGCCAGTAAAGTAAGTGACTGCTTTTAAATGTTTCGATTAAATACTGTGTATTAGAAATTAAAATATGTCTGCCTTTGATTTAAATTGTCTTATTTCTAGAGAAATCATTTCTAGTAACTAATGTGCAAACTAAAAAAATGGATTTTTCCCCCAGACTGAAATACAGCTGGTCCAGAGTGTTGGTGTGCCTCCAGAGCGTATAATATATGCAAATCCATGCAAGCAAGTCTCTCAAATTAAGCATGCTGCAAACAATGGTGTGCAGATGATGACATTTGATAGTGAAGTTGAGCTGATGAAAGTTGCAAGAGCCCATCCAAAAGCAAAGTAAGAAACATTTACAATTTATTTTAGTACAATCTATATGTTCTCTCTAGGTAAATGTGAGGTCCCAGATAAAAGATGTTGACCATTTAGGCAGATTTGTACAAGAAACAGGTGGCATTGCTGTTTTTGACAGAATAAAGGTAGCTCCCCCCCTCCAATTAAGCTACTTTTCCTCAGAGCAACTACAAATGTGTGTTCTGAAATACATGTGCATGTGCTTATATGTTCTAAAATGTTTTCTAGGCTGGTCTTGCGCATTGCAACAGATGATTCAAAGGCAGTTTGTCGCCTAAGTGTTAAGTTTGGAGCTACACTAAAAACTAGCAGGTTGCTGCTTGAACGAGCAAAAGAACTTGATATCGACATAATTGGAGTGAGGTGAGCAGCAGGGTTGTGTGGAAGAAATTGCACACTTGCTACTTACAAATTCTGCTTTTGTTAAGAAGGATGGGCAAAACTCCCACTAACTCAACCCATCTTTTCTAGTTTCCATGTTGGAAGTGGCTGTACAGATCCTGAGACGTTTGTGCAAGCTATTTCTGATGCCCGCTGTGTCTTTGATATGGGAGTAAGTACATTTTAAGAGCATTTCCTATAGCACTAACTAGTAGTAGTGTGAGATTGCTAGAATGTGTCTGAAATAAAAAATATTTAAACTTGGGAAACCTGCATTTTTGTGCTGTTGGTCTAAGATGCTACCGTAATTCAGATTAGTTAAAATTCTTGTTTGCTTCATTAGTTCAGATGTGAAACTGATCAATACTATCTACAAAAACATGATTTGATTCACATTTCAATATTTCTGCCTTTTAGGTTGAGCTTGGTTTCAACATGTACCTGCTTGATATTGGTGGTGGTTTCCCTGGCTCCGAAGACGTGAAACTTAAGTTTGAAGAGGTACATAACAAGTGCTTTGTTTGTGAAGAGCATTCTTCAAACTTTGCTCCCCAGATCTTATTAAACAACTCCCAGCATCTGCTTCCAATTGACATGGAGGGGATTCACTATTATAGGCAAAATATGTTTGTATAAGTTTCTTGAAGTACCAACAAGCACATGAGTCTATGGCGGCTGCAGGTTTCCTTCTCCCACTGAAATGAGACTTGAAAGAGGCCTTGTGTTGTAGCCAATAGAACAGGTTGTAGCATGTGTGGTGCCCATGACAACTTATCCAGTTTGCAAATGTGCCCGGGAGTCCAAAAAAGGTTTGTCAGCCTAAATTTAAGAGTATTGCTTAGAGTGAAGCCACCAGTTCAATTATTTCCAATATATATATATTTACTTCATTACTTATACTGCTTAATTGGCGTAGCTTATAGGCAGTTTACAAGTATAAAAGAACTTGTACTAAGTAATAGCTTTACCTACATGAATAACTTTTACCTTGCCTCTCTGGAAGAGAAATCTGCATCATGATTTTCAAGTTGAAATACTTTGCTATACAGCAACATCAATTTCTAGGCTACACCGTGATACATTTTACAGCATAGCAGAAATTTACTTGCTATGTTGCATAGCCTCCATACTGCTAAAGTGGCAATACAGCCAGTGTTCAGCTTGAAAAAAATGTTTACAGGAACTCTTCCCTATATGGCTGTTTCAGTTCTGCTTTTCGCTGCAAAACATTGAACCTTCAGTCTTAAATTAGACAGCTAGTATAAATGAATACACACTCTAGAACAGGCATCCCCAAACTTCGGCCCTCCAGATGTTTTGGACTACAGTTCCCATCCTCCCCGACCACTGGTCCTGTTAGCTAGGGATCATGGGAGTTGCAAGCCAAAACATCTGGAGGGCTGCAGTTTGGGGATGCCTGCTCTAGAATGAGTTAACAGTAGCTGAAGTGGGCAGGGTGAATGGAGGGATGGGATAAAAAAGGAAGGAGAGAGCCGCTGCCACATCTCTCAACTCCATTGTTCACACTGAAGTGCTAGCCTGGAGCTGATGCAGACAGTGGGGCTGACTGTCCTTCCCTGCCACCAAAACACCCAATATTGAGGCACAGTATAAACTACTGTGAACATAATGTGATGCTGGTGTCGCTCAGGGTAGAGGGGACATCTCTGTCCCATTTTCACCCCCCAACAGTGCAAACGGAGTTTGGATTGCAGCCAAAGTCAGCTCTTCACAATCTAGTTCATTGGAGCAACCCGGAATGTACATAGCTGAAAGTTCACAAAAACTTTCTGTTGGCTTTAAATTGGGTTGAGATTGCTTGGGAAACCAGGAATGATTTTTCCAAGTCATAACTTTGTTTAGAGCACTGTTGTGAATGATTTATCAAATTCAAAGCAACCTCCTTTCCCTAGTGTGGAAGTTCTATGTTTCTGTTCTAAATCATATCCAAGCTTTTAGTAGATTATTCAGCAAACAGCCAATAGTTTGTTGCTGGATTCCAATCC
This sequence comes from Zootoca vivipara, assembly GCF_965207765.1. NCBI lineage: Eukaryota > Metazoa > Chordata > Lepidosauria > Squamata > Lacertidae > Zootoca > Zootoca vivipara. Next base: position 27,211,948 of record NC_142586.1, on the reverse strand, counting down.
ATCAATCTCTTGCATTGAGAATGTAGTGCAAGCTAATTGTTTATTGGATATCCATGTTGCTTAACAACTCTATTAAACCCATTTTTTTCTCTCTCTTTAAAAAGATAACTAACGTAATTAATCCTGCCTTGGACAAGTATTTTCCTTCTGATTCTGGAGTGAGAATTATTGCAGAGCCTGGCAGATACTATGTTGCATCAGCTTTTACACTTGCTGTTAACATCATTGCAAAGAAAGTAGTAATAAAAGAACACACTGGATCAGATGGTATGTAATACTTAAATCACATCCTGGACCTTCCACGTTAACGGGCCAAATACTCATAATTGATTTAAAAAAATTTTTTTAATTGATATTAACAATTTCATCATCATTATCACAATCATTATTTCAAAAACAAAATACATTATAAATCCTCTGCTCCTGCTCCCCCCCCCATGACTTCCCTCAACTTCCTTTTCTGTTTTTTTCTCTTTTTTGGCATATTATCTCATTCTGCTTATTGGTTAATTCTTACTATTTAGGCATCCCCACACTGCGGCCCTCCAGATGTTTTGGCCTACAACTCCCATGATCCCTAGCTAACAGGACCAGTGGTCAGGGATGATGGGGATTGTAGTCCAAAAGATCTGGAGGGCTGAAGTTTGGGGGTGCCTGTTATTATTGTTCACTTATCATTTTAACATCTTGTTTCTATTTATACATTTATTTTGTAAATTGCAAGTGTTTAATCAAACCCTGCAAGTGAGTCCATTTCTTTACATTGATTCTGTATACTGTATATAACATAAATGGTTACCAGTCCTCCTTAAAATCTATTGTCTTTATCTTGAAGTCTTTCCATTAGTTTTGCAAATACTCATAATTGATGGTGGGAACAGGAAAGGTCCTTAGAGGGGGTTGGGCCACCCATTGTTGGAGTGAAAGTTAGTGTTTTGTTTTCTTCATAAGAATTTCAACAGCAGGGGCTAGGTGGGCAATTTTTCCTGATGACAATAACCATGCACAGCACTATCCCAGGTTTTCTGTTCCTTGGTAATGGCAAAGCATGACAAAGTTGGGAACTGTCTTTTCAATATCTAGCCAATTGCTCTATTCTAATACTCTCCCCCCCTTCCCCAAATAGATGAAGAAGAACCAAGTGACAAAACTCTTATGTATTATGTAAATGATGGGGTTTATGGATCTTTTAACTGCATCCTGTATGATCATGCACATGTCAAACCAGTTTTGCAAAAGGTACTTTGTGTTTATTTCATATTCTATTATATAATGTATTTCTGTATACTGTTAAATGTAAGCCCATTTGTGCTGTAGGTAACTGTTACTTGTCATTTATCTATGCCAGATACTTAAAACAGGAAAAACAAAAGGGCATGGGTTCTTTCAGATCAGCGACACTCGGACTCCCCACATCCCCCAGGACCTTTTAGAAATTGCTATGGGTCTTGGTGGATCTCAGTTGTTGTTCTGCCTGTTGTAACAGCTGCAATTCCACAGAATTCAAATTGTGATGCAATAAGATACAATATAAGAAATAAAAGCAATAAAATACAATTTAAACATCAGTATGACAATTCAATGTGATGGATGTGCCACCTCCCATCTTCAGCTGAAAATCTACAAATGATACAAACCACAGTTTGAGCAGTCCTATTCTAACTGATCTCAGCATTATGTAGTAATGGAGCACATTCTAAATACCATATTATTCACTATTGTATTGTTGACTGCTGTGGCAGTATGTATGCAATAACCACTTAAATTTTTAATTCTGTCCAGAGACCTAAGCCAGATGAGAGGTACTATTCCTGCAGCATATGGGGACCAACCTGTGATGGCCTAGATCGCATTGTTGAGCGCTGTGGCTTGCCAGAGTTGCAGGTTGGGGACTGGATGTTGTTTGAAAACATGGGTGCCTACACAGTGGCAGCTGCTTCTACTTTCAATGGATTCCAGAGGCCAACAATACACTATGTAATGTCAAGACCAGCATGGTTAGTAGTTCTGCTTTTAATGAAAGTACACTCTTACATTTGACTTAAGTAAAGTGAGTAAACTCTTGTTTGAAAAAGGTTATGTAGATTATTATGATAGGATACAATATAAATATAAATACAATATAAATAGACGGGGGCTAATAATCCCACACTGAGTGCACAGAACACATTGAGATTCTTTGGTTGACTTACTTAAATAGCCTGCCTTACTAGCTAGTCACCTGGTTTGCATGCAGTTTTAATCCATAGTTCATTTTAACAGTTGTGGCTGGGGAAACCCAGCCAGATGGGCAGGGTAATAATAATAATAATAATTACTATTACTCTCCCCCCCCACTCTTGACTGCCTTGGGGGGGAGGGAACAAGCCAGTTTGGTTTGTTACAAGTTGTGACTGTGGAGTTGTGGTTTGTGTCTTCCAAACAGCATGAGGGGTAAGCTAAGAACAAACCTTGACTTCTGTTTGTAGAGGAAAATTAAACGCAAGCCAGGGTTCATATCTCACAACAAACAAGATATGTTTGTTTCTTCCCACACATGGCAGTCAGGAGCAGGGGAGGAGCAAAACTCTCATGCATAAATCATAGTTTAACGTTGTGAGAGAACTGGACAGCCAATTTTGCTGTCATGTTTTCTCTAGTTTTTTTTTTAGGGGGGGCTGCCGTTTGGAAGGCTTGTTTTATCATGATGACTTCATCACAATTCTATGCTAGTGCAAAAACTCACACTGAGTGCAGAATTCACCTGTTTGAGAATCTCAGCATAATCTTAAAAATTAAGGGTGTGAGTGCAGGGCTTGGCTAAAACTCAGAAGGCAGAGCATTTTCAAAATAAGGTTTGTGGTGCGTATCTCTTCACTTTCCCATAGCTAGGAAGAGCACGGATTTGTACTGTTCACAATCTTTTTTGGTGCAGAATCTAGCAAGAGATTAGTAGAAGGTACACACAGCCATGGTTACATAATTTCTCTTTCTTCCCCCCCTTATTAGGCAATTAATGCAGCGGATAAAGGAGCAAGGTTTTCAAGCTGAAGTGGAAGAGCAAGATGTCACTTTGCCACTCTCATGTGCCTGGGAAAGTGGGATTGAACACTATCCAGCAGCTTGTGCTTCAGCTAGCATTAATGTATAGATACAGTTTTGGCTAACATGCAAGTTTAGGAATGGATTTTTAGGGCTTTTGGGACCATTAACTTAATTCTTGCTAGAATTTTAAAATGTTTTTGAATGGCTAGGGTGGCGTAAAAGTAACTGAATAGACAACTAGGAGACGGGGAGGTCACATTTATCTGTGTTCCTATGGAAACTATTTGAATATTGTTTTATATGGATTTTTATTCACTTCTCAAGTATACTACTAAAACTGATCCTTTCTGTCTGTCAAGCATTGTAGCTTGCATATCTGGCAGAATGGTCTGGACGTAGTATTGTGACCTGACTGTTTTACAATAAAGTCTATTGAAATAACTGGGTAGCTGTTTTTTGTCTATATATGAACAAAAGCCTGGGCTGAATAGATTTTAAGATCTTGCGTTGTCATCAGCTCTGGGCTTGAACATATTTATATTATTTATATTTCTACATAATTATGCCTTCCCAGAAAGCAACTAAGGTGGTTCCCCTCAAGCTGGCTTTCACTGTGTGCTGCTTTTGTTTTTTGCCTTTGATTTTTTAAAACTACTTATTATAAGACACACACAAAATGAAGGGAAGGGACTCTAGATAAGGCTTGCATGTTGTAATTACGTATATACCTGTAACATCCCATTTAAAGTATACGAAGTATCTTTTAGTTCCTGGCTATCTAAAGTTTAATCCAATACAAGCCTGCTTCTCTCAAATTACAGAAATGCCAGTCAACTATACTTTGCATACAGAACCTTTGTAAATTGCACAGGCACATAAACTTGTATGGTTTCTTTGGTTTATTCTGTTGAACAATAAAAATGTTCTCTGCAAAGCATTTGTGTGGGAAAATGGCCCGTATGTAGCATATTGCTAATGAGAACACTTTAAGAATCTGCTGAACTGGTTCTTCAAGGCAGGTATTTTTTTTGAAGATTTGTATGAACTGTAGCTCAGAATTGGATTCCACTATAAAACATAGGCTTAAAAGTAAATGCATCTTGTTTCAGCGGGACTGGTTTCAAAGACTTGGGAGCACAACAGCAGGTTTGCAGTCCTCGTGAGAAGTGAGTTTTGGTTTTGACTGCTTAAGTGTAAATGACATGCTGGTTTTGCCTTTGCCACTGTTTCTGTGGCTTCAGATTCTGGCTTTTCTTGTATGTCTCACCCTTTCATGGTGGTAGCACCACAAAATGGGCCGGGGGTGGGGGGAGCTTTGCACAAGTGTCATCTTGATCAGCAGGAACTTGAATACTTAAAAGTATAAATTAATACTTGAGTCAGATTCTATGATTCCTGGTGTTCTGAATGGTGTATAATAGCTATAAAACAAAATTACTAAAGTATGTTTTAGAAAAACCAAGATGTGAATTATAGCCTGTAAATCAAATACTTTGAAAAGCAAGCTATTTGCAACACAGTTTTTCCTTAATTTCAGCTATGAATGATGGGTTAAAGCCCAAAGGCACTTACAGAACATACTTAGCAGGACTGCTATTAAGCTGGTAGAGAAGTAGCTTTACCTGTGCTCCTGAGGATGAGCAGGCAGTATTGAGGAGCTGGGTGTCCTGCAGGGAAAGAGCCCACTAGAGCTGGCACTAGTATTCAAATTCTGATTTTTCTAGGGCAGTGGAGTTCTGCAATAGTGAGTCATGCATAGCTTTGCTGGTTAATTGAGTATAAATTATATGAGAAGAGGTTATTTCAGTTTTAAAATACAATGGAACAGGAAAAGTAGACTGATAACCTAAAACTGGAGATATTGAGGGTCAAAGTCACCTTGATTAGTACTTGTAGCATAATAGCATATTGTCCCGCATGGTGCATTCTGTTCCTTAGACTTACAAAGTGAGCTATGATTATCCAAAAACTATATCCAGCTGCCAAAAGCAGTTGCTTCCTACTTTATGCAGCATTGCAGTTACCCAAACATCTGTATTGGACAAGGTTAATTAAAAATGCATTCCATCTTCCATAGGTGTTATCTGCTATAGATACGTAGACATTAAAAGTATCAATCGTAGACCTCCATCTCTGTTACTCCTATGGCTGTGGGGCTGCTGCTGCCCAAATGGTTTTTTCTTCTTTCTCAGTATCTTTATTTTCCAAAATTTAGCACTCTCTCTCTGAATCTCTTCAACTAAATTTCAGGAAACCCTGTAGATGTTAATAGCAGCTTCTAAGGCTCCTCAAGTGCTGGGTCAGACAGTGCCTTGGGCTACACTCCATAGGGTTACAGAGTCCCTTCCAATCATTAGTGCTCCGCAAGAAGGCATAACAGGCTGTTGTGCATCTGCCTCTTTGCCTTTCCATCTAGGGCAAAGGTCTGAAGAAACAACCAACCTACGTTTGTGGAGGATTCCGTGTCCTAATCACAGGAGTACCCATTCCATTAGTATAGCCAACTCTACATTCACCCAATATGTGGATGTTGGAGGCAGCATATCCAACTCATACTCTAGAGTAGACCTATTGAAACCAAGCCTACCTTATAAAAGTATAACTTTGTTGGATATCTCTCGCCATTTTGGGGAATCTGTGACCACTAGGGAGAAAGGCCCACCCAGAGCCAGTGGCGAAGCTGTATGCTCTGCTACTGGGGGCAAGAGAGCAGGCAGGGGTGTTGCTGGCACCCTCCGAGGTGCGGTGCACATCCTGTGGGCATGACACATCGCCCGTAGGGGCGTGACGCGTGTTCTGGGGGCATGTCGTGCCACCTGTGGGGGTGTGGTGCATTGGGGGTGCAGTGCGTTTCTGGGGGGGGGCGCCACAATGGCACCTTACTGGAATAGTGGTGCCGGGGGCGATCCGCTCCCTCCGCACTCCCGTTCCTCCGCCAGTGCCCAGAGCCGCTTCCTACTATGAACTGCAGTGAGGAAAACTTAATTCATGGCTTGCTTTAGTACTTTTCATAAAACCAGCAGCTAGTACACAGGTGTGTAGGAAAACTCAGGCCTGCCTTATGCCCACTGGAATTCTGCCCTTGCAGCAAGCCAATTCCCTTGCTCCATCTGCACAATTATTCTGGAGGGAATGGGGTTATTTCCATACTTATTAACAAAACCCAACTTTCTAAACCATACTGCTGCTGCTGTTTGATATCACTTGTACCCTAAGCTTATTTTATACTATTCTTACTAAGTCTGGACAGATTTGAAGAACCTTATTAAAACTCTTTTGCCAGATTTACCCTATCCCAGTTATGCCTCACCAACACTGTAGCTTGTGTTAAAATCTCTGTTTCAACCCCTACTGACCTATTGAAGCACAGGTCTGCTTCTGCTATCCTATCCTGAAATTTTGTTCTGGCTCTCCTACTAGACACCAGAGCCTTGTAGGGTAAGCAGTCTCAGAAAGCTAGCATGCTTGACTCTTAATTAGTGCATAAAGGGGTTAAAACCATAGAGCAAGCTGCCCTGTGAGGCTTAGCCTATGTCACTTCCCCTCACCTTGGGAGGAAATAGGTAATCAAGCCTTTTTTAATCCCACTCCACATGTGGAATTCAGCATGTGAGGAGGTCTCAGCAAGCCAGCCAGCTGTATGGTTTTTTAACCAGCTTATTTTGTTTCAGACAAGAATGGAGTTTGAAACTAGTATTTTTTTCTATGCCAATAGTTTAGGAACTTTTACCTTTTGTAACTAAGCAACGTTTTACAGCTGTATGGAAAAACACATGGATCTGACCTTGGAAGAGTTTTGTAAGTAAACCATTTTATGACTTACCAAATGGGTGGTCTACCTACCTCTGTACCAGGGCACATTTTAAAGGTTTTGCAGCCTATATTTCCACACTTTGTTCTTTACTGCATGTTTTGCGAAGTTAAATATCTGTTGTGGTTTTCTCACCAAAGAGTTCTTGCCCCAAACTTGGCTTTCAGGATCCCAACAAGCCTAGCCTTCCAAACTGAGACTCGCTCTCTTCTCCCTTAGTGTTGGAGGCTGGTTTTCCCATTATTTCTGAGCCAAGTGATTTGTCTACTTTTGCAAGTCTTTGGCCACCAAGCCACAATTGCTTCCTTTCAGGTCGTGTTCCTCATTCCCCTTCCTCTGCTGCTGTCTACTTTTGGCTGCCCACCACAAACATCAAGCACCAACCAACACAGACTGACCCCGGACTGTGTTGCTCCCAGGCTTTTATTACCGTCTTCTGGTTCTCATTGTCTACCCCCAGCCAATCACGCTGTGGAACTGAAAATTCTAAACCTGCCCTTAACCAACCGGAATGTGTCTTGCCTTCTATTCTTTTGCATACGGAGAGTTCTATCTCCAACGCCACCTCAGTTGTCAGCTGAGGTTCCTCAGTGGCAGTTAAACCGAATTTCCCTCGGCTTTCCCCATCAAACACATGACAATACAAATGAAAGAACACGTGACAATGCCCATTAACCATTTCAGCTAAACAGGGTTTCTTCACAAATACCACTATGTATAAAACTGGGGTGGACCGTAGTTAGCTCAATGGGGATAAAGAAAAGCGAGGAGGGAGGCAAACAAATTAAATGAAAATAATAATAATATAAACAAGGGCCTGAGGGAAAGGGGTGCAGGTGGAGATGGAAGTCTAGGAAAGGTGGAGGAAGGAGGGCGTAGGAAAGGAAGGGAAAGATGGGGCAATGGAAAGGGAACAGAGGAAGGTTTCTGTGAACTGCCCTGAGACCTCCGGGTATAGGATGGTATATAAATTCAATAAATAATAAAGTAGGTGCCTGAGAGAAAGGGTGCAGTAAAGCCAGTGGAGGAGAGATGGAGGAAGCATACTAAGGGGGGAAATTGAAGGACACTGGGACGCGGGTCTAAACCAGAGCCTAGGGCTTGCCGATCAGAAGGTAGGCGGTTCAAATCCCCGTGATGGGGTGAGCTCCCGTTGTTCGGTCCCAGCTCCTGCCCACCTAGCAGTTTGAAAGCACGTCAAAGTGCAAGTAGATAAATACCGTATATTCCGGCGTACAAGGCGACTGGGCGTATAAGACGACCCCCCCATTTTCTATTTAAAATATAGAGTTAGGCGAGCGGGCAGCTCGGTTCACGGGGGACCCGGCGTATAAGACGACCCCCCCAATTTTGAAATGGTTTTTGGGGCTTTAAAAGTAGTCTTATACGCAGGAATATACAGTAGGTACTGCTCCGGCAGGAAGGTAAACGGTGTTTCTGTGTGTTGCTCTGGTTCGCCAGAAGCGGCTTAGTCATGCTGGCCACATGATCCAGAAGCTGTCTGCGGACAAACGCTGGCTCCCTCGGCCAGTAAAGCGAGATGAGTGCCGCAACCTCAGAGTCGTCCGCAACTGGACCTAATGGTCAGGGGTACCTTTACCTTTACCTTACTGGAATGCTAAAAGGGGGGAAGTGGACTGGGACTGAAATAGAGACAGGGACTTGTCTTGCCTAGGTAGGCTTCAACTCAGTTTAAAGAACTGTGGATATTGAATAAAACACCAGTGTGAACTGTTTAGCCATCGTTGTTCTGGAGCTGTGTGTTAAGGATTAAACTTCAAATTGCTTTTCCAAAGTTTCCCCCAGAGGTTAAAATCTATATTGTGTCCTATATCTATTGCCCAGTGCTTCATAGAGGCTTTGACTAAAAAACAAAACAAAACCATTTTAAGTTGCAGTGAGTTGTTAAATTGTTGCTTCAGCTGTTTTGTAATATTTGTATTTATAACTTTTTCTTTTTGCCAGACCTGTCCTAGGAATGGTAATTGGCCATTTAAGGACGGGGTACTGTATACATTTCAGAAACAAAACCATAAATAATATCAGGCTCCAACATTAAATCCTTAATTTCATCTGTTGGTTTTATTACATGGCCAGAAACTTTAGATACACTCAAAAGTGTAGGAGTTACATCTGGGTCTGAGGGTGAACACCAGGAAGAGTAGACTTAACATACAAAATTTGTCTTAGGGCAGGAAAATATTGAGAACCCTTTAATTTAAAATAAAACAACTTTAAAAGCTCCTCATGCAGTTTTGACGTCATTTGCCACTAGGTGGCAGCAGTGCTACATGCAGTACTTTTTTCTGTCTGCTCCTTGCTTATGGTAGCTATGGGCTACATTTTTGGAATCACAAACATGTTTTCCCACGGTTCATATCTTGAGCCAGATAAGCTCACCAATGATGGGAGATGAGGAGGCAAGAGCTTTAACATAGCTGAAGAAATTCAATTTTGGGTAATTCCACATGGGTGTTTTTTATCATAGAAAAGTGAGATGAGCGTTGCAACCCCATAGTTGCCTTTGACTGGACTTGAATTGTCCAGGAGTCCTTTATCTTTTACCTGTGGGTTGTCTAATCCAACTCCCTGCAAAGTCAGATGGCTTTTTCTTAAACATACTTTTTTTTTTTGCAGCATCTACATGACACTGTTGTCATTAAAGTGCCACTTTGTATTTTGTCCCATTTTATCCTTTCAGGATGTAAATCAATAATGATGGCTCCAGACAACCTGTTTATTGAGCATTCATTCTGATTGGTTTGCAGGGAGATAAACTGATATTTCATTTCATTTCATATACCGCCTTTCTACATTACTATAGGCAAGGTGGTTTATAAGCTGAAGAAACAAGACAGCAAAGTTCACACATGTAATAACAATCTGATCCATTACAAAAAAGGGTAGCTTTAAAATAAACAATTTATTTATTTATATTATTTTATTTATTGAATTTATATACTGCCCTATACACCCGGGAGTCTCAGGGCGGTTCACAGAATAAAATCAAGATATAAAACCACAAAATACACAATAAAAATAAAACAACTCAATAGCCCCCCCCCAATAACATTTTAAAAGGGCATAGTTTTAAATTTATGTCAAATAAAGCAACATTCAATAATCCATTAGAATATAATAGTAAACAGTAAAATTAAAGATCGGCAAATAATTAAACAGTTTACCCTTATCAATGACAATAAAGAATTACTAAACTATAATCAATAAAAATAACAGCAAGACACAGTTTCTAAAATAACACAAACCGTACAAAACCATGTAAGTGGATCAAATTGAGAAACAAGGGCACACAACTTATTATTTTATGTCCCTGAACTCCTCTCTTCCCAGCTGTTTCTGGTGTTCTCAAAGTAATGGCATGAGAAAGGTTCCTAGGCCTGGAGGGTGGGGCAAGGCAGGTGGAAAAAGCCATTGCCTGATGAGCAGCAGAAAGTCTCTCTCCTCTCACAGTTCTTCATCTGGAGCAGCTCCTTCAGGGCTGGAGGGCAAGTGTTATTCTACACTTTCCAGTGATTTTGAGGCGATGGGGCTACAGAGGAGGAGGAGGAGGAGGAAGTAAAGTCTGTTGTGTAAGTGGAACGGGAGCATTGGCTCTATGTTGGAAGTTGCAGTGTGAGGTATTATCAGTATGCTAATGGCACTTGCTTCTTTTTCTCTTTTTCATTAAATACAGATGAAGCTGTGGAAATTCTGAATTGTCTGTGATCAGCATGGAGACCAGAAAACAGAAGCTCAATCCAGATAAGGTAGAGGTTCTGTGGGTTCATCTAGTGTTCAACCTGTTTTTGGATGTCTTTGCATACCACCTGTTCACTGCAGCCTTATCTACAGAAACTTGTGGGGTTTGTCTGTAGCATAAAATATCTTTCAGTAGTCTGCATAGAACAATAACTGCTAGATAGAGATAGCCTGGTCCCCGTTATCTATGCCATGGTAAATCTTGTTCAGATTATTACAATGTGTTGCACTTGGGACAATGTGCTGTACTTACGACTGTTGCTAAGGACCTTTTATTAACTACAATTTGTGCAAAACACAGTAGCAAGTTTACAGGGCGTATTTCACCTGTTCTCAGGTCAGGGAGCTGCATACTGCTTTCTGGTCAACTATTCAATAAGCAAAGTAACTGTATAAAAAAAACTGTTGCCACATTAGTCCCAGAAAACCGTGAAGAGATAAAATAGCTAAGGCGACAACTTTCAAGGGACCAATTTTCTGCATCAGTAATGGTTTATAAATTAAACTAGTGTTACATAAGTAAAAGCTGACCCACTGAAAGAGTTGTGTAGTATTATCTGAATTTCTAGCTTGGCTTATCACCTCTACAAACCAGAATGGGAAAATACTCTGATTCCAAACAAATAAAATGAACAGAAGCCTAGGAATCTGTCCAACAATAAGTCAGACCACTGGTCTTTCTAGTTCAGTATTGTCTGAACTGACTAGCAGCAGGTTTCCTTTATTTTAGGCAAAAGCCCTTCCCAGCCCAACCTAGAGATGCTTGGGATTGAACCGGTGATCTTTGCCATTATAAAGCACCCTACCATTGAACTATAACTTCTCCCAAAACCCCTGTAAAATGCTACTTTCCAGCTGTCCATTGAGACCTAAACCAAATGCAAATGTCCCTTATGTCTTACAATGCCCCTTGCACTTCAGCATGTCAGAATGCAGGTGGCACATTCAGAAGCCCACTTGAACTCTCATAACTCAGAGCTGCATAGAGGGAGAAAGAATAAAATGTATTGGCTCTCATCCTTAGGGCACCAGCATGCCTGTTCATAGCAGTCGTGTGTTTATCAGACTTTTAGAAAACAATGCAAGATTATCCAAATCCCCAGATAATCTGTAGAATGAATGTGGAGTCCACAGTAGGATTTCTAGATGTACAGCTGAATCCTAATACATAGCTGTCAAGTCCCCCCCCCCCTTTTTAAGGGAAATTCCCTTATGCTGAATAGGCTTCCTCGAGAGAAAAGGGAAAACTCGACAGCTATGCTAATATTAAAACAGAAAGCCTTTCAGCAGAAAGCACCAGCTCCTACTAGAGTTCATTGGAAGCTGCTGTTTCAAATGGAAGGTCCAGTAGTAAACCAGGGGCAGCCAATGTGGTGCCCTCCAGATGCTGCTCACATCAGTCCCAGGCAGCATGTCCAATGGTGAGGTGAGTTGTAGTTCAGCAACATCTGGAAGGCACCACATCGGCCAACCCTGTGGTAAACAGTAGCATAAAGTGCACACATGGGAGATGACAATTAGGCTCTAAATCTTTTAAGATTCCAGCCTAAACCTAGGGCATTGAAAATATATTCATTAAACATTTCTAGTGATTCATATGTTGTTTGCCAACTGCTTGTCTGGAGACTGTTCCATCCATCTGTAAAAGTGTGATTCTGTGAGAAAGTAAGAAAACTGCATTCATGCAGAAAAACACGTGATGCAACAATCCCATTAATATGCAATGCAAAAAAACACCCTGTGTTTGGTAAAGGTGAAAGCTGTTTGCTGGTTTTTTTTTTTTGAGGGGTGGTGGTTGCATATAAAAAATGCAGAAGGTAAGTTGCATGCTCCATTGTTCCACAACCTCACACAGAAGCCTTAGCTTTGTCCTAAGGAAAATACTGGAAAGCATGTTCCATAGCTGTGCATCAGAGCTAATGGATAATATTCAAACATCTTACGTACTTTTTTTAAATCTCTGTGTTACATTTTTATTGTGGTCCCCTCCAGATGTTGTCACCCCTGACAATTGGCCATACTGGCTATGGCTGATGAAAACAAGAACATCTGGAAAGCACCCTATTGGTTACCCCAGTATTAGAAGGTTCAAACTGAAACTTCTCACTCATATCCCTAAACCTCTTTGTTGCCCTTTCTTGATGTGCTAACAATCTTGCTAATCTGTCCAGGTACACACTGAGCCAGGCAGAAAATTCAATTCTTTTGTGGGGCCTTTCCGTCTGCCTCACTAACTCCACACATGAAACAGGAAAAAGAATTTTTCATGGGTACATCAAGGTGTTCATATTTAGTATGTCAAAAAGAAGGCCTGGCCAGCATTTTACTCTCTGGAATTTTGGGTGTGGGGTTACACACATCATATGTAAAAACGTTTTTACAGGAGTGAGCATTCAATCATAGGACCTCCCACCTGTGCTCTGAATGGTATAGCGCAGGGATCGGCAACCTCCCGCCCATGGGCCAGATATGGCCCATGGAGGCCGTTTATCCAGCCCACGAGCCGCCGGTGAACCGAGCCACCTGCTCGGCAAGCCCCCCACACACTGCGGTAAACTGGTGCAACGCGGTGCAGAGACTCTCCGAGCGGCGCCGGAAATCGCGTCTACGCAGCTGCAGAAGCGATTTTTGGCGCTGCGGACATTTTGGAAATAGGCAGCCAGCACCGGAGATCGCTTCTGCACAGCCGCGGACATGCGCAGAAGCAATTTCTGTGCTGCGCTGCCCATTTCCAAAATGTCTGCAGCGCCAGAAATCGCTTCTGTGCAGCTGCGGACATGCACAGAAGCCATTTCCAGTGTTCCGGACATGGGCAGTGCGGCACTGGAAATCGCTTCTGTGCCAGTACGGCCCAAGGACGATAGTCTGTGGGAATCATCTGGCCCACGGGCAGAAAATGTTGCCGACGCCTGTATAGC